>NC_088099.1:151591726-151905410 GCF_036370855.1 Dromaius novaehollandiae | reverse complement strand
GTGAAAACCAAAGTTTATTTTTAACATAATATGTGTTTTAGGTTCAAAATAATGAAAATAAAATTGAACTAATTGATATAGATGAAACTCTCTGTAAGTGTTATAGGAAAAACTGAGAATACTAGTTATGTATTGTAGCAAACATTTGTAGTAAACATTTGCATTCACTCACTTCATCAACTGGCATAATTCTGCTCTTAAAGTTAGAAAAAAGTGAAGATTTCCTTGCATCATATTTTTTTATGAGAAGTAGATTTTCTATTAAATTATATTATGATTTTCATTGGCAGACTAGCATATAAAAAAGAACTTGAATACTAGCGGATGAATAGAGGTTTCATAAAGATACTAAAATACAACATTATTTAAATGTATTGTGCTCTGAGAGATGCTTCTCAGGAATGATGTTCAAGTTTTCAATGTGTGGTCTGATTCATGAGATGTTAGATTTAGGGGTCTCGCTTGCTTTAGTGTTTATTTTCTAAAATACATTTCCACTTTGACAAATGGCTTATAGAAAATACTAGGCTATGATGTCCTTTTTGCACTGTCTCAGAATGTAAGTATTTCTACCTGCAGTCATTAACTGATGCTATGGTTTGTGTCATTTTGTGCCAGGAGTTTTCAGCGAGGCTTCTACCAAAATTTAAGAGGAAGAAAAAATAACAGCTAAAATCTTGATTTTGAATAAGTCGATGAGATTTACATGGCATGGCCCACAGTCCTGATGGATGAGTCATCCGTATAAGGAGAGAACTATACCTCTTTATGCTGCCAGCATCCATTTCCTTCAAAGAAAATGCTGAGGAAAGGGGGGAAATGTGTTTGTTTACAGATTGAAGTTGGACTCAAGGTTGAGCTCAGGGCTGCGGGACATGAAAACCTTTCTGTGTTCCTTAGGATAAATATAGCCTGACTAAATTCCTACTGACCTCAGTGTTGCATAGATTTCATCATATACTTTACACTTTAAAAACAAAGTGTTAGAATTAGGAAAAAAAATGTCTCTAATCTAGAGCATCATACCACTTCATAGCTCTGAATTATTTTATCATTATTTATGATGTGTTTAATTCTAACACATTTAATTCTAACAATTAACAATTAACAATTTAATTCTAATGTCTTCAGTGGGAAAAGAAGTTGTAGACTAGAGAAAGAGAAAGAATTTTTTTTTTGAGCATAAAAGAACAGTTTTCAGTGAAGGCCTGATTTGACTGCCTTTGATTCCTTGATATCATCCAATATGAGAAAGATCGAAAGTAGCTACTTTTAGTGTTCCCAGACATACAGCCTGATTTAGTAAAAATAATAATAAATGTCCATCACCTGTCAGAATTTAAGTAGATTCCCCAAAAAAAGAGACTCCTTGAAGAGTCCGACAGTGAGATTTCAGATCAATAATTCAGAAACACATGTACCTATAAGTCAGCAAGATCTTTCCAGATGAGCGTTCCTGTAGACTCATGAACACATATCAGTGGCACAATATATGGAGCTGATACACCTTGAATCTTTTAATATCCCAACTTTCCTATATTGATTATAGTCACCATTTTCTGCATACACAATGTTCTTCCCTAACTAATGAGTATGCCTTATATACGTATATATGCCTTATATTTTTTCTAGATAAAGGTAGCTAATATTATTGCTGAAAATAACACATGCATTTAATATCAACAGAAATTTAATTTATTTGATGGGAGTTACATCTAATTTATACTTACGTAGGTAGAAAAGACTGAGGACCAGTCTATGTACACACTTTTTTTTATGACAGCTACATCTTCTCCTTAAATAATAAGAATAATAAAAAAATAATAGTACTTCTTTCCATGTCTGAACTTTTTCCTCAAAAGTGAAAGCATTTAAACACATTCTTTTAAAGCATGAATATTTACAATGGGACTGTGGTAAGCTCTGAGGAACATTATTATTTGTTGACTATGCTTGGTTGAAGATGTGATCCTTCCTTAAAAAGTTTACAAACTGAATTAGACAAAGAATGTCAGACCCTTTGTTTGTTCAAGCAATTCCTTCAACTTAGTTTTTCCTTCCACCTGTCCCAGCAGTATGCCCTTGTCACTCACTGAAAAACCTTCAGTGCTTTTCCCAGTACTTTGCTTTCCACTGGAATGCATTAACAGGGTCACAGTGTGATACGTTTTCTTCTGGTATCCTCTTGACTTAATGGATTTACACCAACTGACAGCAGAAATTTCAGTCTCTGATTTGATGCATTTTCTGAGTTTTACGAAAGGACTTCAGTGATTAAACCTTGATGGAATGCTCTTGGATACAAGTATCCTTAACTGAAACTTTAAATTAACATGCATATATTGCAAATTAGATGCCAGTAAATGTAAATGCAGTATTCAGTCATCTAAATGCTCTGAAGACAATTTAGACTCAATAAAGAAATAAAATTGTACTAATAGATGCAGTTAGATGTATCTGTTTATAAATGAATTACTGGCTTGTCCCTTGACAGAGTCTGTATCTATACCAGAAAACAAATAAAAAGATAAGACAAATCTTATATGGGAGGAAATGGATCTTAGTTTCTAAGTGACCCCAATTTAGTGAGGATTAACCTTTCTAGTGAAAGCCAACGTGTTATCAACTGGTAGCAGTAGCATGTATAATGGCTAAAGCTGTGGAAAATATTAATACTAGTACTTACATATGCACCCAGCTTCTTTGTCTTTCGCTATTCTTTATTTAAATGAAGAGCGGTTGACTACGCCTTTTTCCCACTTTTTATCCCCTGGGCCCCCACACTCCCTCTATCAGCTATTACTTTTACTGTCTGTGTTCATTCTTGTGGAACCAAAAGGGGTGAGATATCCAAGGAAAATGTAAATGTTGCAGGTACTGAGGAAGGCAGAAAAGGTTCTTTTCTTGTTTTTTCTTTTTCTTGTTTGTTCTTAAGAACATTCATTAAAAAAATACTTTAAAATTTCTTGAGGGCCTAGACTACAGAGCAAACTGCTGAAAGAACTAAAGCCATCACTGACCTCATCCTGTCCCATATGGTGTACAAGGCCCTTTTTGGTCAAAAAATAACATTTTTTTCAAAAGAAATCTGTAGTAGCATGCATACGTTCCACATCAAAACTTTCAAAACTTTTTATACTGCTTGCCTGGTAAGAGACCGGAAAACAAGCATGTGGCAGATTTCAGAGTGTTTAACATATTTTCAGAAGCTGCTGGTATGCTGAGATGATAAGCATGGTGCAAGAGCTCTCACACCACAAATTCTCTGTGCTCTAGATGCATCTTACTTTGGATAACTTCATCATTCTAGTACCGAGTTTGATTATTCTCTGTCACTGCACCATTATATTATCTCTTTAAAATTTTAAATGTATTTTCTTTGGAGTTTAAAGACTTAAAAACAACAACAAAAATTTGGAAATAAGAAATTATAAACTGTTTTTACTCTGTGAAAACTACCAGGAAAGTTCATTCCTCTTTTCTTGTTTGCTATAATGTGACCGCTGCACGTTTCTCCAGGTCACAATGACATGCCTTCAGTGACAGAGTTTCTGTATCCTTTCTTTATCCATCTTCCATAATTTTATTTCCATTTCTCAGCAGTTGTGAAGATAAGGAGCTGGTGAGTCATAAATCTGAGCATTAATCCCAAGTCATTCAACTTTACCTTATCTATTTTAGATAAATTAAAAGGTTTTCTGGTGTCTGTGTTGTGAGAGGGGTTGGTGGAATCTGATTTTTGGGGCAAACCATTGTGCACTATCAAATAATTAGTGGCTTTTTTCTTCCACAATACTGAATGAAGTCAGTACTTCATAAGAACTTTACTCATTAAGACTGCTGGTCCATGTTTAGACTTGTTGTGAATGACACTGAATGAAACTGTCCTAATTTTCACTAGCTCTAACTGTAGTCTAATGCATTGATTAAGCCTTGGCTTCATAAACAAAGGACAAAACAAGTCAAAAGTTAAACTGAAGCCTAATGTAAACCTTATTAGAAAAACAATTAGTTTGAGATTCCACAGTCTTGCAATTTCACTGAAAAGCCGAAAAAAGCTTTCTGAAGCTTGCAATAGCATGCTGCTTGCCCTAATGTTAAGTAAAATCTGTGCATGTTTTACTGCAGTGCTTGAAACTTTGCAGCTTGCCAGAAGATTTGGCTAATTTACTATTGGGGAGATTCGGCTTGGAAACAGACAGTGTGCTAGTGCAGTACACCTTCTTTGTGTGTGCTTTTGGAAAAAAAAAAAAAACTTACCATTACTCCTGATTTTGTGTCCTTTGCTATTCTTTATTGCTACCCTGTCCCAAGCTATTTTTTTCAGGTTTAGTTTATAACTATAGGAAAAAATGACAAAACCAATGTCTTGTGATAATATTCATGACAGTGTGGTAAGCTACAGAATATTTTAAGTATGCCAGATATTGCATTCAATGGCTGGTGTATGCACTGCATCATATTGCACATAATGATTTCACAGGACGCATAAGATGGTTGAAAGATATCTACTTTACAGGTCTGTATGTCCCATTCTGCTCTCTACTATTTATTCTTCGTAAGTCCTTGCTCTTTCTCAGTTTTGCTTTCCATTTCCTCGCAGTATGACTAAGACAGGTAACATTTATGCTCCTAGCTGGTTTTTTTTTTTTTTTTTTTTTATGTTTGTTATTATTGCTTTGCCACAAGAGGCAATATATTTAAGACTGGTACAACTTTTCCACAATCAAAGTCCTGAGAAGAGGACTTTAAATGCCTCAGCTACTTCAAATTGCATCAGGTTGAAGCTTGATAAATGAGCTGTCAGCTTAAATGCATTTTGTTTTCAAAAACATCAGCTAAAAATCAATAAGCCATTTAAAAATATGGAGTAGAAAACATCTAATTAGAAATTTCAGTTTACTGACACTTCTGACAAACTCTACTGAAAATTGCCAGACAATTATTTTGGAAACATCTTAAGATTTTATAAGTATGAACTGTTATAACTGGAGACAAAAATATGTGTAACGTATAAATCTTTAATATGTTGAAAAAAATATTGGTCAAATTTACTTCTATGTCAACTGTACTTTCATTATGCTGGTTGTCCATTCATATGATTGTTTTAACAGTGCAGCTAACATCTTCGTCATGTTGAAATTGCTCTGTCTCCTGAGTATGGCAATTTGAAGGGTAATGACAGATTAAAAATTCACTGTGCCGCTCCATAGAGTTCAACAAGGACTAGTGAATTCCTTTTAGGATCGTGCATAAATGCCTTCTCTTCTTTAAAAATGATACTAGTTATGGCATGAAGGTTGCCACATTTGCTGCATATAAAAGGAATATATATTCAAACAACTTAGAATTGACTGAATGCCATAGGTTTTGTGATTAAATTGGTAAGTCTTTTGGTACTGATAATAAGCTCTTTCTCTGGAACATCAGAAACTGCTCATCTTTCATGCTGTACAGGTTCAAGAATGTTATTTTCCACCAACAAATTTAAAACATATACCCACAACATTTTTCTAGAACTTAAGCAGCTTAAAAACGCTTCCTCTGTTTTTGTATGGAGCAGTAGATCTCTGTTGCCTATAATTTTATACTACCTCTACTTTCCAGAGGACTATTGGACAATGGTATACATTGAACAGCTGGGAAATATTTCGCAACAGATAAGACTGAAGATTTCTTGATATCCCCACTACGAACTGGTAGCTAGAAATTCTACTTAGTGCACTGGCAAGGTACTCAAGGTGATGAGGAGGTAATAATTTCATCATTCCATACAAACAAATATTGCATTTACATAATAAATGAAAAAAATTGCTACTGAATACAAAAGCAGATTTTTTTTTATTTCTTTTATTCTCTAAATAGTAAAAGTGATTTCCTACATGGCACATTAGCTGGTACATTATACCTATGGCAAGACTGACTTTGCATAATGTTCACTATCCATTTAGCTTTTAAAATCCTTTTTAAGACCTTCTTTTCTCTTTGCCTCCCCAAGTAATTTCATGACATCCTCAAGTTTCAACTTTGCTCTTAGCCCTATTCAACCTAATGGATAAATGTTTCAAAACCAGTCTCTCAAAGATCCCATATATAAAAGGCTATAAAAGACAATTACAAAGTTCTATACTATGAATGGACTCCAAAAAGAAGTATTTACTAAAGATAAGTGGAACTCATAATTATCTATTATGCTGGATGTGTGGGTGCATGCTGGAGCAGTAGAAGCTGAAAGAAATTTCTTCTTTCTGAGAAGAAGGGAAACAGAAGCAGATTCATGACTCAGCTCAAGTAAGTGACAAATGTGATTGAAGCAGCTTCATGAATTTTACTTTGTAGTCCTCTTAATCTTTTTCTACCTAACAAAAGGAAATATTTGAAACATTAATAAACTAACCTACTCAAGGAAATTATGTATAATGAATTACCTTCAAAGCATAGAAATGCAGCTGTTAATTTTCTATTTAAAAGGCAATTGCAAAATTAAAAAGGTCAAAACATTAAATAAAAATATTTTGTAAAGAGGCTAATTTCTTGTTGTTTTTTAAACAATAATATTTCAGTCATTTTGATGTGTTTCACAGCATTTTTGAAATCTGACCTCAACTAATTCATGCAGATATAAGATATTTAAAGTGATCATTAAAGGCAATAACTATTTGGAATATCCCCACATTTCCAAAAGGGATAAATGATATCGCTTTAGTTTTCATAGTAATTTACATAGATTTACTAAGAACATGTCACTTAAATGCTGAGACTTTGCAGTAAAAAATAAGACCCCAAGGTCCAAGCAGTTTATAGAATGAGACATCAGTGTGATAAGCTGATTGATTGACATAACCAGATCTCTGTGTCCAGATATTCATACATTATGGTACATGATTCTCCAATATGGACTGTTGTGCAGGATCAGAGCTGTATATATAATATGTGAATGAAGGATGATAGAAAAGATGTGACAAGAAAGTAACTGAATAATATAGATTCATAATATTGTCTGTTAATTTTCTTTTCCTTTTATATTGACTTTCAAACAGATTTTGCTAGCACTTCAGAGAACTAAGTACTAAGTTCATAGATCCTATAAATGGAAGAAAGGTTATTTGCTTATAGTTCTGTGAACTAGTCAATGGCAAAAACATACTTTTGCCAAAACCATATGTGCGGTCCAACAGAGGGGGTCTGTGCTGTGAACACTTGAAGGACTATGCTTTGCTGAGCCACTTGAAGGGAGGAAACACAGTAGACATGACAAACTGGGTCAAAGCCTGCCATTTGAGGCATACAGAATAGAGGAAAGGCATAAGACAAGAGCTTTTATTAACAATCACTGGCAACGTATAACATATTCTGCAATGATTTTTTTAAAGAAATGTGATTATCTCCCTATCTGGATTTTATCTTCTGCCATGTTAAAGGGAAGAAGTGTAGTAAAAACATATTTTCCTTTCAAGTTAATACTTCTCTACTTTTTCATACAGTAAAAAACTTCTGCAAAACTATAGAATGCATTGAAATTGCCTTGTCTTTTCAATATGAATTTTGAAAATGATAAAGTTACTGATGGCAGGAAATGAAAAAAGAATATTAGTACTGTGGCCAGCTTTACTCAAAAGAAAACAAATCTGAATTCTTTGACTTTTCTATTATAGAGTCATAATAGAGGATAAAGTTTCTGAGAACCTTAATCTTCAATATAGCATTAGCTATAGAGATGGATAACTTATTTTTGGCTATAAAGAATTGAAAACTATGCCTGCTTGGACTTTTCTGGATAGCAAAACATAAATGCAAAAAGGTACCAAGCTTTTCAAAATAGTCTATGCCACTTTATAAATCTTGGATCTTTCTGTCCTATACTATCCTATCTATAATAGTTCTCAGGTATCACATTTGTTTCTATACTTTCAGTGGTTGGAAAAGACGTCTGGAAGGCATCTGGTCTGACTGTCTACTCAAACCAGGACTTGTTTCAAAATTAGATCATTAGATCATTAGTTTTGACTAGCTGAGTTTCCAAGGATAGAGAATTCTCAGCCTTCCTAGGCAACCTGTTCCAGTACTTAACTGCTCTCACTGTGGGATCCTTTCTACTTTGTATCCAATGAGAATTTAATTTGCCTCATTATTGCCTCTCATCCTTTTACTGTGCACTTTTGAAACACAATCTTCTTCATCTCTGTGATCCCTTTTATGATAGTGGAAGACCATCAATATGTCTCTACCCTTATCCTTCTCTTACCCAGGCTGCATACACCTAGTTTCTCAGTTGCTCCTCATAAGTCATGTTTTCCACCCCTCTGTCATCTCAGTGGTCATCCACAAGATTCATTCCAGTTTTTCAATATTTCTCATGTATTGGGAAGTCCAAACTAGACACAATACTCTAGATGCAGCTTCATGAGTGTAGATTGGAGGGAAATAATCACTTCCCATGACCTATTGGCTACAATCCTCCTAACATAGCCTAGTATGTGGTTAGCCCTCACTGTTGCAAGTGTGAACTGCTGACTCAGGTTCTATTTTCTTTCCCCTTGTCCTTTTCTGCAAAGCTGTTCCTAAGCCAGACAGTCCCCCCCCATCTGTACTGTTCCATGGGGTTATTTCATCTCAGGTGCAGGGCTTTGCGTTTGTCTCCATTGAACTTCATGAGATTTCTATTAACCTATTCATCTAGCTTGTCAGCTTCTTTCTAAATGCCCTCCAGCAGGGGCATGATATAAATAAGCTACAAACATTTAACAAAAATAGTTACTACAAACACTGAAATCAGATAATACAACAAAAGAGTTGCTTGCTTTTGAATATCATCCACTAACATATTCCCCAGTAGTCTTTATCAACATGTCTTGGGAAAAGAAAGATTTCTTGTGGGCAAGACACTGATGTAAGGTTTATGAAATCTAGGTTGAATTCCAGCTACAACTGATCTTTTATTCTCAGGCAAGTAATTCCTCTTTGTGTGTCAATTATAGGTACAAAATGCTGAACCCAATGTTTTATTCAGTAGGGTTCTGTAAAGTTAAATTCTCTGATGCATAGGAGGCACTCAGACAACAAATCGGTGTTCCATGGGTGAAATGAGAAGTTCATTGCACAGAGAATAGTAATACAAATAAGTTGCTATGCAAATAAGTTACTGTGCATCCATATATCTATTAGTCAAACTCACAGTGATTTTCTTAAATATACACTTGCTCTTTAAAGTATATTACTTTTTGGTCTCAAGTAGGGGGAATACAGATCTTTTGTTATTTATTAATTCCAATATTAAGTCCAAGTTCTGTCCAAGTCTTCTTTTTTTCTTTCCCCAGAAGTTTCTTTGCGTGATATTGACTAACTATAAACAAAATTCATCTGGTCTTTAGTAATATCTGAAGCAAAAGTGGCTAGAGAGACCTTTCAAGCTAGCTTCTCTATAAACAAAGACCAAGCTTAGGAAATTACAGACTTAGTGACATACAAATTTTCAGGATAGGTAATGACAGAGTCCAATGGATTAGTGATTCTTATGTTGTCATTCTCTTATCAATAATTGACAATATATGAAAGAAAGGAGCTACAGTTATTTAAATTCAGCAAGCTTTATGGGGACCCTACAATATAAAGAGTTTCTACAGATGCAGATGTTTATCAATATCTACATATGAAGATGTACATTTATTTATTACATTAGAATTATTTATTAATCTATTTATCTAGGATACATCTAATACATTATTTGACATTGCTTTTCCATATTCTTTAGATACTATCCTTCAAGAAGAGTGACTACCCTTTGCTACTGCTTAAGCTTCACTTCTCTTACACTACTTCTTTTCAGAGACCTGAAAACCCAAGGAGGTATATTGTATGTATATCTATGTGAATGTGTAAATAGATGTAGACAAAGATTTATTTGTCATATGTGGTTTCTGACATCTCTGTTCAATTGTTTATAATAATCTCTTTTCAGAGCTTTAGGGCTGCTCTTCAGGGAAATGTGACTTGATAGTTTAGTGGAAAATGTCTATCAAGTAATGTTGCCAAAATCCATCTTTTTTTCCCCAACATTTTAATGATTCATCTCTGTGTAACAAGTCTGAGAGCAATGTCTGCTGTCAAATAAAACCTGAATTTGTCCTTTTGATTTTCTAATTAGTTTCTCTATTCATTTTACTGTGATATGCAAATATAGTACCTGATTTCTGGCAGTACCCTGATTAAACACGGTTCAGCAGTAATGTCCCTCTAAGTAACTACTGCAGTCAGTCAAATATGCTTCATTAACTCAAGTGTGGTGAGCAGTATTTGAAATTTTAGGATGAAAAGAAGCCAGGAAATTATTTAGGTACAGTACATTTTGCCTTAGCAGCTGTCTGTGAATGGTTTAATGACTAACTCAAAGGAATTGGAAATAGAAATACTTAGCAATCTTCTGGGTTATCTTCTATTATTTGTTCTGTGGTCTCCTTGAGAAAGCCATTTTTTATCATACGTTGATGGACTTTTAAGGTCAGATGCAAAAGACAGTCTCAGAAATCTGAATGTTTTAAGTTTTGAAATCAATCCTTTAAGGAGAGTGGAAGTGAAGGCAACATTATAAATAATCAATAAACCCTAACCAGAAACAAATCTAAGCATGTTATAAAAAATATTCAAAGAGAAAAGAAAATAAATAGAAACAGATGATATATGAAAATGTAAAAGGGCAGTTAAAATCTCAAAAAAATCACATCTGGAATGCTAAATTCATTTCCAACAATTTCAAAGAGTGCATTCCTATACAATTTCTAGTCTAGATGACATCCTCTTAATTGACAGACAACAGGATATCAAGTTCAGAACTAGATGAAGGTGATAAATTGTTAGTATGATTTGGAAAAGAAGGAAGAGGTCATTAATTACTTTTGTTCCATGTTTAAATGAAGTAGATGAAAGTATTTGTATATTGCATGTGTATTGTAACTCATCTATGAAAAATAAGAAAGCATAATGAAGCATGAATCATTGAAAGAGACATCCAGAATCCAGATACGCATTTTCAGGGAAAATCACTTGCTTATGATCACTTCTAAATACAGGTAGAGAAATAAATCCCCCCTGATTACTGTATCATTTGTGTAAGCAGACAGTGATCACATGTTTATCATTGTCCTTCCTAGTTCTTTCTACCTGCGGATATCCATGATCTCTGAAGACATGCTATTGATGTGTTTTTTGTTTTTTGTTTTTTTTAACTAAACATTCTTTTTAAAGTGCTATTCTCTTGATCTCAGATCAGGCAATATTAAAATATCCAACACCTTACTGTCTTTTCAAATTTAGGCTCTTTTTCCAAATAGCCACTCACTGCAATATCACAGAATGATGAAATCGCTCAGAGTGGAATGGACCTCAAGAGGTCTCTAGTCCAACCTCCTGCTCTAAGCAGGATCAGCTGTGAGGTCAGACCAGTCTGCTCAGGGCTACATCCAGTCAGGTGTGGGAAACCTCCAGCAAGAGAGATTTTGGAAACCTCCATCAACAGATATTTCACAGGTTCTCTGGGCAACCTTTTTTAATGCTTGATGGTCATTAAGGTGAGAAAGGTTTTTCTTATATTAGGCAACACTGCATCTGTTTCAACCTATGACCATTGTTTCTTGTCCTCTTGCCCTGCACCTCAGTAAATAATCTGGCTTTTTCTTTTTAATAATCTGCTCATAGGTACCGACAGGCTGCTGTTGTGTGCCCCCAAAGTTGTCTCTTCTGCAGGCTGAACAAGCCCAGCTCCATTAGTTCCTCCTCCCATGGCAAGTGGTCCAGTCCCAACCACCATGGTGGCCTTCTGCTGTACTTGCTCCAGTTTATCAATGTCTTTCCTGTATTTGGAGGTCCAAAACTGGATGCAGTATTCCGGATATGGTCTATATCTGAGACTAACAAGGGTCTAAGTGGATTTTTGCAGCCTGAGAACAATTCTTTCCATAAAAATCTCAGCATTACATAACTTGTAATTGCAACCTGCTGGCACAGAAGACCATTTAGTAAACATCTACTATTATTTTAATCTAATTCAAACCTAATTGAAATCTGTATGAGAATACAGCCTTCTGTAATCATAGATTAGACATTCAACCAGTCAGGCTGTTCACAGTACATTTCTCTAAGGACAAAGCAGCTTTTGTAAAGATTGTTTTAAGAAGGCATTAGAAAAAAAGAAAAACAATTTTTTAGGGAAGGGCGTTATCTTCCTCTAACCAGTAGCAAATCTTGCTTGTTCTGGAGACAAAGGAGCTGACAATTAAAGATTATTTGTTATTCAATTTTTCTAAGCTGGATCTTACACTTGTAATCGACATCCGTTGCTTTTTATGGGGAATCCTGTGGGAAGGGAGAAAGGTAACATAACATTGCTTTGAAATTCCCCTGCTTTTAAGAATAAAAATTGAAAGAATGATAGAAATGTGAAAAAATGCCTGGTGTGTATTTGCAGTAATATAAATCACCTTAGCGTATCAATTTAAACATTTCTTTAGCATCTTCCTTTTCCAAAATTTTAAAGCCTTACTGCTAAAATTTTACTGCCTTTTTCTTTCTAATTCCTTGCTTTAGAAGAAGAAATTTTCAGAAACCTTTATATTACAGAAGAATCTGAAAGTAGAATGAAGAAAGTGAAAACAGAACAGCCTGAAGTTAAAAAAACCAGACACACAAACGAACAACAACAACAAAAAAACCCAGAACAATCCAAATTAAAAACAGAAAAACTCACTCATCTTCTATATTTACAGAGGACATTTGTGTTGAAAATAAACTTGATTTGCCTATCTGGTAGCAGCGATCACTTTGGTCATTGGAAATAGTTGGCTAATGTTAAAACCTTACACATTAAAAAAAAAAATCCTAGAGCTGACCTACCCCACCTTTTATAATAGTTGTACAAAGTGTACTGCAGATTAAAATGATCTGTTCATGAGGAATACAAAGAAATTATTTTCCTACTAACTTACATGCTTTCATGCATTTTCTTGTTTTTAATAACTGATTCAAAGAATGCGCTATATTACACTTCGAGACCTGGCAATTTTGTCTTTGCAACTTTATAATACAAAGGTGTTGTCCACAATGTTATGTGAATAACGTATTGAGAAACACAACCAAGAAACATAATCACGGGGTTGTAGATTCACGTGTTCTCTTTTTAAGCTGGATCAGTGCTGTGGCGGACAGATGAATGAATCTTTTTGCCTTAAACATTTCTTGGTGCATGGGGTGCAGGCAGGCCATAACTCCGAACAAGCCATCTGTCCCTAGCGGAAACAGGACTGGGCTGCTGTGACCCCTGAAATGGTCTCCCTGCGACCACCCGGGACACACCGAGCCTGCACTGAGTGAGACCACGACTGGGCAGACACTTTGGGATCTGGACTGTAAATTATTGTCCGTTTTTAGCGCAACTTCTGTGAAACTTGCTTGGCATGAGTGGCTGAATTTGCTGGAGCCTTGGGCCGCACTCCCTAGTTCAGTGAGAAAGGGCCCCAGAGCTGGTGCAGGCGGGAACGATAAGGGAGTTACCAGCAATTTGCATCTGAAACAGTGCTAATTGCTGGAGTTACCACCTCTTTGTCAGGACCTTGAGAGATAATAACAGAACCCGAGGAATGGAGACACACCTGTGGAAGAAACTGCAGCAGAAAACAGCCTGCCTAGGAACAACGATGAGACCCAATAAGGAGCAGGAGACCCCAGACCCAGAAAATTACTATTGGTCCAAACTACCGTGTGAGGGGTGGAGAGCTTAGACTGGAAGGTACAATTGTCCAGGGATTTCTTTGTTCGGGGTCCCTCTTCGGAGGTACCCAACTCGAGCTGTGTGAAGAGGACCCACCTACCACCAGACGGGAGCGCCCCCCCCCCCCCCCCCCCCGCCACCGCCGAGACTCCCAAAGGAAGAGGACCAACGGGACGCTGCTGGATCCACGGGTGGTGATATCTTCTCTCCCCCCACCCCCCTCTTCTTCCCTCTCCTTTGTTGAAGCTGTTTGAAACGTGTGGCACGGGACTTGTCTAGCTAGTTGGTTATCCTATTTGACCACATGCCTTATCTTTGTGTTAATAAATCTTAAAACTGGTTGGCTGGTGTCGTTTCACCTTAATTCAGTCCAAGGGCATCACGAACTTGGTCGTTTGGTCCCAAGGGGAGGGAGGTCGTCCTGAACAACTCCCTTCGGGCCGCGACAAGTGCCTTGTTCTAATTTACGCTATAACGATTTCTGTTGGCACAAATGAGAGGCTGAGCATCAAGGAAAAGGGAAGTCGGTATTGCCATCAGAACTTTTGTCTTGTCACCCCCATCTAGCAGATGGGATGCAAAGTTTCCTAAGGGTGTTTGTGGCGGTTAGAACCTTGAAACAAACAGGCTGAATTGTCAAGAGTGTAGGGTATTTTGACAAGTCCTCGATGCTGAACTGGGAACCTTGCCTAACTGCTTAGAACAAAATGGGAGACTGACAAGAGCCCCGAAAGCTGGCTGTGGACTCTGAGCACCCCGACTTGCTGTTTCTCCCCAGCTGGGCTAATAGTTCTTGTCACTGTTTCCATGGAAGCTGAAATTGAAAAAAAGTCAATTTTGATGCTCCCTGAAAGGACTCTCTCCGCTATCTTCTCCTGCCTCTGCCTCACAGACCTTTAAAAGTCCTTTCTCACATAGACTGATCTTTTTTTTTTTTATTTTTACTCCTTAAAGCACACTGCATTTGTAGGAAGACATCGACATTTTCCATCCATATCTAGCATTTGGAAATACCTTCACATTTATAGATACTGTTTTTGAGAGAGCAATGGACTAAGACCATCCAGCTCATTTCATACATAGCACTGAACAGCCCTCAAACAGATTTTCAGTGTACACTGACTTGCTCCTTGATTGAATCTCCGAATGTAGTGCTTGTAACATACAACTATTATCCCAAATTGTAATTTCAATATAAGACTGTTGATAAGTTTGAAAATTTGAAGACAATTGATTTAGTGTTACAATTATATCGTCATTGTCCTATCATTTACAGTTCATTAGAAAAGCAGCCTCTAAGGATACTTTTGCCCTACTGAATGCTAAGAGTTCTCTCTTTTCAGAAGTAGGAAATAGACTCTTGAACGATGGAGGATGCTTTGGCTAGCATTTTTGTTGCCAGAAAAAAGAGATGGAAAGTAATATAGACTGAAAAGATGAGCGTAATTTGGTTATTGTAACTACATATAAAAGTAGTTTGGATGCAAGAATTCTTTTCTGGTTGAACTTCTTGCCTTTTTGGCTGCCTAAATTAGCAACATTTGTAATCAGGACTTACACTTTCCTCTGTAAAGTATAAAGGTTTCAAGTCTCTGCAACAGCTGGTTATAAAAGTACCCAATACTTCCACCTCTGTGGAACTCCTTTCTTCAGAATAGAGTTATTGGACATGACAATCAGCTTCCTGATGCTGGTGCTTAGGATCCTCAGGTTCTCTGCTTTTCCCTCTTTGGGTGGCTGCATGCCAGAGAAGCTGGTGGGAATTTAAAAAAGGTTTAGGCTCTTTCTGAAGCCAGTGCAGATTTCTCAAGTTTTTCTAGCTTTAGAGCCAATTCATAGAAGACAAAATTATTCAGACTCATCCATTTAGATAACCTGAATGGTCATCTAAGATCTAAATGGAGTAAAAACTACAACCTCATTACAAAGAAATACCTTTATGTTAAAAGTATCCCCCAAGGACTCACACCTTTGCATATCAATCTACATCTTTTATCATCTCATCCTCACTGCTACCGTGTGGAGTTTACAAAGCAGGGATCCCATTTGTGCACTTTATGAGGAAATGGCAGAAACAAACAAAAGTCCAATGAAAGAGCAGTAAGTGCCAACAGCTGCAAGAACCATGCTTCCATCTGCAGCCTTCACTCTTCAGAAGAGAAAATCTGCTTGTTTTTTTCAGGAATGGTTTGCCATTAATCATGGCTGCTATCAGGACTGAAAAATCAAAATCCCTGGCATAAAGCTGCTATTTCATACGAGGAAGAGTGAGAGTGTTCATGGATGACTGAATATAAGGAAAGATATGAGTTACGTTTATAGATGAAAAAGAGAAACAAAGGAAATAAAAAATTGTTCAGGGGTGAGAGAAGAAAGTATCAGAACAGAGGAAAGCAAAACATGTAAGCCAAGGTGCTGGCATCTTACACGTATGTTATATTATCAGGTGTGCCTTCCTTGACCTCTCTTCCATCACAGAAGTCAAGACACAGAAGCGATGGGCTGTACAAAGGAAAATCATCTTGATGCATCTACTCCTGGTGAATATGCTCTCCTGAGAACTCATGTGAACTACGGAGGGTGCAGCACAACACAGTGGCATGGCAGGGGTTAAGGACACTGCTGTCAGATTTGTCTGTGTGCATCACTGAGTGCCCACGATGCTGTGGCTAGCACAGCAGAGCACTCACGTTTCAGGCCAGCAGAATTCAGAACACTGCTGAAATCTTGCAGTGGACCATGGTTGTGTAGGTGGGACTTCATGACTCCATGGAACAGAAAATAGCCAGCAGGAGCCAAGATGCAGATGCATGCCTAAACATTGCCGATGTTTAAGCCCTCAGGATAAGAGTCTCCAGCAGAGGACTTCAGATTTCTGAAAGAGGATACAAATCGTGTAATAGGCTAGTTAAGGCCCAATCTGAGTATCACTAGGTTAGCTCAGTTAAGACTGAAGGCCTTTACACATAGGTAGCTAGCTGGCAGCTGAATATCACATTCCAAGATTGCGACTTGAAGTGGCTCACCTAAACCCCATTGAAATCACGCACCATTTGGTTCTAAGAGTAATACCTTTGAGGAACTGAGTCCAAATTACCTATTGGATCAAGACCTTAAGGAGCACCATGGGGCCACTAATCATCAATCTTCAGGAGGCTGATTGACTGTTCAGACAATTTAAAGGTTTTTTTTACACAAATGCAGGAAAAAGATCTCCTCTCATGTCCTTGCAAGTGGTATCACATATTTTTAGTAAATGTTTTGGCATAGCTCATTTTTTTTATTATTTACTTCAGAATTATTAAATTTATTCATTTCTGAAAACAGTGCAGCTGAAGGAATGTTAAGAGTACCAAAAAAAAAAAAAAGCGCATATTTCAAATTTCAGAAAGCAGATTTCATTGGATCCATGTTTATGAAAAAAACAATTTTGAAAGAGGATGTCCTGAGCTTTTTTACGACTGCTTCTCCAAATTGGCTCTTTTAAAATGATGCATTTATGAAACACATTAGCAATGCAATTTAATAGATAAATATCATCACTCCAGGTTTTAATGAGGCTTATTGTACTTAAGGTCCCAACGATGTGTGGGTCACATAGACAGACTTTATTTATTTCATTATTGGTTATATACCTAATACATAAGGTTTCAGAATTTTACATAAACATTGAAAAATAGAAATGCTTTCTTTCCCCTCTTCCTCTATAGATGAGAATAACAACAATTTTTGTTATTAATATACCTACTGCAAGCAAATAAAAAAAACTTTAATGCTGTTTTACTAATGTGAATTTGTGAGGCCTCATGAGGAATAAGGAGCAAAAGAAAATTTTGCAACAAGCAGTTCACCAATGATTTATTTGATAGATGCATCCTGCAAACAAAAGATGAGCTCTAGATGATGTTGCCATGGGTCAAAAAATGACACGGCAAGAACATCTGAGATAGGGGAGAGTAGGAGGAAGGCACCGCAGAGTGGCAGTGGCAACAGAATTGATCCGCAGTTCTTCCAAATGTAAGGTATAAAGTCTTTTTCTTAGTTTTTCCTGACTTTGCTTTGTCTTCTTAAAATGCAAAGTTTTAAGCCTTTGAGACTTTTGAAGTGGCTTTCCTTCCCCCTTTTAAACTCTTCCCCCTTTTTAAATAAGTATTCACTGGGCACGTTGAGATCATAAATTTTTGATCTTCTATATTATACGAACACTGCATTGCCACTGTCAGCTTTGGATCACATTTCCAGAGAAGAAAGGAAAGGGAAAGAGATTCAAAAGTTCTTTCATTCATGAGTCTATACAAAACAAAGAGGACACAGATGTGACAGTTCTGTGGGGGTGCAGAGTTCGTTGTCTGAAGATCCCATCTACAGCTAAAATAAAACAGAGCAGTGCAATTCCTGCAGCCAAATCAAGAGAACTGGCTGAAGGACTGGAGAGTGTAAATAAGGTCATTCATGACACTTGGAAGTAATTAAATCATTGGAGATTAAAACTAATCTAAACTAAAAGCATCTAAGACATTGAAAGTGGATCCTAGAGTAAACTTGATGGCGGAAAAATGCTTTTTAAATAAAAGATATTCTGAAAGAATAACCTAATCATGTTACTGCCCTAAGGGCTGTTTCAGAAGCAATTATAAAGGAAATCAACATAGTGCACAAGAAAACAGAAACTCTAATGAATCATAAGTGACAGAACCAGGAAGGACTTTTCACGTTACACATTCTGATCCTCAGCACTTTTAGTAAGACTCATTACTATTTAATATAAAATAGTGTCAAATATAGGCAGTCTTGATTGTCCCAATTTTCTTAGTAATATATTAGGTTATTAACAGGGAAAGCAGTCAAGAAGACTATGTTTTTTCTTTTCCTTTCCAGCTCAGACTTTTCTTTATTTAGCTTTTGGTCATTGCTCTTTTCTCTGTCATGTTTTGAGGCTGTGAACAATTCCTTTCTTTGATTTGCATTGTTATGCTGTAGGATCATACACTTCAGGCGCTGATCGTGTCTTAATACAGTATTGATTGTACCTTCCTGAAGTGAGTCATGTTTAGCTCCTTCAGCCTCTTTATATTCAGAACACTTATATCACTTTTCAGATCTTTAATTTTATTTTCCATTATATTTATCATATCTTTCAAACTGTGAAGAGAATAACTCACTGTGCGAATATGAACCGTATGCATAAAAGCCATGTAATATAGCAGCATTACCTTTCTGTACTTAAACACAGCATTGGCCTTTACTTCATATCAGCATCACACTGAGAATTCTTATTTGTTTGCTATATCATTCCTGGGCATTTCAGAGTCTCAGCAGTTGTAGTTTGTTCCTGCCTGTCCAGTTTATCTTCCTTCCCCACATCCCATGAAGTAGAAGAGAGACATCTGCAGAGTAACGTACGCAGAAAGTTTTTGGTGATTTGCATCAGGGCTTACATGGATTACAGCTTGAAGAAGAAATAGCTCCCAGATCCCTGGTTCAGAGACTCACTATGTGCACAAATCCTGCTGCAAGTTAGCTAAACTTTGAAAGGGGCAGGCTGACATCCAACCTCATGCCTCTTGTGAGATGCAGCAGTCTCCTGCTGAGTTCCCACTAAAGCGGCTGTCTTTTATAGAAGCAACGTACTTTATGCGAGAAGCTACGCCCAGGGCCCATCGAGGTTCAGTTCAGAAGCAGGAGTGGTGAACATGTTGTTCTATGTTAGCTTAATACCTAATTTATTTTTTCCCCAGAACAAAATCAGAGTTTTGCAATGGAAAAAGGTTCCATTAGGAAAAAATAGAAAAAAAAAGTGGGCAGTTGTTCTTCAAAGGATAGATCTGGTAATATTTAGCACATACAAGTTTCTGGATTCAATTGCCAGCATAGCTATGAACTTTATAACAGTATCATAAGAAAGAGGAAATATCAGGGGAAGGTAATCCTTCTTTTCATATTTATTCACATTTTTCCTTTCTTTAACTCTATATGATGTTACTTGCCATGTTAATTCATTGAGATGATTCATTCCAGCATTCATATATAATCTTTTTCTTTTTTTTTGCAATAAAATACAAATAGGTGTTTAGATAAAAGAAGAGCAGTTCAAAAAATCTTGTGATATTAAGCAAGGAAAGTAAGCAGCAATCAGCATGTGAACAAATAACATTTAATTCGAATCACACAATATCAAGGGTTTGCTGGGAGAGCATGGGCCAGATATGAAATACTATTAAGAAAAAAGCAAATGCATCTGAAATTCAAGCTGAGGCTAGTCCTTTCTGTATTACTATATACTTGAAAATGCTCTCAGATTTGTGGAAATTAGTAGTGGAAGCCAATATCTTTTGTGATTAAATTCTTTTCTTTCTAAACATCAGCAAATAATATGGTTCAGTAGTTAACTGCATAATCTGAAACTTTTGTTTGTTTGTTTGTTTGTTTCTTCCTAAAATGATCAACATTTGAAGATCTGGTAAAGAGCAAGTATGTGCATTTACAAACCAACGCTAGGCCTAGTCACAAGTCTCCACACACAGTGAGTAGAGAATAGGAGACTAACTCCTATTTGGGGTGGGGGTTAGAGGGTGTCTCTAAAAGCATGTGTATCTAATAATCAGTTCCCTTCAATTCAAAACCTGCGGTTTAAAAGTTATTCACAAAAGGGAACTCTAACATCATGGATGCAACCGTATCAAGTCTGGCTCTCTGTGCCCTGGAAAAGATGTCATCTAACACCATCCCGATATGGCTTGCATCCTCTGTCATGTGTGATTATGCTGGATATCTCACTTTAATTCAGAAATTTTTAACATGAAAAAAATACAAAAAAAAAAGGAAAGATAATATAATTTAGCATGACAGGGAGCCCAGAGGAGACTCCTGTGGAAGGTTTGTGTGCTGTAACATACTAGTCTTCTCAGAAGGGGGTTGCCATTCTGTATCACTCAAGCTAGGTGGCAGGGACTACTCCCTGGGATGGATGCGTTTAGTGAATAGATGTAGCTGGAGAATAACCCTATTATCATATGTAGTCATTCTCTCAACCATGAGCCAAGAACTATCTTCGCACCTGGAAAATATTCTTTTTCAACTGATGAATTAACTTGAAATAATAGAATTGTCCTTCTGCACATTCAGTATTCAAAAGCCTAAATGATAAGAAGGGAGTTGTATTTTCATAGCACTTTCTTGCCTGTCTCTTTGAAAGCAGCATTGAACAAGCTGGCTTTTTAATTTTTGACATATAAGATTTAATTCAGAAGCTGAACTGAAGCATTCTATGTCTCAGCAGTTTCTGAAACAGATTTTTTTGCAAATATTAAGATGTATTTATGCCTTTTATTCAAAGGCCTGTTATCAAGAGTCATAAAATGTCATTTCTATACAAAAAGCTACTTGCCCTTTTTTTTAATTACTTTGCTGATAATTGTGGGTTGGCTCTTTGTTCTGCATACCAGTAATGATTCCTTTCTTTATGATGATTGAAAGCCTAAAAGAAAAGCCAATTAAAAGTATTAAGGGAGATGACAATTAAAAGTTATTAATAGTTGGGTTTAGCTGTAATGAGATAATCAAGAGTCATTCTTACGAGGCTATGACAATTCCGTTCACATCGCCATATGATAAATGGCTGCTACTCTTAATCAAGGGAAGTTTAACATATGAATAGATTTATTTAAATTTAGTATTGCACTACAATATAAAACAGTGATCTTAATACATACAGTTAGCCCTTCAAGACATTTGTGCAATTGCAACTAGTTTTTCTTGACTTTAAAATCTTAACTACTTTAAATGGTTTCAAGGAATAAATCAGATTACAGAGGAGCCTTGATTTAAATTTTTTGATTATTTTTGTAAATAGCAGAATTGGACGAAAACAGTCCATGTTTCTGTCTTTCTGTTTACTTGTAGTTTTGTTGTTGTGTTTTCTTCACTCTTCACCAAAAAAATCCTGGTCACCTGAAAAATTAAAAGGAAATTAATCAAAAGCAGAATATATTTGATTGATTTCTTCTGCAAAACAATTGATTTTGAAATGTCCTGAAGTGATAGTCATGAAGATTCCCCGGTTCTTCTACTTCGTTGTGAGTTGGACTCTAAATCACAGCTAATAACACTCAACAACACATCTGATTCACAGCAGCAAACAAAGTTTGCAGAGTTAAGCACAGTTTAAGAGAGATTTTCTAAGGGAGAGGGTTGCAAAGGCACCCATGGATGCTCATTTTGTATCACAAAAGCTCAGTAGTCCTCGTGGAATATTGACCATCTTGGAGAATGGAAATTGATGTTCTAAACTGCAACTTCCATTAAGCTTCATGGTGGTGTTCTTGAATCTTTTTTTTTCTTTTTGGAGGGTGGATATTATTTTCTGCTGGGAAGGAAGGAAGGAAGGAGGGAAGAAAGGAAGGAACGAAGGGAGGGAGGAAGGCAGATCATGGTTTCAGCAGAGAATAATGCATTTCTAAAGCTAGGTGCTGTTGTCTGTATGCAGCACTAACTTCAGATCAGTTCAGAAGAATATTTGTTTAAAGATTTCAAAAGAATAGTTTAAGTTAGCGGCCCTGGAAGGAACCAGAAAAATCAAGATAAAATTCTGTAAGCTTTAAAAAGCTTGGAAAGAGATGTCTGTGTTAATTTGACCATGATAAACTGTTTTAACTTTCATTGGGGCCTGATTCAGACCGTATGAGACAAAATTAGGAGATATGAAAAGTTGCCTTCATAGATATCCTCACTGGCCACCATAAGTCAAACAAGAATCTTGAAGCAGAAATCTTTTTGCCATTTTGTAGACTCTAATAAAACTTCAAAATTTTTTATCTACAATTCAATGGAGATTTTTAAAGATAGTGACTTTTATGCCCACCTTTCATCAGGGTCAGTGGGAGTCAGATGGTCACCTGCCATCTGCCTACTTTGAAAACCTTTGTCTTTGATACCTAATCTTAATTTTCAAGGGAAAACAATCTCCTGAGGGAATTAAAATACTGCTGCTGCTGCTGCTACTACTATTAAGGGTTGAGATAGAGTTAAAAGTGGTTACTGTTTTTCTTTTCTTTTTTTTTTTTTTGACAATATAAAGGTAGAAGTCCTAACCCATTTTCTGTGAGACAAGAAATTAAAATATGAGAGCACTACTGCCAAAATAGCACTACTTCTTAGAAAACCTTTTAATATAAATGCTTTTTCAAGAGTAATAAATACAGATATAAAAATAAATAAATACAGATGGTGTGAAAATATCCTTTAAAATTCCAAACACTCCAGTCACATATCATAGCAGGTGCCCAAGCCCATATCCTCAGCTGAACAAATGGCTTAGTCAGTCATCTGGGAGCTTAAATGCTGTCTTGGGAGCTTTATTTCTGCTACATATTTGATGCATGAAATTACTTCATCCATTGCTCTTGGTTGTTCAATGTGACATTTGGTTGTAGTTGCATTCCTTTTTCTACTCCATTTTCTTGTTCCCCACTATTCTGACTGAATTTGCCGGCTTATTGCTCCAGTCCTTACACATAGCATCAATTTTCTGGCTTCCTGATCTTTGATTTTGTTTTTAACTATCCTTTCTGACTAACCTCTGGTTTATGTTTTTTCTTCTCATGATCATTGATCCAGCTCCTGACCATGTCTCTCATCTGACCATCAACCTGTATGCCTTATAGTTTCTAAAGTTCGTGATGCTGGTTTGCCTTAACTGCAGCACCCAGCTCTCCTCAGAATCCTATCGACTTATCCCTAACTGCTGGGCATGTCTGTTGAGATTTTGGTTTTACTAAAAATGTCTTTCTCAGATCAGTAGGTCACCTCACAAATATTGCATAAAAAGTGGGAGGTAAGGGAGGAAAAGTCATTTTGACTCACCAAGTAGAGATGCAACCTAAGAATGGTTTGTTCCTGAACTGGTAAATTAGTGCTAGGAGTTCTAGATTCATATTCACAGTCAGACAGCTACCTTACTTGAAGAACTGGACTTTCTGTATGCATGCTTAGTACTTTACTGTGTAGGCTGGTTGTTAAATGTGCTCAGCTCCTCAGACACAAATCCATAGGAAATCAGATTTTATTATCCTCAGTTCTCATGTAACTACTTGTTAATTATAGGTTATTAAAATTATTCTATTAGAAATATTGAATTCAGATTTTCCACATGGCCAAACTTCAATTGACATTCTTACCTGATACACATGTGAAGGTTGCTTGAGACCTAGTCATAGTTTGTCAATGCTTTTTCATGCAGGGCTTACAACCGTGTCAGTCAGTTGAAATTTTTCCCTTAGATTTTTATTTTAATTTTAAATGATGCAGTGTATATATGCACTCTTTTCAAATGGCAACTTTCCTTTTGCAAATAAATATTTCATTTTAGAGCAGCCATTAAAACTTTCTCAGAAAACATACAATGCTTGTTACAATAAATTCCACTAAATTGAGTAAAATATATCTTCTCATTAAATCCCTACTACTGAATATAAAAGGTTAAACAGTATAATGCTTGATCTAATAATAGCTAAGGTCTCAGGTCTGATGTTATACACAGTGTTTCCTTTCAATTATTTCAGAAAAAGATTATTAAATATCAAAACACTCTTATTAAAGTTTGTACTTCTGATGCAGGATAACATTTCTAACCTAGCCCATAATGACCTAATGATAAAAATGCCTACAGATTTAGAATAAAACCTAATCACTTTTAAAAAGTACCTAAGGAAAGCAATCACAATGGATCCACAAACAGATTTGGTTGTTTAGCTTTATACTGGGTACACAGTAGTAAAATTTATTTTTTTATACTCTTGCTTAACCATTTCAATTGGCATGGGAATTTTCATGGGAAAGTTACCTAGCAAACAATAAGTATTGCTTTTGGAGTAACTAACAACCAACTCCTAATAGCAACTGAATCCTAATAGTCCCAAGCAGCTGCATGCCTGTAACGTAGAAGGATTTCTCCGTCTGCATTTCTCACTCCAGTAGGAATGGCAGGCTAAGGCTTTCACAGAACGCTATATGGGGACCTTCTTTGTCTTTAAATTTCCAGTGGGTAATAAAACACTCACCGGATTTGAATTTATATTCCCTGTTTTATAAACAAATCCCTCACTGTGCCATCCTCTTGGTGAGTTTTATCAAATTCCTTAAGATACTCTGCATGAAAATCAAAGGTAGTGACACTTCAAGGTGCCCAGCAGTTGGACATCCCTTATCATTACATTTATTATTGGTTCATCCTTCTTGAGCCAATATCTGTCATAAAGTGAGTTCCTTACTGGATATTCTGATGTGGAACTCTTTCAAACTCTCCTGTTTAAGCCATTTCACTTTAATATCTAAATAAGCACTGGACTACAGAGAGCACAACATATTCTGGTAATTAGGTACTCACTTGAGGTTGTTTCCAGTCTTAGGCTAGCAAATGTTTGTTTTATGCAAACTAGAATTGATTCAACTGACAAAACAGACAGGTCTATTTCAGAATATTTAATAGCTACCTAAAACTGTGTGTTTTAGCAAAAAACTTGAAGTATTCAAATGGGTTATAAGATATGGGGGCCATCTGTAGTAAGAAGAAATAGAGTTTCATGGAACAAGTCAGTGCAAGCGTTAAGGTATTACATAGAAAGAAACCAATCAACAAGAAATTTACTTCTTCAAAAGTGTCTTCTTTATTTCTGTCCTGCAGCAGGACTTGCTATTAGTTTATGAGGTTTTCAGGTCACACTACTGTAATAATTTAATAGCTGTGAATATATTTCATTCCAGCTGGAAGAATGTGGCTTGCTGAAGACAATTTTAATTCAAAGGAGAAGGGGAGGAGTCAGACAAATAATGTTTCAGATTCACAGTCTGCTTAATTCTTTTTACAGTGCCCTGATGCTCATATCAGTTTGACTCCACTGACTCCAGTATAAGTGATGGGAAGAATCTGTGCATTTCATCAGAATTCCAATAATTGCAGCATCAAATAAACATTATAATGAGTAATTTTCTTTCCAAGATACAGACCAAACTTCCCTGCATAGAGGAAACTATGGTGGGGGCTGACAGGCTAATATCAACTAAAATAGTCTGAAAATCTGATTATGTGATGGAACAAGTTAGAGCTCTGATTAAATTTAGAATAGTTCTCGTAAAGTTAAGGCTGAGGATTGCTTAAACATTGGAAATCAAAATAAGACAGCAGCTAAGACTTCTAAAATAATTAATTTGCACATTTCTTACCTTTTCCTTTAGAGCTGGTCAGGACATGAGCATTGAAAAACAGCTGGGAAGAACAAGTGCATATTACCCCTTATTTATATGAATAATTTTCTTGAATCAATACTCATTCATGATTTGGTGTCCGAGACTATGGTTTGGAATATGGAAGTTCTGGATTCAGGACCCTGCTCTGCCTACTGATCTTGCATTTTTGGGAGAGTTTGAGAGAGTGCTTTAACTGAAAGAATCTTTTTTTTTTTTTTTTTTTTTTTTTTTTCCCCTGTTAAGGTCTTCAGGTATATTGTATACATATGAAAAAATTCACGAGGTTTCATTTTCCTTCCACTGAAGAACTGAAACACATTTCAGAACCAGAAAGCTACACAGAAATAGAATAGTCACTTTCTGGTCACTTTTATGGCTTGAAAGTGTTGTCTATCTGCATGGAACTGGAAAAAACAGTGGGAAGAATAATTACTTGACTAACAGATCTACTTCCCTATTTCCTGGGTTTGTGGAAAATATTAGATCTGGACAAAGACATTCCTTTCTGATGACCACTGTCTATGACAGCAGGAGTTCCAGTTTTTCCCACTCTCTTTTCAAAGGTCCTAATCTCTTATTTCAGTAATCTATTTTGAAGTGTTGCAATACTGAATTTTGCTCAGAATCCTGATTTTTAACATAGTTTCTTGAATTACTCTTAAAGAAAACCATTACTTTTTACATAAAGGTGAGCCTACTTGGCTTCTTTGACTGTAAATCTAGGCTTGAGACCCACTGTACCTCTGCTTATCATCTATGCCCTGGGGGACTTAGATTAACTCTCAATGAATTTGGGAAGTTCAGGAGATCATCAATGATCATTGCTAAGAGATATATTTTTTTTTCTACAACAAAACAGCATTAATGGTTATTTGGAGTACAGAAAGAAAGTTCTCAGAGTCAAAAACAATCCTAAATTGTACTTTAAAATTCACAGAGAACCTGTGGCTTTGGAAGCATCCATCTTTTCCAGTGTGTTTCTCTCCTTCTTTCTCCTGCTGTTTTTCTTAAACAAGCTCTCTCTGCATGCTTCCTTTGAAGCTCACTCCAGAAAGATAGTGTTAAAAGTTAATGTCCAGTGGCTGAGACTTCCAACTGTCTCCCTCAATGTAACTCTCTAAAATACATTGCCTATTCAGTTCTAAAGGGCCATTCAGGTCCTGGTTGGACAGCTAGATTTGGTCTTCCTCTCTCTTTGCCCAAAGCAAGACTTTAATCCATTAAATAGCATTTGGAAAGTTGGTGACAAAAACTGATCATATGAAATGAATGTAAAAATATTTTAAATATTTTCCCATTCTCCATGTTTCCCTTATGTGTTCACAAGACACAAACAAATAAGAAATATATATGTATACAGAAATACTTCCATGACCTCTTTTCCTTGACTTTTCATGTACAGGCATATAACTATATATTCAAAAGGTAAAAGAATATTTTAAAGAAGAATACAACACTGGTCTCATAAACAAATAGTTCATGCAAATTGGCCAAGAAGGTGGATTCCTTTTTTAATATGGAGCAGATACAAAACTCCCCTCCGCAAGGCCCCTGTGGCTACATATGTACTGTAAAATTAAATGTGTGCAGACACATTGCCAGATACAATGGCTAGTGGGTACGCAGCAGGCAGTGTATATGTTAGGAAACTCCCTCAGCCTCCAAAGCATTCAGGGATGGTCCCTGAGGGGTTCACATTTCTGAGCTGTGCCTGAGAAGTGTTTGGGAGAGTGCTAGTTTACACAGTCCTAAAGCATGTCAGGCACCGTGCCGATCATCTGATAGTACAAAGAAGCGAACTGCAATGCCCAGGAGTTTAACCTCATTGTGTTTAATTCACTAATCCAGACATAGCTCAGGGACATAGTGCTGCCACCTGGGTCACTCAAAATGTGAAGCCACCTCAGCCATAACTGAGCAGGTGAATCCAGCACTGGCATCATACTCAAAAGTAAGAACGTGTTAGTGATGTTGAATCCTGACTCTCTACCTGGATCCACACCTTCGGCAACATGTAACTCGGTCCTCATATAGGCTGTCTTGAGACTGATTTACAAAGGAAAGCCTCAGCAGGGATGCAGCTGCTTGAAGCTAAATAACAAAGAGTGAAAATATGACTCCCTAAAGAAAAGCTGCAGAGGCTGAAACTATCCATTCCTAGCTGTTGTTTTCTTTTTACTGATAAATTGTCTCATGCAAATCATTAACCAATTTAGGGCTTCACTTAGGACTCTCAAGGAGGCCATATTACTCCAAAAATTAGACAAGTGGCAAGCTTTCTTCCTATTTTCATTTCTTATTCTTTGCACTAATATAACATAAGCTTTCCAAAGAGAAGACAGTAACATGTGTCCAGTTTTACACAAAGTTTTTAGGTGTCAGATTGCAGAGGGATTATTTAAATAATAAATTTCATTCTTAGCACCCTCTCTCTGTGTTAATAACTACTAAAACACTAAATTTAATTGAAAAGGAAGCTCTATACTTATACAGAGCAGAACTCAGATACAATAGATTCACTGAAGAAAAATTCGTCCAGTGTTCTTCATTTCAAATACAAAGTATATTGCCAGAGTCAGCTGTAGCTCCAGGACTCTAATGACCTTCTTGTTAGGCCCTGAGGGCACTGCCAGCCTCTGCCCACCCCTGGCCTCCCCCAGCCCCAGCCCTGCCCCATCTCAGCCCAGCCAGGGCCATCAGTCCCTTCCCCAGGACACCCCAGTGGTGCTAGCTCCAGCCCTGCCACGGCCCTGTCCCTGACCAGCCACAGGTGACTATTGCTTTATAAGGAACAAAACCAAACATACGTATTGCATGATACTTAAGGCCATCCTTCATTGGTAATTGTATTTATTCAGGAATGTGCCCAGGCACTGAAGCTAACTCTCACTGAACGGCCTCGCTCTATGCCAGTAGAGCCCAGACGCGTTAACAGGCTGGCTGCCTGCAGACTGCCTAATAGGACCGGTCCTTTGAATGGTCTCACTCCTGAACCGCACGTGGGAAGTTACTCACACAGATGTGAAGCAACTGAATATTCCTCATGTTATAACACAAAGGAAGGAAGAGAATGAAGTATATATATCACTGCACATCTCTACCTTTCTCATTACACATGAAAGACTATAACTGAGAATAATTATAGAAATTAGGTCTCACTTCCATCCCAACACAAGCTTATGGAGTATATGCTCCTGAACTAGATTAATGAGAACCTACTTGAGCCTTGCAGAGTATGCTATGCTGAACATTAACATTTATATGCTAAGTAAAAAATGCAAAGCTTCCTATAAAATTGAACATGCCCATAAAGAATTCCTTCACTTACTGTTGCATACTATATTGTTAAATAAAGATACTCATAACTTGCTAGGCAAGAAAAATCTAAATGATTTCTAAAAGTACCTACATGGGTTACAATAGCATTATGGTTAAACTCATAACTCTTTCATTAACCGAGCTGTTAAACTTCAAGCACACAGTACAGTACATTTTAACACCTGTAGCCTAAAACAGAGATCTCCACTTAGTTTCAGAATTTACTCTTGAGTGTGAAATCATTAAGTAATATCATTCTTTATAGTAAAATAATAGCAGTGGAGGCATAGATTTTTACATTAATATTATCTGACAAAAAATCCAGAAGTAAACAAATCTTAAAAAAGCTTAAACCATTGTGTTTGCTGATCACACAATCACAGAATAGTTGGATTTGGAAAGGAGATACTTGCAAACATTTCATTACATCCACATAAATCCTACTGCTAAAAAAATCCAGATAAAAATCTTTGTTCTGTCAAATAGAGCTTAAGGATCTCATAAGAGATGTAAAATTTATAATTAGATTATTTTGAAAAGATAAAGAAACAAGCTTAAAATGTCAAAGAGTCTACATTCATCCCACTCAGTTTTACACCGTAAACATTACATTGATACAGATCTCCAAAAAAAATCTCATTCTTACTACTGAGCTTTATACTATCACTTAAACTTCTTAAGTTAATAGGCTTATCTTCATAGCTGATATGTACAAATAACTAGAGGTTACTGTGGTTCTTCTGCCTCTTTCGATGCACAGAGCATCAATTCCCAGTGCGAGGTGAACCTTGCTTGTTAGAGCCACAGGTCCAGAGAAACACTGTAAAGGTCTGAAATTAGGATCTTCCCTTATTCTGTTCGGATAAACCTTTTGGGAGAAGGCCACTGTGTCACCAAATCAGACCCACTACCTTCCACCTCCTGTCTGCAGTACTTTCTCCAGTGTGACCCAGTAGCAGTTTATTCTTCTTTTTCTTCCCAGCCCTCCTGCTTTGCACAGCTCGGCCCACCTCTGCTCTTTCGCCTGTCATGGTTAATGAGAGTAGGACTAATAGAACACAGAAAATCCACTGCAGCAAAATGTCTTCTCAGGAGCTTCACAACAGCTCAACATCATCCGAACAAAGTGGCATCTTCTCCATCTGCCCAGTTACCAATTTTTGTCCAATAATCCCCTCCCTGAAGAAAAGAGTGTTTTGATGAGCTTAGCCTGTGTCAATTTTATTTAACTCAGTTCCTGATTCTGCTCACTTCCCATTTCCCATGGCTTTCTTTCATGGAGCACTTCCAAAGTCCTGCAACAGCCACAGAAATTGTGGATATACTGGTTTGACTTCTTTTTAGCACTGGGAAAGGCTATCAGCTACACTGTAAATAACCATTCTGTTATGTATATGTTCCATTTGTTTTTCCACAGAGTTTGTACTACTTACGGATTTAGAAATTTGTAGAACATGGTATTCCTTGGAAGTTTGCCAAATCTTAAATTTGGACCCAAAATTTTGAATTATGTTTTTCAGCTAATAATTTTGTAAGCGTGTACGATATTGCATCTAAAATATTAAGGCTAGGTTAGCATAAAATGTTTTTTTGTCTAGGAACATAGGATAGCAAAAAGAAATAGCTTGAGTATGATATAAAAGGAAGAAAAAATATTGTTTAGAAGATCTGAGGGTAGATATGATCAGTGGTGAAGTGAGATAAGACCCTCTTTTGTTTTACAGGTAGCAGATTTCTCAAGCCAAATAACACACTAAAGTCAAGGGACTGGCATAACCCTTTCACATTTTATAAAGAATATGGGACTTATATGGTTTAATATTGTTGGAAATTCCCTAAAATCTATAGTGTTATTTCCAGTATGGAAGGAACAAAAGACTTTTCTATTCATAGTAATTCTCATCTTCATAATGATGAAATATAACTGTATAATTCTGATATTTGATGTCTCCTCTACCAGTTGATGATTCCTGACGAACAAGCACTCAATTTGAAAACCAGAGTGGACAGTAAATCAAACCATTCCTGGCAATCTTAGTGAGAGCTAGAAAACTCAAAAGACATGGAAAATGAATGACCTTCAAACTCATCAGTCCCACAAGGTCAGAGCTGAAGCACATCTGAGAGTACTTGCAGAAAATGTATCTGAGTACACATTTTCCAAACTCAGATATTAGACAAAGCATTTTTCCCCAGGCAGCAGGTTTCCCAACCAAATTCACACTTTTATAATTCAAAATGACACACTAGGAACTTTGTATAAAGAGTCCTTCTATACTTATACTCTTTTTTTCAGGTCAAGAAGTATGACTGAAGAAATTATTCCAAAGAAACAAGTTGCCAACAAATCCTCCTGTTAATTCTCATAGTTATTACAAATACTCATGAAATTACTAAACCCCTCACTGTTTTCCTTAATAAGAATACAGTTCATTAGCAGTCAAAACATCTTCATATTCATGGTAATAAATGACTTTTCAAAATCACTAGTGATTACTAAAAATTGCAATACAAAATGCAAAAAACCCACAAGGTAAATAGAATAAAAAACAAGAAAGTTAAATATGACTGTATAGGCAGTGGTCTCATTGTTAACTAAAGCTATTTTATTTTATGCTATGGCATCTGTATGATAGCACTTCATCATGTGAACCTATAGTTAAGATTATGCGCAGCAGGAAATTACTTTCATATTCTTCCAGTTTTCTTAGAAATTTCCCTCTGAGATGGAAACTTCTGGTTTTTTTTTAATTCAAAGATGATTTTTCTGAGTTCTAAAAAGCTAAAATAAAAATATTTTTCTAGAAATTAACACAAATTGATATATTTTTCTCATGTTTGACATTGTCAGAAACTATAAGGATTTTTTAAAAGTTCAGTTTTACTCTGCCCATCTTGTGACCTCCATCAACTATCTGTATTACTGACAGCTAACTTCTAGGACACTTTGGACACTAACTTCTTAGGATTAGAAAAAAAGAGAGATCCTGGAAGCAGGCTATGCTATGTGCCTTCTGAAACTCATCTGTCTCTAAAAAGTTTAATACGAGCTACCATTGAGGGACTGGACTAAATGGACCACCAGCTTGAGCAAGTATGACAATTTCAGTATTCTTAGACCAGAATATGATTTTTTCCCTTTCCACGTGTGAAAATTTCTGCAATATTCATATATATTTCTCCAGGTACATGTCTCCATTATTTGTACCCAAATAGGTAAGTGAATGCTAACTGTCTTGCTTTTATAAGAGTGAGAACTTTTTCTTTTATAAAATGGAACTAATAACAATAAAAAAATTAGATAGCTGCCTAAAAATAAAGCTCAAAGATGCAGTTTCCTTAGCAACAAAAAGTTTGAAGTATCTTTCAAATTCCAATACTTCAAAAAATACTAGAAAAAATTTCTATAACACATTTTTTTCTCTTTAATTTAGCAGCTTTGATTTGTAATTATGAGTTTTCATATAGAAGAGCAAAATACTCTCTGAAATAAAAGTGTCTCCTAGATTAACACAATTTTACCTACTTAGCATTTGGAAGCAGCTTATGAAAGTGTGCAGATTCACCATGTCTCACAAAGGCTGGGATAATGATTCTCACACAGAAGTTCACTACTATCTCTAGTGCAATTCTGGTTCAAAGATGTCTGTCTTTTTTTTTTTTTTTTCAGGAGAAAGGAGTTCATTATTGAAAAGTTAGGTGTGAGAAGGAAATTAGAGAAGAGGTTGTTATCAAAATACAAAAAAGGAAAGAAAAAGTAGTGTAACACTGATTAAGTAAACATGACGTAGAGGATAGAGTAGCATAGCAGAAAGGGCTGTTTTATGGATGTTTTTGAAAAAGAAAAGACTAAGTCTGCTAGTGAGGAAGAATACAAACTGTAACAAGAAAAGTTTAACATCAGAAAAAACTAGGAAATAGGAATACTGAATAATTCACAGCTAAAATAAGCATGGATCTTGAACAGACAAAAAGTAATGGAATTGAATAAAGAGGCTGAGAAGGAACTTCAAGGAAGCAGATTATTATAAAAGTATGTATCTCTTGTGATACTGGTTTTTATTTTGGTTTCTAATATGTCAGTTTATACAATCTGGCAGATGTCTGTCATCTGTACTTAGAACAGCCAAAATGTTTTGTGATTAATTGTAAGTATATGTTCAAGTAAACCACTGATTGGCAAGATACACGATTAATCAGAAATACCTTGATTTCATAACCTGACATTTTGTGGTGGTGGTTGTTATTCAAAAAACAAATAGGAAGCAAAAGATTAAAGAGAAAGGAAAGAGAACAATCAGAACTAAAGGTTAGAAGTCAGGAACAATTCTCCTCACCCAGGCTTGGCTGTGACCTGTTCTGAATACATTTCAAAGTCACTTCCAAACCTGCTGTGCTATGAAAAGCTGAACCTTCCATTTTGATATATAAGCTCATACTGACAGACCTTTCCCCAGTAGACTTTTAGCATGCTATATCTAAAGTTTAAATTTGTCCTCAGAAGTTCCCTTTTTCTTGAGAGATGAAATATTGTTTTTCCTTGATGTTTCCAGTGGCATCCACATTTTAACTCTGTGCAGTGAAGTTGTGAAATGTAGTCAAATAAGCTGAAATTTATGAAGAGCTAAATCAGGGTGTTGAACTCATCATCAGAGAGCATGAGGCAGAGTGCCTTATCCAGCTGAAGGCTTTCTTTTTTGTGGTTTTCCTTGCTGTTGCTGTTGGTGATTAATAGTAGGAAGGAATCCAGAAAAGACTCTAGGTTAAGGGCTGCAAAGCCCAAGCCTGTGCAGTCTACATTCTCCACGTCAACGAAGGAGAAGTTTCCCATAAGCACAGGCACTGCAGAGTAACATGGGGCAACAGGAGATGCCCAGGGTTCACACCAAACAACTGGAGCAGCAGAACCAGAGTAGCTGAGACTACCTGGCCTACATTGACACTGCATCGTCAACTGATCTGAAACAAAATCAAATACAAACTCATAAACCATCCACAGTGTTTGGACACAAGCCTATGCTGAACTACCTGCACTGTAAAAGCTCTGAGGAAGGAGGAGTCATACTTGTACCCATGTCTTCCTATAGTAGTGGCCAACTGTGTCTTTATCTACAGTGTAGTGGATGGGTGATATCACATGAGAGCAAATTTCTTCCAGAAGGAAGCCCAGTGCTCCCTGACACAAAGGCAAATGGGTTTTGTAGATAGCTGCGTGTGTATAACATGGGTACTGGTACAAGTGTCTCCTAGATTAATGCAGGGAGCCAGGGCAGCGCTCCCTGAGCTCTATCAGTTGACTGTGGGATCCAATTTCAGTTATGGATTTATGGATATCACTGAGGCATGCTAACCAGTCAGATAAAACTTCTGACTCAATTTAAGCTGCATATTCTTCCTATATGTGATTCATGTATCCTTCCAGAAGTGGTGGAATGCCTCTTCCTCTTCAGATCATAGAATGCCTAATGCTTTCCTGCTGTAGTCAAAAATTAATTGGGAATATTGAAACATTTAAACAGTTGACTACTATATGAGATTTATTCCCTTTCTGGTTTACTGTTTCTCTTAAATCTGTCCCCTTCAGGCAGCCAGCTGGATTTTTGTTTCTTTTTTTTTTCTCCCAGAATTGTTCTTTGAAATACCATTAATATTCATCAAAACCTTTAATTAGGGACGATTTGTTTTTCCATATGTGTATTTATCATTTCAGCAATTATTAAGGCTGTGTACTCTTACATTTTATTCACTGCATGGGAGCAAATTCATGACAGTGATCACCCTGGAGAATGCAAAATGAATCAGCATATTTTCTGGGTATCCTAATTCTGCCCCTTACCCAGATAATCCTTATTCTACTTCCAGGCTGACTTTTCAGCCTGTGCCCAGGGTGTAGATTCCTCACTTTGAAGCAAACAAATTTCATTGGATGGAATTATTTTTATTGCTTTTCCAAATTATATTTTTCAGGGGACAATTCTTTCGTTGATGATATTCCGCTTCCTTTTTTTTTTCACTGAAAATGTATTTTGCAGAAATCTGTCTTCAGAAAACAACGAGGCTTCTATTACACTGTCATAATAATTTGAAATAAATATATTTTTTCTCGTATTCATTTGAGCAAGTCACTTTGGAAACTTTCTAGAGTATTCAGATTTAATTGAGATTCCTTGAAATCAAATAGAAATCATATACACATTACTCCAACAATTGGTGGCTTTAGGTAGTATAAGGGACAAACAAGGTACCTCTGCTTGAATAAAACAATTTTGGCTATATCTACATTGTAGCCATCCCTGTAACTATTGTAGACAGTAGCTTGAGTACTACTACTCAGAAAAACTACTGTTTTTGCAATGACAGCATGAAGCTCAGTTCAGTGCAATTTATGCTGCTCAGTCCTATGCTATAGAAATACTGTCAGAGCCAGGAGATACTGGCTCAGTCCTTGACTACACTTCATATTTCCTGCATTACCTTGGGCCGATTATTTAGCATCAGCTCCACAACAAGATTTAGGGTTATCATGTATACTTAGGAGGCAAAATTGCCATTGCTTTCAATGGGAAACTCAGAATCTAAATGGGCAGTAGGAAATTACATATTTTTATGGATACGAGGTATAACCCCCTGTGATTCAGTTGCCCTTTTATAAAATACAAACATTAGTAGATCTTGCTGGGGACTTTTCAACAACATACTTCTCTGCTGGAAAGCTCTCATTTATCACCATTTAATTGAATTTTATCAAGGACATTTTACAAATCCAAGAAAGAATTTCTGGTCTGAGAGAAAACCAGCAGGTAAAAACAGACCAGTTACTAATCATATTATTTGTCACTTATATGGCCAAAATTCAGATCTCTGTTCCTCCTACATGGAAACAGCACTGTGCTCTGGGTCTCCTGCATCTCATGTTAAGATTTCTAAATATCAAAATCTAAGAATGCTTTCTGAAACAAAATTCTTCATTTCCAAATAGCTGTACGAATTAACACTTTCCTGCTCCCTCCTTTTGTCTCTTTTGTTTATTTGGATTTTGCTTTTACAGAGCATACTGCTGTGGTGCTCTTGTTTCAACTGGTATTTTAACTTGGTATTCTGATACAAATAATTACCTCTTCTACCATTTACTGTTTCCCTTTGATATGTCCCAGCTTTGATCATTTCAAAGCAGAAGACATTTTATGCTAAATGGTATTTGATGAAATGGTGTGGGGTGTGGTTTTGTAAGACAAAGAAGCATTCTGTTAAATTCATCAGATGCTTTCTCCAAGACAGAGGCAGTATATTTTTATCTTGTTATTTCCAGTAGGAAGAATTCTCCTGCATCACTTTGTAAGACTTGACAGGCTTTTAAATCCAAGCAAATCAACTGAAAAATCTTTTGTAGGTACAAAGCTTATAGAGGACATTTGTGATAAGCTTTGCTGCAGTTTTAGCAAGTTTTGCATTGCTTCCACTATCTATTCATCATTATTTTTTTCCAAACACTCCTGTGTCTAGACAGCAGTTACTTTTGTACCATACCAGGTAAATGGGAACATAAATGAAAACTCATTAGCCTCCGTAATTTTTTAGGGTCTGTTTTAAGTTTGTACACCTACTATTGGAATGGTCCAAACTTCTGCTCATGGCAGATGCCTTTTAGACCTAATCACTCCACCATTCCTCTCTAGCCCTTTTTGATTTCAATAGGACTTCAGAGGTAAACTAGCAGTCAGTATGAGGAAAAATACCTCTTACAGCGAAGATTTTTTTTTTCATCTCTTCATCATCACTTTTATCCTCTTTTTCATATTTATCCTCTTTTTCATATTTAAGCAACGAGATTTATGATTAAAAGACCTGAAAACATGCTTATCCTTACCTCTGTAGCATACAATAAATACATTGTGTGCTCTGGAAATTTGTGTTATGGATCCTTAACATTAATAATGAAGATTTTCTCTTTTTACAGTCCTAATAGCCTAAACTAGAAATATTATGAACCATTAGATTTCTTTATTAAAACACATAAAAGGTAGGTGTAAAGCTGTTTGCTTGTTTTTTACCAGTACCCAGTGACATCAATTCTTTGTACTGAAATGGCTTCTGTGAAGGGGAACAGGTAGAATATTCATAAAAACAAAAATTGTATTGACTTTATTGAAAGTATGTAGAAAGCTTAGCAACAGAAAATCAGTTGTGCAGGTAAAATTTAATAACATTTTTGAAATGACAGCAAAATTGCAGTCAATAGTTGGTGTGTTTCTTTTTGCTCTGATATCACCATTTTACAGATGGGAAACTGAGGTACAGGAAGAACATGTGAGGAAATCAATGAAATGGCTGCACATAGAATCAGTGTTCTCAGTTATGGTCTCTGCTGTCACTCTTATTACAAATCACGTTCTACAAAACACAGAAGGATAAGAGCAATATATAGCTATGTGAAGGCATATCAAGTATTGCCGCCACCAAACTCGTCCAGGGTGAACTATCTTTGTTAATATTTCAAACACCATTCCAGTGGCAGATCTCATGATTTTGAAGGTTTTATTATCATGTAACTCTGCCTGAGTCTGAAAATTCTTAATTGATGTCAGAAGTCACTACTTAAAAGAATCACTAATGTCATTGGCAAATATAGAAAGGTAAGAAAATGTAAAAGTAAAAGGAAATATGAAATAAGAAAAAGAGAAAAACTATTCTACTTTACTTAGAATCTGTTTCAAACAAGCCACATATTTCTTATTGCTGGATAATGAAGGAACTATGGTAGAATGTGAGAATTTAGATTACAGCCTTAGTGATTCTGGCATCATAATGGACTTGCATATTGATAGAATATGTGAAGAACATTAGATTTTATTATTATTATTATTAGTCAACATACAAATATTTTGTGCAGACAATAACTCCCAGGCTCAAGTGAGAAGTTGCAATGCCATAAAATGTAAGCTTTCTTTGCAGATGTCTTTCAAAAATAAATGCAATACTTGATACTCTTCGGAGTGGCATCTGAAACTTTTCATGCTAGGATAGAAAGGAAAGACCTGCTGGTTCTTTTACACTTCCATTAACCTTCTTTATAACAAGTGAATAAAAAAAGAAAAAAAAAAAAAAAAAGGAGGCAACTGCAGCTATTGGATTTTCCCCTTAACTGAACAAAGGAAATAAAAGCTGACAGAAATTTAAAGAAATATCAATTTATGAAAGCAAGATTCATTTTTGAGTCTTTGAACTCAAGTTTCTGAATTTCCAGAGAACTCTCTGGTTCTCTGTATTCTTCCTTGTTTACTTCACTTTCTCTTTGAAACAAGGAAGGAGAAAGGGAAATCTATAAGTAAAAAAAGTCAAGTTAAACTTCAAAAGATTTCCATCTCACAACATCTAAGAAAAGAAAATCCTAAAGAAGAATCTCAAGGTTTTTTTAAAATTGTTCAAATTACAAAAGAAATGATTTCGTGTCTAAATATGAACATGCACAAAGTTAAAAAAAAAAAAAAAAAAAAGCACCCAAGTATTCAAGGTAGAAGACGGACACAAGTTATATGACACATACTCCTACTTACTCTACCTACACATACACATACGAAGATACGTGAATGAAAGCTTTATTCATGACATTTGGATGTTAGGTTTATCATTATGAAATCTGGAAAAGTTTAAATAGGAGAAGTACTTACATTGTTTGCCTTTGTCTGAGGCAAATGTCTATTTCATATTTCAATATTTTCATATTTCATATTTCTTAGATGGAATTCTGTTTAGGAAAAGCTGACATCTGTGAAACTTCATTTATCAGGTCTAATGTTCATATAAGTCTGAAAATATCATGCACCTTATTCCAAACGTCTTCTGGTTGGTTTTACCAACAAATTGAACAAATAGCAACACCGATTCCTCTGTAAGCTTGTCTTTCCCTTGTGTTCTAAACAGTGACCATCAATTCTAAATGTCTCCCTTAATTTTAAAAATATTTTTTGTCCCAAGTAACACAAGGTAATAATCAGCTACTATGCCACTGAGGAAGTTCTAATACTTACTAATAGGTTAGGTCAACATATGCATCCAGCTACACTGGTAAACATTTAATGATTAATCCAGAGTAAATACTTTTTCTTTTTTTTTAATTTGTACCTAAATCCTAGCACTTCTACTAATATATGAAACTTTTAACATACTTTTCCCTTCTCTCTTCAGAGTTTCATTCTAAAATACTCTTTGGCTACCAACAATATTTTAGATAAGTTTAGATAAGTTTAAAAGACTTCTTAAATATATTTGTATGAACATCTAAATTTTGACACACCTTTAAATAAACTTGAGGCATGGACAGACACACTTCTGAAGTAGACGGCTGTCCCGATCCAATATCCGGGAGGGTTTTGTTACAATCCCAAGGGCGAGATTAAGACACTAAAACTGGTCAAATATCGTACAACCTTTTAACTTTATTTTCCATGAAGCGGGGGGGAAAGGTGGGGAAAGACAAAGGGGAGGAAAGAGAAAGGGCGGGGGGCAGAGAGAAAGAGAGAGAGATCACCACCAGTAGATCCAGCGGCACCCCATTGGTCCTCTTCACCCTGGGTGTAAGTTTTAGCAATGCGCGTGCAGTAATTACAACTCGAGCAGGGTCCGACCCTAGGTTCCCGCTGAAAAGTTCGGAGCCAAATCAAGGCAAATTAAATAAATAAATTGTAATGACACACGTGCAGTGGTTACAGCTCGAGTTGGGTGCCTCCGAAGAGGGACCCCGAACAAAGAAATCCCTGGGCAATCACAATTTTCCAGTCTAAGCTCTCCACCCCTCACGTGGTAATTCAGACCAATAGTAATATTCAGGTCTGTGGTCTCCTGCTCCTTATTGGGTCTCTTCTCTGTCCCTAGGCAGGCTGTTTATCTTTACTGTTGTGGTTTCTGCTGACAGATGTGTTTTGATTCCTCAGGTCCCGCCCTTGTCTCTCAAGGCCCTGACAAAAAGGTGTTGTTCCAGCAATTAGCACTGCCCCAGCAGTGACAGCAGGTGTTATCTCCCACGGTCCTGAGAAAGAGGATATAATCCAGACCCCCCCCAATTAACACTGTTTCAGCAGTGAGAGGAGGCTTTGTTTCCCAGGGTCCTGGTGCCCAAGCAGACCTCTCTTCAAAGCCTTGACATCCTCCCTCCCGGAGTCTGAAGCACAGGAATGCAAACTGCTTGTAACTCCCTTATCATTCCAGTCTGCACCAGCTCTGGGGCCCTTTCTCACTGAACTAGGGAGTGCGGCCTAAGGCTTCGGCAAATTTAGCTACTCATGCTAAGCAAGTTTTATAGAAGTTGTGCTAAGTGGCAATAATTTACAGTCCAGGTCCCAAAGTCTCTGCCCGATCGTGGTCTGGTTCAGCGCAGGCTCTGTGTGTCCTGGGTGGTCGCAGGGAGACCATTTCAGGGGTTGCAGCAGCTCAGTCCTGTTTCTGCCAGGGACAGATGGCTTGTTTGGGGTTATGGTTTGCTTGCACCTTCTGTACCAAGAAATGTTTAAGGCAAAAGTTCACTCATCTGAATGCCACAATGGCACAGGGAGCAGGGAAGAGGCAGGCCGCAACATTGCCTGAGGCTTGTACATGCTGGTGCTAATGTGGGAAATGGCCAAGTGGTGTTAAAGCCTGTGTGATCTTTCCCTCAAAAAATGCAAAGTAAATCAAGACTCATACTTTTTAACTTTGTTTGCCTTATGTTCAATATTTCCCTGCTGTTTTAGTGATGCTCAATGTATTTCATCCTTGAGTAACTGGAAAAATAGGTAGCTCTTTGGAGGAGAAAAATAACATCCATACGTCAACCAGGCTGTTAAACAAAGATCTCATAGCCTGGGTGAGTAAGGAGGGGAAACAATTTATTTCAAAGGTATCAAATTAAACTCCTGAGGAAGCTGTAATTAAAATGACATACTTAAATTTCTTACATATTTTGCAAGGTAAAAATAAAATATCTCATCCAAAGCATTTATTATTCTAAAAGCTTTGTTAGAAAGCAAGACACATGGCTTCACACACACTTCAGACATAGCACTTTCATTCTATCCTTCTGGCCTGCTCTGCAGCTAAGTTAGAGAATGTATTAGGACTTGAAGTCTGAACAAGGGCGGACCATTTTCATTATAGGTTAAGAAGGCAGTTATTAATTTTCCACTCACCCCCACATTTGGCTTAACAAAATGGGAATAGGCTTATTCCATTGCAAAGAGAGAGATGGAGAAAATAATACATGGTGAAAGAGGGGTAGTCAAGAAGCCTCTTAGTTATCTCTTCAGAGAATCTGGGACCTGAAAAGATACTTGACAAGCTCTGAGCAGACAGACTTAAGGAGCTGGTCTTAATTAGCATTGTCCATCAATTTATTTCCCTCATAGCAAGGCAGGTAATAATTTTTCAACCGTCACATTCAAATATAGGGGAATAATGACAAGCAAGTGCTTTTCACCTCTGCCTTATTCATACTTCTGATAGAAATCTATTCCTTTCAACCTATGCAAACTGGAGAATGCGATTAATTTTATAGCCAAAGACAATCCTTCTAAGTCTTATGTGAGCAGTTGTATTAATTCTAAAAAGATAATATGAAGGCCTAGAACAACAACAATAACAAAAACCTAACATAATTCCAATCTTTTCTCAGACCATAAAGACAAGGAAAGTTGCCCCATGCCACTGTGAACTCACTAATTTCCTAAGAGAAAAGAGGGAGTGGAGTTATATCTGTGTTCTCTTAACACAGTCAAGCTTACTTATGAAAGAAAACTTTTTTTTCCCTCCTTCTGGTGTATGTTTGCTTGTTCATCTGTAAATTAATAATAATTTGGGTATCTATACCATGCTTTCTTATATGCTGTGAAAATGTCAAGTGCAACGTAGACACAACTTAAAACAAATAAATTAACAGTGCAGTGTGGAGAGGGGTTATATTTTAGACATCCTGCCCTGGCTAGATTATCAGTTCTATTTGAGGAGGTTTAGTTTTCTCTTTTTGTCCATGAAGCATCATATGGATAAAGTTAAAAGATAAGCCATAAAAAAGAATTGGTCAGCTAATGCATTAAGATGAAACTATAGGGTAGAAGAGTATTTGCATAGCAGGGATTTTTATTATTGTTTTCTTCTTAATACATAAAAGAATATCTTACTTAGCAAAAGGTGATTAGATTAGGTGAGCTCAGAGAGAATTATATGTTAAGAATCTGCATGAAGACTGACTATGAATTCAGAAAATTTCTTTCTGTTGGAGCTTTATTAGTAGGGTCTAAATGATTTTGAAGGAAGCTGCTTTGAGATAATATGTGCAAACCATATTAAATAAATGATCTGCTGATTTGGCTGGACTATCTATCACAATATGTATTTGAGTAAAATTTATTCTAGTTAGGTAACTTTTGAATAGGTTTTACAGATTTTACCCGTCTGCTCCATGAGATATCCTGCACTTTAAGATTTTATTGAAGACTTAAGACAGCATCCTAAAATCAAGATACAAGGTTCTTTGTTGAGTATATATTTATGTAGCTCTTCTCAAATCTAAATTTCCTTTGCTTCATATGATCATTTCAAGCAAAACTCTTCTATCATTTTAAAAGCTTTGCATATTAGATGAAAAATTCTTTGCTTCCTGGAATGTTCTGCTCTTAAAATAAATCAATTAACTCATAACATTCACATGGATGTAAAACTTGAAAGACAAACATTTTCATGACAGAATTACTGCGTTTTGCTTCTTAGTGGCCATCTTAGATTGACATTTAAATAAATGCCAGGAACTACATTAACAATATACTAAAGATTGATACATGCACCTACTAAAAGAATAAAATCAACATAATTGATGCTTCTGACTTGTCATGACACAGACTTGTTATAAAGAAATAATAACCGTTGGTATATTATTGTCATAAGGTATTCACTAAGATACAACATGACTCACATATCAATGAAAATATCACAGGTGTTAAAAAAAGAAGTTTAGGATGCACGCAAGATCACATTGTTAAAGTTTAGGCCTTCCATTTGCATAGAAAAAGAGCAAAAGTATTTGTTTCTATAACTGAAGTAAAAGAACAAGAAAGGCTATCATTTGGTTGAGTGATATAAAACATTTCAACTTCAAAGTGTTTCTAAGGCAGGTCAAAGTGGAATGAATACATTATTTTTAAGTAGAACAAAACCACCCCAAATTCCATTTTGAATAGATCCTTTCAACATAAAATGAATAAGGTTATACCTTTTTCAGATGATTCAACTTGTATTTAACTGGCTTTGGACTACAATTTTATTTTCAAACTGTGAACATAAGACCTGCCCCAATAAGTCCCTCTCACCCAGGATTCTGTCTCTAGCATGGCAATAGAGGAGCTTCAGGGAGATGACATATAGGGAAATCACCTAAGCCTGGCTAATTTCCAGTCAATTCACCTTGTGTTCACTAGTATGAGAATGTTATAGGGTATATTCCTGCCTGTTGTTTTTAGTATCTGTTTATAGATCTGTTTTCCATAATTTGCCTAATCCTTTCAAACTTGCTGATACCATTTGCCTCCACAAATTCTTGTAGTAATAAATTACAGAATCTTACTATTTGCTGTCAAATAAGTACTTTATTTGATTTTTTTTAAGTGATCCCCTATTAGTATCAACAAGTGCCTCTTTGTTCCAGTACGTCAGGATTTACTGAGTAAAAGTTCTGCACTCACCTCATTCATCACCTTCATGATTTTGTATCCTTCATTTTTTATTTTCTTTTTTATGTTTGTTTCTAAATGACAAAAATGCTTCACTGAAGAGCTGAAATGCTTATGATGAGAAAAAGTTTTAAAACATGTATCTCTACACTCAGTTTAGATCCAGATTTGTTTCTTTTAAAATCTCACTTCTCATGTATTATTCTTCCCTCTTTTTGCTATATATTATTATTATTATATATTTTTGCATAATATATAGTCCACATTTTTACTACAAACTGCTAATCGTGTTCAGCTCTAATGATTTTCTAAAGCTCATTAATGCATAGAGAAAGAAGTAACTACACAAGAAACAGAAGTCCCTTAAAGTAGAGAGAAGTAATAAGAAAAGATAGGAACAGATTCCCCCTTAATCTTAGAAATTTGATTGCCTCCACCTCCTTCCCTCACTTATGAGCAGCATGACACTTTGTAAAATGTCAACATTAATTAATACTCTGGTGATCAAAGCTTGAAACAGGGGAGTAATGATTATGGTACATCTGAGAATGCTGGGGAGTGGTATTTTGTCATTTTGCATTGAACAGAAACCCTGACTTCATTTTTCTGATGGCTGCAGGAATTACAGCAAGATTATGAGTACAGACAATTATGCTCTTGCTTGCGTTATTCTCCCTGGATCTCTAAAGGGTAAGACCAAGCCCCCTCACCTTCATCTCCAGTGGAAAAATTATGGGAAAGCCCCCTACAAATTCAATGGGTTTCTTTCAACAGTCTTTTAGTCATCTGTTGTGACTGAATGTATGTATATACATACATCAGTTAGGGAACGAGAGATCACTGTGAAAAGAGTGTTTAGAAGACTGACAAATCAAGCTAGTTTAAAACTTTCAAACTAAACTTTACTAAATCCTTTCATTAAAAAAATGCTTCATGGTAACGGTCAGTTCTTGCTCATCATCCTCACTGCATAAACAAAACTGTTAGCCTTTAACACTTATAACCCAAATTAGTTATGAGTATACAATATCGCGAAGCTGATGCAACATATTTAAAGCTGTTGGCTGCGGTTCTTGGTAGTTTTTAGTCACCAAAATCAAGGTGATCAAGCATGAGGGCTCATCAAGCTTGAGAGCTCATCAACAAGAGAAGCTGGAAGTGAAGTGGGCTGTCTCCTCTGCTCCTGATACTGTTTACTTTATCTGGGGGTCTGTCAGTCAACTTGGGAGGCTGTCGTGCCTGCCTGCAATCTTTTGTACTTTGTTGCTTTTTCTGGCAGCTTTTGTTGCTTGGGATGCCTCCTACAGACAGCTACACTGGTCTTTCTTTGCCCCTTTAGTAATCATATTGCTCACACACTTAGGTAAAATTGTGTCTGGCTATGCCTTCACAGTGTTACAAAATAACTATATATTATTGTTATATACAGTATTTTGGCAAGATTATATTTGCATTCAAGGCAAGCTAATATCAATTAGACCCTAATTAATACATTAATAACCCTGGTTAACAAGTATCACAGGCCTCTGCTTAGGCTACACCTCATTCTGATCTGTGGTGTCTGTGTATGCTTCAGCAATACAGGAATTTGCTGTTTGAAATGTCCAGTCAAGCTTGTGGACTGGCAAAAAGACGAAGAGTTTTATCTACATAATTTAAGTAAGCACACAGTTTCCCAGACAGCCCTTAAGATTAAATGATAGCTTAATTTCAAGACCATCTCATCAGGTAAATCTTAAAGTGTTCACTTTTTAGTAGCTACGCAGATAACAAAACTATGAAATATATCTTTCTTTTTCCTATTGATGCTAAACATTACTGCCAGCCAACAGTGGAATGTTTTTATTCATCTCATTCTTTGCCTTCATGTTTAGTTCTTCTGCTCTGAACAGAAGGAATCTTTAGTTCTTAAGATTAGTTCTGCTGTTATTCACTGTTGCTTCTCTTCTATAAAACTACTTATTTACTGTATTTTCCCCTTCCCTGTGAATAGGAAGACATTGAAAAATACACTCCCTTGTGACAATTCCCAGAGTTTCAAGATATGCAATACCATGTAATGCCTTTATAACAACAGTTTAAATAGAGCATTATCAAGTCTATACACTTCATCTGTGAAAGAAACCACAGCGAGCTGAATTTTCCAGCTTAGATATCTAAATAAGCTTCTCATTACTAGGATTGTAAACAATGGAAAAATTCTGAACAATTCAAGTATGGATCTTCTTACTTCTCTAATGACTAGCAAGAGTTATGTTCTGAGTGATTTACCTACATGAACATCAAATAACACCTGGAATGGACCACCAGTCTCTACTTCCCACTGAGTACAATAGTGGTCTTTACAGATGGATAGGGATTTATAAATCTGTTAACCATATCTTCATATTTGACATCAACACTATTCTTTAAAAGATGGGCCCCATCATTCAACTATATTTAAATTTGCTACCTGCTAATTTCACTGTCTGCCCCTTTGTATGACACAAGTAGTAAAAAATGTTCCCTGGTTAATCACGTATTATCATGGCTTGTTTTCCCCAAAGGACGTTTCTTCTCCAAACTGAACAGTTCTATTTCATAGAGTCTCTCATTTCATGAAAACTATTTCATCTCTGTCACCATGCTTATATTCATAACCCCTTATTGAAAGATGATGATCAGAGTTGTTTAAATATTTGTGATATTTTGTATTTGATTCTACTAAAGCTTCAGGAATGATGAAACCCTGCCATAAGACACAAGGGTCAATTAGTTAGGTCAGATACCAAGAGATTTACACTTGCTTGTCCAGTTCAGTGAGTGAATGGCACAGTCAGAGAAATCACCTGGGACAAGCTAAAAATTAGGAGCTAGAGGCAAGCTTCAGAAAAGAGGTATTAGGTAATCCAGGACAATCTGAGAAAGACCATACAATGTGAATGGACAGCTGAAGTCCAAGTAAAGCATCAGGACAACAGCAAAGGCAGAATGCAGATATGTAGGAGCAGCTCTAGACCAGAGGTGTTCACATAAAAGGACTGGGAAGCTGATATAACTCCAGGTGAAAAAGTGTGCGGTGCAGCAATTTCCCAGAGTCAGACCTGCAGTTTAAATGCCATCAGGTGTCCTGACTTTTTTAAGAACCCAAAAGCTTGTCCTCTGTAGAAACCTCTGTGAGTGATAACATCATCAGTGGCTATGTTGCTGGGGGCGTAGCTGAAGCTTTTATTCATGACATCATTAATAACCATCCTAGTAGGAGGAAGAAAAAGGCTCAGAAATTCATCTCCTAAAAATTATGAAAAAATTCACATTTTTCAAGACAAAATATAGAGGTTCCAATACTGAGTAAGTTTGTGGATGGAGTATATTTCTGTTATATTATTTTTCCCAAGCAAACTCTTGTCAAAAGAAAATGAGTTTCGTTCTCAATTGTTGCATTGGTATCTGAAGAATTCTGTCAAAATATTTAGGCCAAGTGTTGACTAAATACAAAATGCTAAATATCTGTTTATAAAACCATAATACAAGCTGGAAACTGTAAAGGAAATTCATAAAGTACAATGATGATTATGACAGATGGACTGCAGTCTGAAAAAATGCTTATTCTGAGTTAAGAATACAAGAGTCACATCTCACACAAATTCATTCCCGGTAGAAGTAAGATCAACTGAAAAAAGAGCCCTGAAGGTGGAAAAGTATTCAAATAATTCTGATTGGGCTCAGATAAAACAGATTTTTTTCAAAAACTTTGTAAGATAATCAACTTTATTATTATTATTATTACTATTATTCTTTTATCTAATCTAGAGGAACCCTTTATTTGCTGTGTATTTCTATTTCCTGGCAAGTTATATACATTTACTCTTCAGTGGTGTACGGATGAGTAACTTTCCAGTATTCAAGTCTGATTCTGCATCAAAGAAGACAGCAAAGCTGTACATTCATTTGGTTTAAGATCAATCTTAGACAGCCATTAATAGTGACCTGACATGTATAATAAAATCACATAATTTATTCTAACAGTCTGTGAATGGCAAAGAGTTGGCCTATGTTGTGAAACTATTCAGCACAGGGTACACCCAAATAGTGGTTCAATATCTTCTCAGAATTGTTTGAATGGCTCCTAAACATTCAAGTGGGAGATGAATTAGTGTTATTCTGGCCTGCGTATAGGCAGAAACAACCTTCTTGGGAAGGTACAGAGCATGAGCTTAAGGGGAGCACTCCAGATGCCTGTGACTGACCAATAAACCTCTACAATGGAAGAAGGCTCAGAGGAGATGGGCAAGGGCAAGGTGCCCATGAAGCTCAGGAATAATGTAGGGTGTGATTTATTAACCACAGCTCTTGCACAGAAAACTGACTTTATCTCAACATAAAGGGGACCAGAGGGTAGCCTTTGTTTTAGATAAGCAGTTTTAGATAAGCAGCTATATCTGTTGAGTGGATCAGCTGGTGTAAATGTTCCTCCCTGAGATAACCAGACTAACATGGGGGTAAGTGTATATGTGGCTCAGCGCAACATAGAATATAAAACCTGAACAACTACCAAAAGAATTTCCAAGAGAGCAATGGACTTGAGATGGCTTCAACCCACATATTCCTTCCCAGAGACTGGGGATGCCCAGCATCGTGATGGTGAGCATATCATAGAGATCGGTAAGGGGAATCACATTGGTATTGTGATTGAACTGTATATTGAAATTGCTATATTTTGCTAAGTGTAACTTACATTTGTATTGCGATTTCAGTATATCGCTCTGTTCAATCAAAAATCCTGTGTAACATCACAGACCTTCAAAGTAAACTTTTGTATTAAACATTACACCTTCCATGTGTGGAATATCTAAAAGAATCAAGTACCAGACTCTGAAAATGCCCCACTGCAGGAGTGTCCCTCTTCTCCCCTCAGCATGTGCTTTACTGCATCCAAGGCTTCTGGTCCTCCAAGCTTCCAGGTCTGAAGGCTGGCCAGGGCATCTTCCTCCTCTCTGGCCTGCACAGATGGGTTTCTTCACAGGGTGCAGAAGATTGGTGCTACAAGTGCTGCAAGACAGACAGGCTTGGCTCCCCTGGTTTCTACCTAAACATAGTGAAACTAGTTTTCTGACTCGGACCCTGAAGTCAGATGCCTGAAGTTAGGCAGTGGGAGTACTTCTCTCTTCCCACCTTTTCCTATGTTCCCCTATATTTCAGAATCTACTTTACAAAACCTTTATTTTTCCTCTTGAAACATGAATTCAACTTATGGGTTTGATGTATTTTTTAAGGTGCTTCATATGTCATACCAGCTGCCTTGTCATTTTTGAATCAGCCACTGCATTCTGGGCCGAACTCTACTCCCACTGGAAATGCCGAGAGGAGTTATTTATTTTTGTGGCAGTAAGAGTATTATTATTATTATTCATACTAATAGAACTTATAGCAGCATTTATTTTTTGTACTGAAATGTTCCCAGCAAACATCCATCCTACACCAGCACTCAGGCAGGATATTGGGGAACAAAGCACAGAACAAAAAAGCAAACTTCTCTAGATAAGGATTATCTAAAGAATCTAAATTTTTCAGAAGAATGAAAAATATTCTTTTTTAAATTGGAGTTTTCTTGTGTATTTTTAAAAAATTAAATCAATATTCATTCAATTGTATCAGTATTATTGTATCAATCCTTGTTGTTAACAAGAAAAGCTTTACCATAAGTTTTTTCTCTCTGCATTCTAAAGAGATATTGGGATGAGTAGATTTGCTAGAAAGTCATCATTTATTTCACACTTCACGGTATCTGAGTTACTGACATCTTTGTTTGAAGTCCACCTCACAATTTCAGATACCAGAATTGGACAAAGGAACATTTTTAAGTAATTTTTTATCTGTTTGTTTTTTAGCATGTAATCACCTTATCATATTTTAGGACTCACAAAAACTTTTTGGGACTTGTGCCACTCCCGTTCTCCGACACTCTACACAGACCATGCTGAAAGATGTAGAAAGTCCTATATCTGCCTTACTTTGCTTAGCCAAAATGTCTTGAAATTAAAAAAATGAGATGGATTTCTGTTTTTAAAAAATGATGAAACACAAAGCCAAATGTTACAAGAAAACTTGTCATTGGAACAGCATAATTTTCATAGACTCATATTTGACACTTTTTAACTTTTTTCAGAACATGAAAAGAAAGAGCTGAGAATCATTAAAGCCTAATAAATCTCGTATTAGAGATTTGCCTCTCATAAAAAGATAAAGATGATTTACTCAGTAAGGTGCTTTCCCCGTCTCAACTGTATATTCTTCCAAGATGTATATGATATAACACCCTGTCTTGCCCTTCAGCCTTGTATTGGTTTTGTGGAGTCTGTGTTGTACCTTATTCATTTAATGAACGGAAGAATATATGCTGTATATGTTTATGATAGACTAGAAAAATATGAATGAAAGTTTTTACTATCTCAAAGGAAAATGTAGACTTATTTGAATAACATAGTATTCATTGATAACTAGGTTCTATTTATAAAACCTGACTACTATAGCAGACTTTACGTGACGCAATGTAAATAAAATATCACTACTTACACAGACTTTACAGTGCCAGTTTCCATTCAGCAATGGGTATTTGTTCTCAGTAAAAGTTCAAATCAACCCTGTTTCCTCCAGAATTTTCTCTTTGAGAGGTATCTCTGTGCAGCATAGTTGAATTCACCCTTCTCTCCTTGAACTCAGAGCCGCGGGGATAGCTTAGATGATCTTTGTTTGTAGCTGTCTTGACCCTTCGTTGCAGAAGCAGCTTAGCACAAACCTATCAACCTAGAACAGGCAGAACAGCCTGTGAAACAAATGCTGCAATTCCTTGTTTAGTGCATTTTATACTAGTCTAGATCACAGGTTAGGAAAGAAAAATAGATTAATATTTTGAACGACTAAGCTTTTTAATTTAGTTTTTCTTTACTTTAAAATGAAATACATCTTGAAGCTGCATCTTAATTGTCTCTGAAAAGTAACAGACCTTAAGTCCAGGCAAGGCTTTCTTTTGCTTAAACCTGGAGTCCCACAGCTTGAGCTTTAGCTATTTGGGAATACTGTGGCAACACACAGATGTGCTGAAAGTAAAATAAGATATATTATGTGGATGCTAAAAGCCAGAGCTAAACACCTGTGTGGCCTAAGTGTGTAGATAGAGTGGACATTCTCTAACGACAGATGTTTTTGCTGGGAACACCTGGGCATCTGTGCTGGGACGTGTGGTATTGCCCATAACGATCTAGGGCCAGACCGCGACCCACAGGCCTCCGGCCCCATTGCCGGCCCCGCGGCGGTGCCCCACACCCCTGGGGCTGGGGCTGCCCCGGCCACCCTGGGCCCTGCTCCCTCGGGGTGGGCGAAGGTCCCTGGGGGCCAGGCCTGGCCCGGCCCAGCTCCACCGGCAGTCCCCAGCCCACAGTCCCCAGGATGGTGGATGAGATACCTCCTCTATCAATCGTATTTTAAAGGCAACATGACCATTTGTAACTGCCAGCTGTATGGCTAGGTGTTACGTAGCAATGCAGACGCAGAGGGTTTAAGCAGTTTTCGGGGAAGCTTGACTTTGGACATGACACAACAAATCCTATTATGTTTTAATGTTTTGGTCAAAACTGTTCATAAAAGCAGTTATAAGGGGGAAAAAAAAAAGGAGTTAGACCATGATTTATGTTTTCTGGTCCATGTTTTCAGAAATGTTATTTTTCAGAGTAATTGCAGAAACACAAGGACCTCTTACTGATATTTTCTTCAGAGATGGAAACTAGAAATCTCATGACAGAGACTAAGGTCAGAGAAAAAAATTTTCCAAAGCATAGAGACAGGTAAAACTACCAAAAAAAAAAAAAATCAATATTCTTCAGATTTCTAAGATCTGCCAGCAATCCATGAATATAACAAATAGACGCCGCTGAAGGAAATTAGTCATGGCAAACAGAAACATAAATGGTGTTGTATGAGGTTGCCCTGTACTCGTAATCTGTCAACCCAGGTCGATCGATACTGAAATGAAATGAGGAGGAATAAGTAACACTTTGATCCTACTTCCAGAAGGTTGAAGTCTGGAAATCCATCAAATTGCCTGAGAAGATCTCTCTTAGATTACAACGAGCTGAGGCAACGTGTCCAGGATATAAACACTGCTAGAATAAATGATTTTCCTGCTTCTTGAAAAGAGCAGAACTGATACTTCAAGTGACAAGAATGTATTTAGTAAATTTAGTTAGGATGTACCCATGGTATTAAGATCCATTTGTGAGAATGCCAGCAGAAATTACAATTTCCTGCCTTATTAATTTTTATTGTATCATCCTTATTCAAAATTTGGTTATCATAATACAAACTAAGAAGTCAGTGATTAGGCAGGAGCTAGTGCTAGGTAGACTTTTTTTTATCTTGATTGTAAAAGCTGCTTTTAAATAGATTAATATAAAATCTAATTCAAGGGACATAAACATTAATAGTTATTTTGATGCTATTAATTTGTACCCGGTATACACTGTACATGAATACTACTTTGAATTACTGCTTTTAACAGCTAAGAATATTTAGTGTAGCTAAAAAATGAATTGTCATGCTGGCAACTATCTGAATAACAAGACACAGGCAGATATACCATCTTGGAAAGTCCATGTCCTTCCATTCTCCTCTCATTGCTGTGAGGCAGCAATCTGCTTGATACTTGATATGGCATACAGCACATCTAACAGTCTTCTGATCATCCCTTAAAAAAGCAAAGGTGTACACTCTGTACTTGCAATAGTGTAGAGAACCGGTACTAAATGCGGTTTTGTCTTGATATTGCTGCTGCTGCAGAGCTGCCGCCGCCAAGGCGCGTCGGGCAATGCCGCACCGGCATCCCCAGGCGCCGTCCACGAGGTAAACAACCTCGTGCACCTGCACGGGGGGAAAAGGGCACAAAAAGGGCAGAAGGCCACCTCTAGGGGAACAGCACGTCTGGCACGAACCGCACGTACTCATTTGCCATCTGCGCATGAGCAGGAGACTCCCAGATGCCCCAGCCCGTTTCTGGAAGGTTCCAACAGGGCGGACTGCGCACGACAGCGAATCTGCATGGGAAGTGAGGAAGCACCTCCCAGAGGCGGGGCAAGAACCTATAAAAACTGCAGACTCTGTGAATGGGGAGGGGCTTGTTTGCGTCGGCTGAAGATTTTGGGCGGAGTCAGCGGAACATCATTGGACTCGGAGCGGTGGTAGCTGGTTTCTTTTCTCCTTTTCCAACTTTCTCTATCTTTTCCCCTTACCCTTGCTCCCCTCTCCCCTTTGCCTTTCCCCACCTTTTCTCCCCACTCCGTTGAAAATAAAGTTAAAAGGTTGTATGATATTTGACCAGTTTTAGGGTCTTAATCTCGTCCTTGGGATCGTAACGAAACCTTCCCGATATTGGATCGGGACAAATAGAGATGTGGAGAAACAGTATGTATGTAAAAAGAAATTGAATCTGTGTAAGGATGGAAACTCAAAAGTTAAGAGCACAGCACAGAATATATCAATAACTTTTTTTTTCTTTTTCTCAGAAATTATATTAGTCAGAGCTGTTGTGCTACCCATCCGTTATATGCATTCATTATGCCTACTAGTTGCTTATCTTAGGCTATAGAGCTGATAATCTTTTTTTTTTTTTTTTCCTCCTCTCACTGAGGTGACTTGAAAGGCTTGTGGAGCTGGATTTTTCTCTTAAGGTTTTTGAATCCTTGCTAAATTTTTTTTTCTCTACCTTTCTAGGTAAAAGTCTTAGCTAGTGACAAGCACAAGTTAAGAGTAGGAATGCAGATATTAGCAGGTATGAATCACCTGTGATGAGTTACATTACACATAGTTGGAGCACTCGGAATTCCAACTTCCAGTTCTTTCATGCTGATTTTTTTTTTAATCAAAGCAAAGCAGTTCTACAATTGTGTTCATGCTCTATGATGCAGCATATGTCTATAGAGTACTGTGTAGCCTTTTTAATTCAACTGCTGGTATATACGTTTCCCCATTTTCTGTGGGAGAAATTGCAGAAACCAAATTAAATGCTCTAAAAGCAAACACATAAACTTGATAAGAATTAGGAGTCTGATGGAATTTTCCATGCTGAGCAATACAGATTTATTGGTTCTTTATAGTCTCTTCTCTGTGCATTTCTATCACTTGTCTTATACAATATCTATCATCTATTTTATACTTGAATTATAAACTTTCTTGAGAGGTTGTCTTTTCACTCTGTGACTACACAGCAGCTATCACTATAGCGCCCTCTAAATGAAGTTTCTAGGCATCATAGGAATACAAATAATACAAATAAAAATAATCCCTAGATTTTTATTTATTTGTCAGAGCACAAGACTGAAGACTTTCAGGTTCTAGTCTCATCCCTTAACAGTTGTCTGGTAGGATATGAAGTATGCCTGATTTCAGAATTGCTGTGTATACATGAGATTTTTGTCATATTTACTTAAATACTGCAACTAAAAGGTGGGAAACCACATGTATGGTACAATAAAAAGATGGGAACTCAAAGACTGAAACATTTAAAACAGTGTTATAAAAGTTATAAAGAAAAAGAACAACTAAAGTTGGGACAAGTTTTAGGGAGGTATGAACAGCTTTGATTTTGGAATCTAAAACGTCAACCAACTCAAATTGCCAAAGTCCTCAAAACATGGAGAGCATTGTCTTCAAGAGCTAAGAGTTTCCTTTTTTTTTTTTTTTTTTTTTTCTTCCAGGAACTGACAAATGGACAATGGACAGCTAAAACTAATTCATATATCTTTCTTCATATACTGTGTAGGCACAGAACCAGTGAATGATGGAAGTCTAGCTATACCCTCTGAAGACATAAATTATTCCCTAAAATTCTTAATGTTTTAAAGTGTGTTTACTTATGCCCTTCATTTTATGTTGTTCTAAACTCGTCACTGTGGACATTAATCATCTCTATCATTTTTATCCTAGTTGTAAACAATCCTTTATGCACTTTAAATGATTTAACACAAAGACATTTATAAAGAATATTTGAAGCTTAATGGATTGGTAGGCTCTCTGCTGATAGTCTCTCTGTCATTAAAAGTCTTATCAAAATCCAAAGAAAGGAGAAATCTTGAAAAGATGTAGGTCGTATCTCCTTCCCTCGCTCTCCCTTGTTCTCACTCCCTCTCCGTCTTGTTCTCTCATTCTCTCGTTGTCGTTCTCATTTTCTCATTCTCTTGTTGTCATGCTCTCGCTCTTTCTCTCTTTCTTTTCAAAGCAATGTATTGCTAATTTTACAGGAGAAGAAGGAGTAGAGTTTGGCACATACATAGTCAAGCTCTACTTCAGCAATTTAGAACAATACTTAATAATGCTGACAGCTGTGCTGTTATTCCTTTTTGGATGACTAATGGAACCACAGACTCTTAAATGATATAAATGGGCAAAGATGTAACATTTTAAAGATGAAAATATTAGTAAGGTTCATAAAAATGTGACCCAAAATAGAGTCTAATTAATTTCCCTCACAGAAAATTATGGCATTGTATTTTAACTGAACTGTTTACTGGAACTCAACTCATGCATTTTCTACCAAATCTCTGGCTATGACCTTATGCAGTATATTGTTTTGTAATTTCAATGAATATTCTAGGTATTATAGCTCTACATATCCAAAGTTAAATTACTACCATGAGGCTTTATGAAAAAACACAAAGCTTTTAACAGAAAACAGTAAGTTTTCTTCAGCCAGCCTGTGGAATTTATGAGGGAAGTTTATGAATAGCATAACTATAATGTGCCTAAAATGACTCCTAGAAATTCTCTGTTAAATTCAGTATGCTTTTTTAAAGAGATTTTTTAACTGAAATTTGACATGCTATTTTTTTTCTAATGAGCAATTAGTATTTACATTTAAATGGATTTTCCATTTACATTTAAATATATATTTATAAATAAATATTTATATTTACATTTAGTTTTTCACATGTGTTTGTTACAAGAAAAAAATGGATGTAATATTCATATTTGAAGTAATTAATGGTTTATTCCTTTTTTTCATGAAAGTGCCACATATATTGGAGCATTGCATACCTGGCTGATTATTGAAGCAGTCATTAATAAAATCATGGAAATAAAAAAGCTTAAAAGATAAATTTAATTGATTCAGATACTATTTTCTTTTCCATAAAATAATGTGAAATATAATTTTGCTTTGTAGCAAGTTACTCACAAAGCAAGCTTCAAATTTTCAGTGTTTTCTAGTTGAAGTCAAATGAGAAATATATGAACATTTTCACAGATTTAAACAGCTAGGAATACATTGAAATCTTGACATGCTGAATCTGAACAAGCTCTGGGATACTGTAGTACTTCTACTGATAAAATATTGAACCCAGAACACCCATCTTTAATAAAATCAAGGTATGATGTTAATGTTCGTAATAAAAAAATAAAGTAAATGCACAACCTGAGAATGCACAGCAGTATTGTAAACTGAGTTCCAGTAAGCAGAAACATTTCCTAGCATTGTTTAATTTCCAGGATAAGTAGGTGCTATGACTAATCATGTGCAAGGTTGCTGGAAATGTAATCTTCAAATATACACAAACAGAATTTTGCTCTTACGGACTGAACTCCTTACAGCAGAGTTCATTTTTCTGTTCTGTATCTGTACACTGCTTTGCACAGTGGTAATTTTATGATCCACGACTGTGGTTGCTTACTGTTATTAAAATACAAATAATAAATACAGTCATTTTAAGATGATATGTTGTTGCCCTTTGAAAATTATTATAGATTAATAATAAATGTATGGATGTATTACTTCTTATACCTTAACCATATTTAGTGAAAATTTTTAGCATCCAGAAGTGTTTGTATTTAGTATTTACATACACACTGGCACCTTTTTCATCCAGTAATATGAAGTAATGCTGATGACTTTGCCATAATGCAATTACACTAATTGCATTGTCACTACAGAATAATTACAATTGATGTGTTATGCAGTATAACTGAAAGACTTGGTTATAGTCTGCCTAATCCTACCTGAATCTCAATTGCACTAGAAAGCCTGTAAATTTAATAGGATTGGGTTTACTAGTAGATGAAGAACTGGAAACTGTCCAAAGCAGCACCTGAGCCAGCTGAGCCCGAGTCATGCAGCAGCACCAGGAGGAGCAGTGACTGGTAGCAGTAAGAGATTCCCTGCTGCGGGGGATAGATGCCCCCCTCTGCCATCCTGACCTGCTTTCTGGGGAGGCTTGCTGCTTCCCAGAGGCTCAAACCTGCAATGTTGTGGAGAGGCTGATGAGGCTTGTCTGGCTCTTGGGCTCCCTGCTGTTCTTCCACATGGGCAATGATGATACTGCCAGAGGGGCCTGGAGTGTATCAAGCATGGCCCTGGGGGTGAGCGTCAAGAGCATCAGGGTCCAGGTGGTTTTCTTCTCAATCCTACTGGTGAGGTAAAGGGCTTGAGGAGTAGACAGTAGGCTTGAGTAGATTCCTGCAATCAACAACTGGTTGCGGAGTTGGTGTTGACCAGAGAGACTTGGCTTTTACAACCACAGGATGTTTTTTGAGGATCAAGGACTACTAAGAAGAGATGGAATCCACCAGATCAAGTGGGACAAAAGCATCTTTGCCAACAGGCTGGCCAGCCTGCTGAGGAGAGCTTTAAACTAGGAATTATGGATGAGAGAGATGACAGCTTACAGCCAAGTGAGGAGGTGGCGGATCAGATTGGCAAGCAAAGGGTGCAAGGTGACATGGACAGGAGAAACCTCATAATCAACAAAACAGGGCTGAAGGGGACCTACTTTAGGCATATACACACAAATAAGGAAGTGTCTACAAAACATCATTATGGGGCAAGTGCTTATACCTTTCCTGGGAAATCAGCATGACTGGGTGCCTATTTGAGGGGCCTGCACAATAACACATGCAGTGTGGGGAATAAACAGGAGGAATTAGAGGTCTGCATGTAGTTTCAGGGCTATGAGCTTATCAGGATCACAGAGACATGGTAGGCTAGCTCACACAACTGGAGTGCTGCAATAGACAGATACAGGCTCTTCAGGAAGGACAGGCCAGGAAGGTGATGAGGGGGAGTTGCCTTTGATGTGAGAGAGCAGCTGGAGTACATGGAACTGCCTTGGGGTGGGTAACGAGCCAATGGAGACTTTATGGGCCAGGATTAGAGGGCAAACTAATATGAGTGATGCTGTTGTAGGTATGTGCTACAGACCAGGAGGAAAAAGCAGATGAGGCCTTCTTCAGAAATAGGAAAAGGCCTCATGTTCACAGGCCCTGGTTCTCACAGAGGCCTTAACCATTATGATATCTGTTGGAAAGGCAATGCAGCAGGGCACAAGCAATCCAGGAGGTTTCTGGAATAATGACAGCCTTCTGACACAGGTGATCAAGGAGCTGATGAGGAAAGGCACTCTGCTGGATCCCATACTTAAAAATGAGGACGAACCGGTTAGGGATGTGAAGGTTGGGTCTATTTAGGCCAAGCTTATTGGAGACAGCCCTGGAAAGAAGAGAGGTCTATGAGATTTGGTTGATTTTCAAGGATCACCTTCTCCAAGCTCAAGGACAGTCTGTGCCAGCATCAGACAAAGATGGCAGGGGGCACGTATGGATGAACAAATTGCTCCTGAAAAAAATTCAAACAAAAAAGGAAGTAAACAAGAGGTGGAAGCAGGGTCAGATCATTCAGGAAGAATACAGAGACACTGTCTGGGTATGCGGGAATGGGGTTTGGAAAGCCAGGGACAAGATTAGGAAAGCCAAAGCCAGTCTGGAGCTGAATGTGGTGAAGGACATGAAGAGCAGTAAGAAGGGCTCCTATAGGCACGTCAGCAGCAAAAGAAAGATTAGGGGAGATGTGGGTCAGGTACTGAATGGGGCACGGGACCTGGTGACAAAGGACATAGAAAAGGCCACGGTACTCAATGCCTTTTTTGCCTCAGTCTCAACTGGTAGGCCTGGCCTTCAGGAATTCCAGACTCCTGAGATCAGTGAGAAAGTCTGGAGCAAAGAAGACATAACCTGTATGGAGGAGGATCAGGTTAGGAAACATTTAAACAAATGGGATATACACAAGTCTGTGGGGCCTGAGGGGATGCACTCGCGAGTGCTGAGGGAGCTGGCCAATGTCATTTCAATGCCACTCTTGATTATCTTTGAAAGAACATGGTGACTGGGAGAGGTTCCTGAGGTCTGGAAGAAAGCAAATGTCACTCCTATCTTCGAGAAGGGCAAGAAAGAGACTCTGTGGAACTATAGGCTTGTGAAGGTCACCTAAGTCTCTGGGACACTGGTTGAGCAAATAATCCTGGAAAACACTTCCAAACACACTAAGGACAAGAATGTGGCTGAGAATAGTCATCATGGATTTATAAAGGGGAAATGATGGCTCACCAACCTGATAGCCTTCTGTGATTAGATGGCTGGCTCAGTAGATAAGGGGAGCAGGGGATATTGTGTATGTTGAATTTAGAAGGGCTTTCAATCAAGATTGTCTGCCATAACATCCTCCCAAATAAAATGATGAAGTATAGGCTACATAAGTGGGTGCTGAGGTGAACTGAAAACTGGCAGAAGTGCCAGGCTCAGAGGAAATCCAGCTGGAGGCTGCTCACTAGTGGTGTAACCCAGGGGTCAATGCTGGGTCCAATACTGTTTAACCTTTTCATTAATGACTGGGAAGATGGGACTGAGTGCACCCTTAGTAAGTCTGCCAATAAAACAAAACTGGGAGGGTTAGTTGATACACCAGAGGGTTGTACTGCCATTCAGAGAAATCCCAACAAGCTGGGTCAACAGGAACTCATGAAGTATAAAAAAGGGAAATGCAAAATCCTTCACCTGGGGAGGATTAGTCCCATGCATCAGTATATGCTGATCAGCTGGAGGGAAGCCGCAGTAAAAGGCCTGGGGTTGAACGTGAGCCAGCCAGCCAACAGCCTCCTTGGCTGCATTAGAAGGAGTGTCGCCAGCAGGTCTAGGGAGGTGATTCTTTGCTCTGCTCAGCACAACACATCTACAGTACCGTGTTCAGTTCTGGGCTTCCCAGTACAAGAAAAACATGGACATACTGGAGCAAGTCTAGCAAAGGGCTGCACAGATGATAAAGGGATTGGAGCATGTGGCATACAAGGAAAGGCTGAGAGCTGGCATTTTTTAGCCTGGAGAAGAGAATGCCCAGGGGGATCTTTTAAATGTGCATGAATACCTGATGGGAGAGTGTAAAGACAGAGACAAACTCTTCTTGGCAGTACCCAGTCAGAGGGCAAAAGGCAAAGGGCACAGCTTGAAATCCAGGAAATTTCACAGAGACGTAAGGGAAAACATTTTTACCGTGAGTGTGGTCAAACACTGCAACACTGATCAAACTCCCAGGTCTCCCAGATAGGTTGCAGGGTCTCCATCCTTGGAGATACTCAAAATCAGACATGGCCCTGAGCAACCTGCTCTAGTTGGCCGTGTTTAAGCAGGGAGGTTGGACTAGGAACTCTCCAGAGGTTCCTTCAAACCTCAAAGATTCTGTGATTATGTGATTCTATGAAAATTCCTATGACAGTTTTTACATTGCTCTCCTTTTGTATTTTATGGAATTCCATTACTTCTTGTGAAATGAAGCAGGATGGTCCCTAACAGGCCCACAGTGGTGATTCATTTACCTGCCAAGCAGGTGTATTCCAAATTCAAGAACATTAAAAACTAGACTACAAAGTAATAAGAGCTTATTCTATCTGACCTGTCTCAAGAACTCCAACATAGAACTGGATCATAAATATGCACAACATGGCAGATGTCAAGCCTCATGAATACATATAAATATTCATCAACTTATGGAATTCACAGCTACCCACTGAGAGTGTTTACATTTGAACAAGAAAATCAAAGCATTCTGCCCACATGCTTAAAACATAATTCATAATTTGAAAAGTAATTATCACATAAGAAAGGCTTTATGGCTATTAAAATATTAATCCCTATGGGACAATTCAGTTTTCTCACTGTAATGAAATATTCTTTGAAGTAAAAGTAGAAAAGCTGTTGAGGAGAAAGATGCCTGAAGTTTCAAAGTAAGTTTCAGGTAACTGTAAAGACTCTTAAAACATCTCTCAGAATCTTAACCTAATTTCTACTTTAAAAGTTTTGAACTTCTCTTTTAAAGAACAATGAAATATCAGAGATTAGAGTCAAGAGCTTATAAGCAAATCAAAGTCTTAGTCTTTACCTGCCAGGCAGATGGGTTTCTGATTGCTTGGGGTCTTCTGATCTGGTGTGAGATGTAGTCTACCTTGCAGGTCAACTCTAATCTGATTTCTGAAGTTTTCTGGTGACTGAAATTCTCAGGGCCACTTTGCCCCAAAGATCCCCCCTCCTAATTTTTTTTGTTTTGTTTAAAGTACAGTTTTGGGTTATACCTAATCTGGTATAGTAGGTTATAACAGGTTATACTTGGAAATTAAAACTAAGTTCGCAGGCATTGGAATTTAATCATTTGTTAAATTCCTGGAACAGTCCCTTGCACAGTTTTTGCAGCCATGTAAAACTCCTCAGGATGTTAACTGAGCACGGTATGGATTAGGAACCACCCCCAACAGAAAGTTTGCATGTGACCGCTTTGTTTCCAATCATAAGAGAATTTAACAATAGGGGTGTGTGTTATCCTGTATGTTTGGTCTCAGTTCCAAAGAACAGCCCTGGTATGTCCAATTAACTAATACAGATGCATCTATAGTGACCTACCACTAAAGGAAGCTACTCTCCAACTTCCACCTGAGAGTTCCTACCTCCTCTCTCGTACCAGTAGTGGTGCCCATTTGAGTCCATGATGAGCTCATTATGTGAATTTGCTTAGGGTTAATTTCCTTCTGGATTTCTTCCTGAACCAGCTAACCCCATGCTCACACAAAAGCTAAAGGGCAAAGCCCAGAGAAAGTAGTAGAAGTGTTTGTGAGGAACTGCAGAAGGGGAAATGGGACTGCCCATTTTAACAGGAGCTACTTGGAAGACTGGCTCAGCTGCAGTGTCAAATGGCATTCCCAGCTTCTATTTTGTGCCCTTCATATCTGAAGAAAGTGAAACTAGCTTCATCTTTGGCAAACATGACCTACATCTTTTGAAGTTTTCCCCTTTGGGTTTCGGTATAGATAGTCAATATGGACTCTGTTGCCTTGGGCACTTAAAAGTTTATTCTTGCCTTGCCTGTTCTGGCAGTTTGTTCTTGTTCCTTCATGTGAATTAGAAAATTCACATTAAACATTACGTAAGACATAAATTAACCTGACATTATATAGTTCATGACCTCTGGGTGTACAAGCCTTCTCTAGAAGCTAACAGGAGATACAGATTACACATTCATCAGTAATAAAGTATCTTCCTCTGTCTACTGCAAATTTTAGGGGATCCTCTATTACAGCAATTCATTTAATGTAGCTACTGCAAACTATGAGTTTAGATTTTACTTACAGTGCTGTGTACAAAGAAATCTGTATCTTGGTGAGAAATATTCCAAAGAAACAGAAGAGGTAATAGTGTATTAGTACTGAAAAATGTCTTCCAGAGATAAGAGACAACAGATGAGAATCTAAAGCAAAGTAATTTTCCCTAAACTTAGCCTGCAACATAAAGCAATCCTCCAGTAACAAACTTACATGTTTTTCAAAATGGGAAGAAAAAACCTACTAGATCACATTGTCTTAAGGAGAAGCTGTCCATCCCTATTTAATCTCTTGTTCTTCAAAAGGGTTTGAAAATACAACCATTCTTCCTAAGTCTTAGATATGCTCAGAGAGGCAAACAGTTTATCTGTTCTTCCATCCTGAAGCAATAAAATCCACAATCGCAAAGGTATCTATTTTTGTTGCTGTGTGAGTGGCATGTTAAAAGGGTTTTAGAGTGGAATATGCCAGAGCACATCATACTTTTGGGAAGTGATATACGTCAGCTGCAGAATACAGTTAAGGATTCAGTGGCAGCAACAGAACCAAATCTAATGCTGCAGGACAGAGAAGTGACACAGACTTATACCTGTAGGCAACATAATGTAGAAGACTATTTTAGATTAGTCTTAGAAAAGGACCCATTTAGTAGAAGCTTTTAACATAAGGAAATTCTTGGAGCGTTCAAGCCAAAGAATAGCTTAGATGCAAGTGAGATATGTTTGAGCTGGGATCTGAAAGCTATTCCGACATTGAAAAATTAACTGACACATTTTCTTTGTCTCTTAAACTTTTATTGTGTGTTGTTATATGTTGCTATGCTGTTCTAAATGTGGCCCACTACTAATGCCTACTACTAATGCACAGTAAGCAGAGTTAATGGTCACTTGGCATGCATACATATGTCTCTGGTCTCCGTCTCATCTTGTAAGTGGAGTTCTTCTTACTACATATTAGCTGCCTTCACATAGCATAGTGGTTCTGGCTCTGATTCTTTCAAGGAGTTGGCACACTTTTTGACGCTGGACTTATTTTTATAATATGCAGACTGGAATATATGAGTACAGATTATTTCTCCTACATGTTTAAACAACTTCCTGATTTTAATATCAAAATCAAACTCATGATAATCAGAAATGCATCACTTAATTTCACTATTTTCAGAAAATTTCCAAATTACTTAAAATACATTTAAATTTATTTTGTAGACAGATTTAGAATGTAGCATAAAACCAGAAACTAAAATAAGGTGCCACATATATAAAAATGTTCTAAGGTCCTTTTATTTTACACAGTATTTTTGATCTTTTATATATCTATATGTACATGTAGAAAATATTTTATTTTATGTCAATGGTGATAACTTGTCAATAGTAGAATTTGAATTTGTTAGTGGATCTTTGTGAAGTCCTGGGAATAGTAACAGAAATGTCCACAGAATGTAAAGTAGTAAAACCTATATTTGCTTCTACTGTTCAGCTCCAGCTCAAGGCCAAAAAAAAATCTTTTATTCAGATCGTTAGATATATGGTAAATCTGGTGTCCTGTGGACCATGCGTTTAATAGTAAGTCTTTGACCTCCAAGGATGAAAGATAACCTTGCCGTCTTTAGACAGAGATTAACCTACTGGAAATACAATAAAGAAAGACAGAACAAACCTCTTACTCTCCCATGCAATTTCTGGAATACTCGTTCTTTATCTTAACGAAGAGTACTTGACACTCATACTAGAAATATCTACACTGACATACAGAAAGAATTATTTTATTTAAGAAACAGTATCTGACAATACCAGTATCGATGTAGGTCAACTGCTATTTTCACTTAGAACCTAGATTTCCTCTGATTTATAATAGTAATACATTCTTGTAACTTTACAGATTTCTTACAGAAGTTCTCAGATCAAGACAAAATTGCTTTTTCTAACTTTGTTTTAAATCAGCTGGATGATTTCACATATTCCTACCTGAGAAAGATAGAAAAGGCAAAGTCTGAAAGAAAGAGTCCTTTTAAAGGCATAATCTGACCAAACATTAAGCTTAAAAAAAGATCATTTTAGTGTTTATCTGAATCTGATAACATACAGATCCATTTTTCTCATATTATTAAGTATACAGTGCAAGTATAAGGAATATGCAATTATTTACTATGTTGATAAACTTATATTTTTTAAAATGGTACTGATAATGTTATTTATACTTTGGAACAAACCCTCATCTGCTATCACCTGTTAGAACATGACTCAAACCCCAAAGTTATTTCCACTTGTACTAAAATTGACATTTTGGGGCAAATTGTTTAGTATGTACTATAAAGATCTTTAAAAAAGGCATCTTCCCAAATAGTTGTATGTACAGAATTGGTGACCCAAAATAATACCGTCTCATTTAATTAACTTTACCGGCTAGCTCAAACATAGTGAATCACTGAAGAGAAGAAGCCTTTGAGATAAAGGAGCCACAAGAATCACAGAATCATACAAAAAGTTAGTTTGGAAGGGACTTAATCCAAACTCTCTCCACCTCTTTCCCTTCTCCCCCATTCAAAGCATGGCCAGCTTTGAAGTTAGATCAGATTTCCAATTTAGATGAGTTTTCTTAGGGTTATATTCAGTCAGATTTTTAACTTCTGGAAGGATGGTGACTCCACAGTTTCTCTGGGCAACCTGTTCCAGTGTTTAAACACACCTAAAATGAATGTGTTTTCCTCATATCTAATTGGAATTTCCTTTGGTGCAACTTGTGTCAATTATCTCTCATTCTTTTGCCATGCACATCTGAAAAGTCTAGTTCTATCATATTTCTGTCCTCCCATTACGTATTTGAAGACAATAGTAAGATCCTCCCTTAGGGTTTTTTCTTTTCAAAACTGAGCAAAGAGAGTTTTCTCATTCTTTCTTTGTATATTATATACTTCAAGCCTCTAATCATCTTTGTGGCCCTCTGCTGATACTGCCCTATTTTGTCAATATCTTTCTTGGGGAACCAAAAACTGGACAGAGTACTCTAAATTTAGTCTCAGAAGTGCCAAATAAAGGGAATCTGCTGTCTACATTCTTGGTAATACAGCTCAGTATGCAATAACCTTCCTTGCCGCAAGGACAAATTGCAGACTCATGTTCATCTTGGTGTACACAGAGACCCCCAGCTCGTTTTCTACAAAGCTGCTTTCCAGCCATTTGGTCCCGAGCTGTGCTGTTGTATGGACTTATTCATGCGTTTGCCTTTGTTGAACTTTGTGAGGCTTCTTTCAGCCCATTTCTCCAGCTTGTAAAGTCCCTCTGAGTAGTAGTCTTGTCCTCTACTCCCCCCAGTTTAATACTAACCATGAAACTTGCTAAAGGTGCATTCTACCCATCTTTCAGATTGTTAATGAAGATGTTAACCAGTATTGGCCCCAGTATCGACCCTGGAGGAACACCATTAGTAACTGGTAGCCAGCTGGACTTCATGCAACTAATCACAGTGGCGGTCAAGGCACTTTTCCACCCATCCCAGTTGGCCCAAATGTTTCCCCTGCAAGAACTTGTTCCTCCTCATCTAATGCCATGGCACTATACCTGCTCTGTAAGTGCACATCTAGAACTGGAGAAAGAATCACCGTCCTGTTGCCAGAAGTCGCAAGTTGCTATCATCTCCCATCTTGGGATTTTCCACCTGCCACTTGTTTAGTGTTACCTCTAGCTGTCCCTCCGTCTGTGCGACATGAGGCCCCATCTCAGGGAGAAGCATCAGGCACTGCCCACAGCCCCAGGCCTGGGCAGCTGCCTCTGATGCACTGGGGCAGTTGTTGCTTCAGCCAGTCCAGGGACTGCTGTTGCCATGCATAAGCACCATAGCTGTGCCATCGCAGTCGGTCCCCTGAAGCCTCAGCACCTCTTCACTGCCCTCTTCCACACCAATCACCAAGTGAGTCCCTTCTGGGCAGCCCTGTTTGCAGAGCTCCACTGTATCTGATTTGTTTGAGAACTCCTTTGAAATTATAAGTCAGATACTTTACTTTGGGCCTGCATATGAATTAAATTCTCACAGTTCCTTGAGAAACCACATGAGCACTACTGACATCTCATTCACCTTAGCATAAGGAATTCAAACAAGAAAAATAGATGTTAAATAAGAATTTTAGCTGAAATGAAATATGAGCACTGTACAGGATAGTGAGCATGTCGGCTACTGATGGATATCATCAGCTATGGAGTCTGTACATATTGCCTTAGTGTACCGAGGAGAAATACTGACTGTATGAGATGCTCTCCAAAGTAACAAAATCACAAGTTGCAAATGCAGGAACAGAATTCTGCAAAGTAACACCAAAACCTCCACATGTATCTAGGACAGATGAGAAACTAGATGCATAAACTAACGAGAAGTTGAATGTCTCCATTTTAATCCCTTGAAAGCAGCTTGGCATTATATAGCAGAAGTTTATTACTCCAAAAAGTGCAAAGACTTCACATCTATAGAAAAATCTGGCAAAATTAATTTGTTTGTTTCTTGTTTTCGATGTGGACAGAAAAAAATACTCTGCCTGTGGCACTTCTGTCAAGCAGAATAATACAGTTGCTCTGTGACACAGTTGGGAAAACTTGACAGGTGTGAGAAGATGGAAGGGACTCAGAAGAATAAATAACATTTGCTAAATATTGGTAAAAGATACCTACTGGTGTTTCTCAGAGTTTTTTATTTGTTTTTTGTTACTGAACACAGCAAATTCGTCAGCCTTGACTCCACATTAAAATGCTTATGTCCTTCCCTCTGTGAGTTTACCCTGATTAAGGCCCTGTACTGAAACCTCCCTCCCCCAAACTTTAGTACTTACAGGAAAACAAAGTGGAAACCTGCATAAAAACACAGATTGCACACACACATAGCAACACAGCCACATACAACTGAGTTATAAAAACATCTCTATCTGTGGGTTGCATGTATTTGCATATATTTGAAATTATATTATTGCAAAATATATACTTTGCAAATAATTCATGAAATCAAGCAAAGTACTCAGAAAGTAATTTACCACTTTCCCTGAAAATGTTTTTAGATATCTGAAGTAAGGTAAGTTTATGCATATAACTCTCATAAGTAAAGACTGAAGAATTCAAATTTTCCTAGAATCTTAGATTCAGATAATGTACATTAAATAAAAATAAGCATTCATTAATAGGATTTATATGAAAAAACTCTGAAAATAGAGCACTTAAAAACAACACAGAACAGCAAAGACAGAAGCCTGAAATAAAGCAATGGTAAATTTCAAACATGTTCTTAAATGTCAGAGTAGGCTATTACTGCAATAGAGATTTACACAAAAACAAACACAAAGATAAAGATAACTTTAGAGTTGTTCCTCAGACTATTGGCAATCTCTATTAATAATTTCCTTATCATTGGTTAGTTGGCTTCATTATCATTTGAAAATTTGTGATGCTCATATCTTCCACAGACAAGAACAAAGACTTCATTTTCTCAAATCTTTAAGTGGGATAAGATGAAAACATGTCTGCATCACATGTACACACACAAAAAAAGGTTGATATCAGTTATTAGAATTTTTATGCATCAAAAATGAGAATATCCCAGATAAATCTAATTATCACAGTAATGCATATTTTAAATAAACAACATAAAGTATCAGGCAGCAAGATCTATTTTGCCTTATGGATATGATTACAGCACTGAATCTGAAACATAGAAGATATTATTGCACATTAGGAACTCTTGGAAAATCTTGCAGAATAATTTCCTTCTCATCTCTCCCTATTAATTCTTGTTCTGTTTCAGTATGTCTCAAGAGAAACTTTCCCAATTTTATGGCATTAGCTTTTGAAGTAGGGTAATGAATGTTGAGGTTTGGTGCATTTTTTAATACACAGAGCAAAGATTGTCCCAGGCCATGAGGTCACAACCAAAAAAAAAAAAAAAAAAAATTAATATTTTCTTAAACTTTGAAAGTGTTTGGAAACATCATTTTGATTCATTGTATTTCTTATACATTTTTTTTCTCCACTACAGTCAATTATAGACTTTTAGATCCTCCATTTTTGTATCAAGAACTTTGATAAACATCACATCAACATCTAGCATCCTGTGGGAGCATGGAATTGATCATTTACATCAAATTTACATAGTTTACAGTATTTACATTAAAATATATATATTATATTTCAGTAAGTCCATGTCACATGGAAAAACAAACAACCCTCCCAAATACTTAAAAAAAAAAAACCCTTAATACAGGAATAGGGGTTACCCCACCTATTTCCTTCATCTGGTAATACGTAGACAATACTCTGTGATGTTCTGAAAAAAGAAAGGCAGTAAAAACATATGCATTTCATATCACAAACAGGAAAATATATGTTATTTACTTATGGAGCTTCAGTTTTTCACACAGCACAATTCTTTATCTTAAAATATACAACTGGCATCAATACAGAATTAGACATTTTCAAACTTTCTTCAGATTCTAGATCCTTCAGCTCTAACTTACTGTAATGCATATGGGGCTCTTCTAGAACCAAACAAACCACCAGTGTCTGAGTGCCTTTCAGTTGAAAGTCATGAAAGTAAAGTACTCTCTTTATTACATTAAAAATGTCTGCTACACTACACTAGATTATTATTTATATCAGTTCTTGATAACTTACGCTTTTTTGTATTTTTTTCTTTTAAAAGATAAATTTCTTATTTTCAAAAGATGAAAGTATTCCAGTGCACCACTGGTATGATATTTTTTACTTGAATTAACTCTCATTAAATGTTATATTAGGAGTGCAAGATAAAGCATTTACATTTGAAAGAATATGCCTAAAATATATTTAATTCTTACTTGGCACCTAAGGACACTGTTCTTAGCATTTAGACTTAAATAAAATGAGCCTAATAATGCTAACTGCAGCTTTGTACCTAGGAGAATTAATTTGCACCAGTGGCTAATTCAATTTCAAAAGAACATAAAAACTCTGTTATATTTTTCATAGATTGCAGCATTTTTTTGGCATGGCAGTTAGTTGTCTAGAAGAAGTCAAGAAATTCTTGCGTTCTGAAAATATTTCATTTCTAAAATAAAGAATTTTTGTCAAGGAGGTAAACTCAAGTTCCTATGTAAAACATGCAGCTTTTTTCCCCCCCTCCATAGGAATTACATGTTGGACAAAGTGAGCAAAGCTCAGAATTTAACATTTAGCAGAAATTTCCTGATCTAGTCTGGTTTATAATTTTCCTATGCTAAATTCTCTCAGAAATGCTAAAGCCTCTCAGATTTTAAATAATTTGGGCATGATTCCACAACAGAATATGGTGCAAAAATTCTCAGGATGCTAATTTGCTTCAGTGCTGCACTGTGTTGACATTGCTACATTGCCTCTAGTTTTGGAGATATATCAGAAAAGATAGCTACCTTTTCTGATGAAGGAAGTAAAACATGTACTATATAACTTATCTCACCAACCACAAAGTTATACAATAGGAAATCTAATGATTGAATTTAGATACTTCCAACTGTTCCAATTGACTCACATGATCAATAATTTAGAAGATGCTATGACTTAGTTGTACACACTCCACTTGAAATAAGTTGCGTAGTATACCCCATGTCCCGATCCAATATCGGGGGGGTTTCGTTACGATCCCAAGGACGAGATTAAGATGCTAAAACTAGTCAAATATCATACAACCTTTTAACTTTATTTTCCACGGAGTGGGGAGAAAAGGTGGGGAAAGGCGAAGGGGAAGAGAGAGAGAAAAAGAGAGAGAGAGAGAGAGAGAGAGAGAAAGGAATATCACCACCCGTGGATCCAGCGGCGTCCTGTTGGTGCTCTTCACCCTGGGTGTAAATTTTAGCAATGCGCGTGCAGTAATTACAACTCGAGCAGGGTCCGACCCTAGGTTCCCGCTGAAAAGTTCGGAGCCAAATCAAGGCAAATTAAATAAATAAATTGTAATGACACGCGTGCAGTAGTTACAGCTCGAGTTGGGTGCCTCCGAAGAGGGACCCCGAACAAAGAAATCCCTGGGCATTTATACTTTCCAATCTAAGCTCTCCACCCTTCACGCAGTAGTTTGGACCAATAGTAATATTTAGATCTGGGGTCTCCTGCTCCTTATTGGGTCCCTAGGTAGGTTGTTTACTGTTGTGGTTTCTGCTGACAGATGCATTTTCATTCTTCGGGTCTTGCCCTTATCTCTCAAGGCCCTGACAATTTATTACTTCCCCAGCAGTGACGGTAGGTGTTATTTCCCAAGGTCCAGACAAAGGGAATATGATCTGGACCCCGAGATAGCCCAGACCCCCCAGTCAACATTGTTTCCACAGCAAGAGAAGGCCCTGCTCCCCAGGGTCCCGGTGCCCAAGCAGGCCTCACTTCAATGCTTTGACATCCTTCCTCCCGGAGCGTGAAGCACGGGAATGCAAACTGCTGGTAACCCCCTTGTCTTTCCTGCCTGCACCAGCTCTGGGGCCCTTTCTCACTAGGGAGTGCGGCCTAAGGCTTCAGCAAATTTAGCTACTCATGCTAAGCAAGTTTTATAGAAGTTGTGCTAAGCAGCAGTAATTTACAGTCCAGGTCCCAAAGTCTCTGCCCGCTTGTGGTCTGGTTCAGCGCAGGCTTGGTGTGTCCTGAATGGTTGCAGGGAGACCATTTTGGGGGTCGCAGCAGCTCAGTCCTGTTCCCGCCGGGAACAGATGGCTTGTTCGGGGTTATGGTTTGTTTGCACCTTATGTACCAAGAAATGTTTAAGGCAAAAGTTCACTCATCTGTCCGCCACACCCCGGAAAAAAAGCACTTTAGAAACTCAAAATGTGAACTCTGGAAATGAAAAAAAAAAGAAAAAAACACACATAAAATCTCAATGGTTTTGACAAAATTATTGAAAAAAAGTTAGTGTAAATGACTTATACAAAGTCACAGAGCAAGTAAGGGGTAGAACTGGGCTACAAACATTTTTCCTGCCTCTTGGAAGCCGAAACTTCTACCTATAAAGTTTTGTCTCTCTGATCTAGAAGTAAAGGCGAGAAATCTTGAAAGTCAGGTGAACACTGTTAAAGACAGAATGGCAGATAGATTGATCAAATGGACTTTCCAGTTGAACAGAAGTTTATCTCTGAGAGAATGATTCAATGTCCATGCAGGAGAACTGGAAATTATGGAGCACAAAGGAATATGAACTCTGGAAGGAGGAAAGAGAAACATGTAGGGCTAGAGATGATTAAAACTGATGGGTTATGCCAAAAACGTTGACTTAGAGAAAAAACACTGTAAGTTTTAAGGAGGTCAGTCTTGATGATGAGCTGCAAGCCCCCTAAAAAATAGCAAAGAATCTAAAAAGTTTTTTAGTGTTGAAGATAATGATCAGCGAATCCATTTGTTCATGCGGAGCAGCATAATGTTATGTTAGCAGGTTAAATTATGATACAGTATCATGATGTTATAACCAGGCTACAAGACATGACAAATGCTGAAAAAATTCCACTAATGCTAATAAAAATTACAACAGTGTCAGCAAAGAAGAGTTAATAGATTGAAGATTACTCCAGATATCTCAAGGGGAAAAAAAAGAGCTTGAGATAAGGATAATAAATTGAAATATTCTACTTAATTTGATTGCTTCTCCTAAAAAAGAAATTTTAAAACCTGTTTTCCAGATTCAAAATTGGCAGGTTTTGTAAACAAAATTAATTAGTTAAGAAAGTTAATTTGATTTGCTCAAATAAGCAAGTGTAGAAAGCCAAATAGATCAGAAATCGGTTACAAAAGAAGGAAAACGAATGTATCTGTGTTCTTATATAACTCAAAAAAGGGAAAGTCCAAATAAAAGAAACCTTCTTTAACTTGTTTCTTACAAATCCAAGACAGAGCCAGTTCCAAAATTAAACTGATGACAGTGAGTTATCGGAATAATATTCTGGAAGAAAAACTCTTTTATCTCAGCCAGCTCCACAAAGAACAGTTATGCTGATTTACACCAAAAATCTCACCTATAAGCAGTGAAAAAAAAAGAATTAAAGCAAAGAGATTAAAGGGAATAAGAGTCTTAGAATAAAATATCTGTGACTGAAGAGCTTAAAGAACTGATCTTGACAGAGAAAATATTATTGCTTTTTTGAAGCTTACATATTAATGGATAAAGAGAGAATTTAAATGAGCATATACGGATTTCAGTCATGCCATGAAGTTTTATTTAGAATAAAGATCTCAGATATGAACAATGTTACATGAGCTAATATCTTGATAAGGAACTTTTAATAAAAAGTATTACGACAAATGGCAAGCTATTACTGTATACTTTAAGCAGGTGCTGACAAGGTACAAGGAAAACTTCTCTTAGGCCCATCCTTATTTAATATCCTCATTCATGTTCTAGGAGATGTCCTGGGCACTACATTAATAGAGGTGATGTATTCATAGGTGATGCTACGCTAAGAGATGGAACATTTACAAGAAAGATATATAAGCAGTTCCAGAGAGATTAGAAATATGACTGGAGACTAATTAAGTAAGATTTGCTAGAGGAGACTCAAACTAATGCAGCAAGGGGAGTCGTTTGCATCTCAGAAAATTGTAAAAACTGTAACAAAGTGGAAGAAGAAACAGTGTCTTGGCAGCTCTATCAACAGAAACTAAGTCTAAAATATTAAATAAAAGCAAGAACTGCTAAATTTGGCATTATAAATTTCAGGAAATGGAATCAGTTGTCTTGTGCTGACCTGATGTCTAGTATCAGCGGTGTTCCAAAACACTGCCTCCTTTCCTTTAGACTGACAACCTGCAGGAAATTTCAAGGAAAATTTGCAAATAAGTGTTCTAAAATGATTAATTAAGGAGTGAAGACCTAAATAGGGATAGTTATTTAAGAGATGGCTTAACATGAAAACAGCATACACATCGAAGAATGATGTACATTCAGGCTGAAGGAGAAATTATATAAGAATGTAGAAAGGATATCACTGGAGGTAACTGAACTAAAAGAAAAGTAAGGCATCAAAACAAATGCCTAAGATCTGTGAGGTGTGAAATACGCTCCCAGGAGAAATGGTACAAATTCTATCAGTTGGAGCATTTCAGAGTAGCCTAGATCAAAAAGCAGTGTATGTACAATAAGGAAAAATCATTCATTGTCAGGTAAGATGACTTAATATATAATTTTAAGCTCTGATTGTAGTGCCTATGAACTCATGATATGAAAACCAATTACTTGCATAATTTATGCTTACTTCCTCTTCACATTCATCTACATCTGTTATTCCACTATTCAAGAGAACAATTACTTTTGCTTTATGTACTTTATTGAGATGTAGTGTAAAAATAAAAGACAGTTATCCAACCAGCAGTCCACTAGAATAGTATTTTCTTTTTCTCTGTCAGCTAACTGTGTGACATTTAGTAGTTTTAAACAAGATGCTCAAAATTGTCAAGCTGTCATTTATCTACAGATGTGCAAGAATGTCAAAATCTCAAGATAGTATCATTAAAATATAAACTTACTCTCTTATAAAAAATATCAGAAAACCACTGTTGTATAACAACTTGAAAGCTCTGGGCTTTGTTAAATATATAGAATCACAGCTAGTCAGAATCATCAACTACCAACTGGGACCATGAGAAAAAGAATATAAAAATGCATGTGTTACTGCTACTCAGAAATGTTTGTCTATACTTCCATTAGTACCTTGGTAGTTTTAAATTTGGATTATAGTATTTGATTAGCATTTTAAATTGACAAAAAATTGTTATGAAATCCATTGAGTTTTCATTTGCTCATAGCTATGAAGAAATCCCTTCCTGTTGGATTGTATAATTATTGAAAAGTGTTGTTTATCATGAGATTGTTAGAACATGAAAAATGTTTTTTTCTGAATCACAGAGAACCAACCAACTTGCCAGCCCTAAAACGTCATAGATTTAAAATGATGAAGTTTGAAGAACAGTGGTTGGAAAGGACTGAAATACAACAGAACAACCCTAACACAAGATGGATGGAAGAAAATGAAAGGACAAAATGCTAGAACTGCTATCAGTTTCTATAATGCAGTCACGAAAATAGGATGACAATCCCCCCTTTCCCCCCACCAAAACACTACCAAACGTAAGTCTTCTGTGTCACTGAACAGAGACAAGGTGAAATGCTCTTAGGTTGTGCTTGATTCAGAACCATTAGCGAGTAGCTCTGTCATTCCATCAAAGTCCTGTTCCAGTTCTCTTTCTTTTTCTTGGTCCAGTGGATTTTATTAGCAATGATTAAATTCACTTCTGTTGCTATCTAACCACTCTAATTAGACTAACTAACGTCGCACACAGGATTTTCCAAAGCGGTTAGTGTTAGTGTAACTGTGATATGGAAAGGGCTACCTTTCTTGAAATATGTAGCTTCAGCATGTAAAGTAATAGCTTTTTTTTTTTGTAAAAATGTCAACATAGTACTATTAAAACAAGTAAAATGCTCTTTAATAAAATATTTAAAGGTGGCAAGTACTAGGTGATCTATAATTTCCGTGACTCAAGTGATTAATTGAATTGTCAAGTGAACAATTTATGCTGCATAAACTAAGGACATTATCTAGCCGTGATATTACTAGCCCTTTGTTCATGATGTATAAAATATGCAGTAAAACTGAAGAACTGATTTTGTACAAGAATTACAGAGAAATGTGGGTTTATTTTGAAAAAATGTTTGGAAAAAATTTCTTACATTATCATACATCCGATTTTAAAGTTGCTGATTATTGGTGGCTAGTTAGAGTTCAGTAAAATGAAGGGTTATTTTCTTTTTCGTTTCATAACAAAATGAAAACTCACACAGAGAATTTACTACTTTACTGAGACTTTTTATTATTGAGAGTCAGCTGATGTAAACAGGTATAGCTCAGCATGTTATGTCTTTTTTAACAGTGACAACCAAAGGAACGTTAGGAAGAAAATGCACAGTTTAAAATTCAGACATGGATTTGTACTCACTAATCCTGTTATTTGGATGGTCATTAAATACAAATAAGTATCAACATCCTTACTCAATTTTTAGACAGAAGAGAGAGTCATATCAGTGGAATTTTGTCAGAAAAGGAGTAAGAGCCTTTCAAAGCGATCTGTAGCTAGTAACATATAAGAATTACAGTATAGAAGGAATTAAATCTCTACATGATGTGAGAAAGTTATCATACATTAGAGTATACTCTATGGGGGCCCATTCTGTTCTTCAGTATTCTTTAGTGTACTTGAAAACATCAAACTTTTCAGAACCACCAAAAATAAATAGTATTTAAGATCTTAAAATCCTAAGACTGATGTCTGAAATTCAGATTTACATTTAATAAGTTATTTAGCTACACTTTTCCCAATTTTGGTCTGTGTAGCTGCCGATCCAACATCTTGTGAAAACTAGCTCACGTTAGTGACACCTGATGTCTTGACAGAAGATCAGTTTAAGAGCTCTCCTGGGCTGCTGCTCCTTGCTGTTCTAGGCCACAACAAGACGTTACCTGCAGGGTTTTGACCATTAGAGCAGAAATAAGTCAAACTGTCAGTACTGCTAGGTGGATTGGAAACTTTACTTGGCACTGCATATGTACTATGTTGCCAGATAAAGAAAATAATGATAATATCCAATGACTCAGAATAGTTGTACATGCACTTTTCTGAGAAATTCTGATTTTCAAAATCAGAATTACATTGCCAATTTGCAGTTGATTTTTCTTTACTTTTCTAAAATAAAGCGAGCTAATATGTGGATTTTTTCCACTCCTGTTTTTGTTTTCTATAGCTTTCATCCTCTTTTACTTTAGGAATTTCATCCTTGTTGACAGATTTAGTTCCCTCTGTGATTGGTCTTTACCCTGTAGAGAAAAAACATTCAGTTCTGTATTTAAGTCACTCTCTCTCAATATAGGGTCAAAAGAGCCGACACCTGACTCAAGCTTCCCCGATGTTGTGGATCACCTTCATAAAAATGATTGTTGGCTTAGATGCTGCTTTTGTTGTTAGACTCTTCCTCTGTTCTTCACTGTTTACTCTCATTAATTCACACAGACAAACATGCTACATTATGATTCAGTGAATTTTTCCAGTAGGGTAAGATCTGAGGAAAACAGTTTACATTTAGTTTCAACACACTACCAGACTCCAAACACTAGCACACTGTGTGAAAACATAGCCACCCCTGCACCCTCATCTGTCCTGTACACACTTGCAATTCAATAACATTACTGTCCTGTGTGAGTCAAAGAACAGGAAAATCACACTGCAGGGCAGAATTGTAACATTGACTTTTTGATATTACATTATAATGTAATAATATAGTTGTAATAATTACAATAATGTAATTACTATTACAATTTTAAGGGAAAAACAGATGAGAAGCCAACAAATGGAACTGGGACAGATTATTCGTCCTGCTCTTGCAGTCTCATTTTCCATGTAGAGACCCAAAAAATAATAAAAAAAATTGTCACACTACATCGCTGATCATTGGGAAAGGAGTAACGCTTTTGAACAACTGCAGTAGTCTCTGTGTTATGGAAATTAGGCTTGTCGGCCACCATAACAGGGCCTGACCCTAGGTTCCCGCAAAAAAAGTTCAGAGCCAAATCAAAGCAAATTAAATAATTAAATTTTAATCATGCGCGTGCCATAATTACAGCTCGAGCTGGGTGCCTCCGGAGAGGGACCCCAACAAAAAAAATCCCTGGGCAATTATAGTTTTCTCAACTTAAGTTTCCCACCCCTCACACAGTAGTTAGACCAATAGTAATTTTTTAGGTCTGGGGTCTCCTGCTCCTCGTTGAATCTCATCGTTGTTCCTGGGTAAGCTGTTTTTCCCTTATCTTTATCCTTGTGGTCTCTGCTGATGGTTGTACCTTCATTTCTTGTTGGGTCTTGCCATTGTCTCCTAAGGTCCTGATGTCCTGTACTGGTTTTATTTTCAAAGTTTTGATGTCTTCCCTTTCGGAGGGGGCGACATAGGAATGCAGACTGCTTGCAGCTTCCTTATCTTCTCAGCCTGAACCAGCTCTGAGGCACTTTTCTTACTAACCAGCAGTTTTTTACTAACAAGATCACCACCCTTTAAGAACTTCTGTAGAAGGGTCTTATGTACTCTTTAGAACTGCATTTTCCAAAGAAGAAGAATTCCTCTGTCTTGAGAACTAGGTAAATTCAGCTGAATGAGAAAAAGGGAAACTGCAAGTAACCTTGGAGATGAAATCTGTTGATTCATTTAATTGTCACTTCTAATCATTTTCCAGGCTTATTTGTTACCATTCAATATTTCAGTTACAGTTTCCAGTAATCACAGACAATGGAAAAGTGTCCTAAGTAACTGCAGAAAAAGTACTGGACTCCCTAGATCTTTAACTGAGACTAAACTTTGTTAACAGTCATATTTAATGACTAATTTAAGGACTGATGTTGGGGTACTGTTGCTCCTCCTTTGAAGCCTGAGATACATATTTCATAAGGAATATTTTTGCACATAGGTTTAGTATTTCTGAAATGCATATTTTACCATCTAACTTAAGTATCAATTGACTAAACTGAATGTAGTGCGCTTCATAATATAATCTGCTGTCATGGGAAAAATAAACATATTCTCTTCTTTCTTTACCAAGTTAAACAAACAAACAAACAAACATACACATCCTTCTTCATGACAGCTGTATTCACTGACTCACAAAAGTATTTAATAAAGCCAGTGATAATTTTAATACATAATATAGTGAAAGAAGGAAAATGATTAACAAATTGCTAATCTTCTGCTGAGGTAAAAATTTCTTCTGAAAAATGCTAACTCTTAAGATTTCCTAGCATTCTAAAAATGTTATTCAATCTATTCCTTGAGGTTAGGTCAGAGCACCGCATCTGTGGTGCACCAACAGTCTCCACAGCTTCTTCGCCCTCTCCTAGGGGACCTTGCCCCCACAACTGCCCCTGAGCAGAGCCGAGCAGGTCCAGTGACAGTAACCAGGTCGTGCCAAGAGTCCCGGCAAAAGAACAAGTCCTTAACACTGAGACGGTCCAACAACAAGCCAGGATGTCAAGTTTGGCAGGCAGGTCAGGATGAAGATCTGCGAGGTACAAGGCCAGGCAAAGGTGCCCTGCAGTGCAGCTCAGTTGCTCACCCTTGCCCAAAGATGAGTGTCTGAGCTTAAAAGCAGCTCCTGAGCAAAGGCGGGAGGCCTCCAACGAGGCTCCTCACAGCTCATTTCCCCACAGTCTGATGCCAGGTCACAGCTGCACTGTACCAGAGCTGCCTTTGAGCACGGGCAGCAAAATGTTGCCATGGCTGGAGGGAAAGAGGTTGCAGAGCCTGTTGGACACACAGGGCAGCAGCTACTGTCAGAAGTCTATTAAGCCTTCCTAAGCATCAAGATAGGTTTCTTGAGAGCCATCCTTCTCTCTCACTGGCTAGCCAAAAGTCTCATTCCCCACCACACTGAGACACGAGGAAGAATGATTTGATGATATCTCTTCTAGCCTCTCTCATCTCCATGGACTGTGCTTTCACTACCAGCTGCAGGTATAGTATTTCCCTGGAGAAGTAGAAAGGCTTTCTGAAATTTCCCTCGCATGCTCAAACTTTCGTATGAGTATGTTTGCATGAGTATCACACTGCCAGGGAATCATTTTGAAAAACGTGCAATTCTGATTGATAGCATGCAAAAGCTGTTACTTGTAATAACAGCTAATTACTGAGTAAAGAATAATGCTTATACATATTACCACTAGCCATAATTCTGTAAAAGTGTTCTTTCAGTGCTAATAATATTTTAAAAGTACCCCGCTGTAAGTCACCAGTATTCACGCTACTATTTTGAAGAATTTGGAGCGGAGATATTGACATTATTTCCCGAGGATGTGTGTGTGTGGGTGGTCTTTTCTTTCTTTTTAGCAATTAATGATTTTACAACTATTTAAACTTATTTTCTTGAACAATGTAAAGTGATAACATGGAGTTATGAAGACTGCTTCCTTTAAATACGGATACTTGATTTCTTTTTAGTTTGTTTGAAACATATTCAACAGCAGCATTTTATTCACATACTACAATTTGCACGTTTCTTTTCAGGCAATGTATCAACGTGACTGCTATATTTAAATTTCTAATATGGGCCAATGACCCATCTCTGATTTTGTTAGATGGTTATACTTAACATTTCTTTTTGTTCTGATTCTCATTGTCTCAATGTTTTCAATGATATATTATAAAACAAGTAACAGCAAACTGCAAATACTTATTTTTGGTAGCCTTGACTTCTATTTAATAAATGACTGCTACTGTCATTGCATAAAAATGTATCTAACTGTTATATTGTAAAAACATGAGGATTCTAATAAGTGGAGGAAAAAATATCCTTTTGTATAGCTCTGATAAGTTTTCTCCTTTTACAATAGAAAATTTCCTCCTCCAATTTAAAGATAAAGGTCACACTCCAATCCATATGCACACATACGTGAAGAAACATATTTCACTTGTTGTTCTGCTTTTGCCTTTGGCAGGAAGGGAAGGATGGGAAAGGCTTTACAGTAAGAATCACACAACACCTTTTTTATAAGATATTTGTTCTTAAGAGGAAGTAAACTGTCTACAATAGGCCAATGCAAAATAGCACTCCATACAAAATCTGTGCATGTTGTGGCACTATAAAGAAATAAGAAAAAAACCCTGTGCAGATTCCACTTTCTCTCTTACTGAATTTATGTGAACTTGATCTTATGTGTCTTTCCCCAGAAAGCCATTTTTTACTTCTAGTACACAAGAACAGTATTAAAATGCCTCTGTTGAGACCTTAGGTCAGTAGGAATCAATTAGTTTACTTCCAAGAGTTTACAACACTACATACAACGGTGCAGTTGGGCAAAAGGCCCGTGGCAACATACACCATCAGCTTCACATAAATACCTTTTAGCCTTTTTCTGACTTTTCATTGCAAAAATAGAAGGTTTTTTTTCTTCATGAACCAGCATGAGTATTCCTTCCTTCCACTGCTTCTGATAATGTATTCAAAAAGCCTAGGTTTATGCTGTTACATGGAAAAATATTAAATATAGGTTGACTCTATTGTAAATGTCCCCTTCAAAAAAAAAAATTGCAAAACACTTTGCATTAATCATATTCTTGTTTTCTTGTTTTTCAGCTTGTGGTATGGTGTTATAGGCCAATTGGATTAAATTTACTTTTTTTTTTTTTTTCTAATTTTCCATGTAAATGTATTCCTGGCCACTTCATCGTGCCTTCACTCTTAAGTAACTTCTTCTTTCCTGATATTTTCATAACTGATAATTTTGCAAACAGCTACAGCCCATTTAAGTTGTAACCTTTTCTTTTTTTCTTTTTCTTCTTTTTTTTTTTTTTTTAATGAAACAAGTCAAGCACCTGCTTCCTTTTGAAAAATAAAATGGTCAGGAGACCTGAGAAACAACCAGCTATTCATGGTACCAGATACAGTTTGAATGTGTCTTATTTGGGTGATCTTAGCTGCAAGCAGTGCTCCATACAACTTTTCCTTGGTGCTGAGTACAAAAGTATTAATACTTCCTGACTCTTCTGAAGAATCTCACCAATACATTTCTGAGTCTCATTTGTTCCTGTGGTTATATTATCCTCTCAGTTACTGTAGGATAGATCTGAGTGCCTGAGTGATTCTTCTTCTATTGATGAAGCCCTCCACTTACAGCAGAAATTCTTGTTTTTACTTCATAGGTCTTTCAATATCTACTTTTAGTTTCATCCCTCAAAGTCATTTAGGGTTTTTTTTTTTTTTTTGTTATTGTATTTGTTTCTAGAGATGTTGCTTCCCCACTCTATGTTAACAAGTTTCACTAGCATTTTTTTATTAATGTGCAAGGTGAGCACTCCTTGGGAAATGCATTAGTATTCTTGGCTAAATAACTAGATAGTGTTGGCTTGCTACTACCCCAAACATTTTAGCACAATCGGTTGTTCTCTAGTTTAGATGATACTTTATCCCCATTGGATTTCTTGTACTAATTACCTTACTCAGCTTGTAGTAGGCTATCATAGATTAATGGGATTAAATTTGTACTATTTCCCTTGTGTAGAATATGGTTTCTTATTCTATAAGCATATGAGTTCAATGTGTCAGGATCTACTTTTGGAAAAACACATTGAGCATGTTATCCTATTTTCCCACTTGTTTCCATGAATTTCCTTCAACATTTGTTTCAAAGTACTCCTATTCCTTCCACTCGTTCCATTTTCTTAATAGAGGTACTGAGTTAAACTGTTCTCCAAGCACTTTGTGTGGAGTATAATAGCTTAATCGATACTTAAGATTATGCTAACTTAATAGATATATTAAAAATACTTTGAACTCGACCTCCAACATCTATGTGCCAGTTCTTTCAGTGTTTTAGTCATTTACTTATTCACTTAATTTTCAAGCACTCTGAAGGATAATGCCACCCTTAAGAGAGCGTAGATAAGCTTGTGAGGTCCCTTCAAATATAAGAAACCATAATGTATAGGCTAAATATGAAGCTTTAAAGACCTAGACCTAGTATTTTGTCTTCCCAAATTGTGTCGTCTTTGAAATACACACTGTGGTACAGCTTGACTATTCCTGGAATTCAGGGAATCTTCACATCTTTTTGTAATATGACCTAGGATATCTCTAATTTTTCTCTCTAAAAATTAGGATGAACAAAATCCACAACCTCAAAATATAAACCTATAAGTTATGCTGGCCTATCTCAACCCTGCCAATCTGCTTGTCAGTGAGAGAGGTCAGACTGGAATTCAGCAAGTCTTGTTACTGACTGCACTTCTGGCTGACAGATTTGAATAGCAGCCTTTGTTTTCAGTTTTGATTTTTTTTTTTTTTTTTTTTTTTTTTTTTTTTGGTATATATGATCATGATTTCCAATGTCAGGGCACTTGCTGAGGCAAGCATGCTAAGTAGCATGCATCCAGGATTTTTGGCATTACTTAAGAGAAGTAACATAGGTTCCTATCTTCAAGGAGAAGCTTGTGGTGATGGACACAGAAGTTCATCATGAAGTGCTAAGCTCCCAGAATGCTAGTCAAGTGGGGAGATACATGAACGTCAGTTCAGTAGTAACCTTAACTGATAGGTATTTTCAGTAATAATACTTGGATTATATTGTTTTCCTCTAAGTGACTTTTTATTTCTGCTAAACTCTTGTCCTATATTGCTCATATATGAAAATATATCTTAATTCCCAATTCCACAATTTCATTTTTTTGTTGTTTTTGTTTTTTAGCAAACTAATCTTTCTACTGTTTACAATTACAAACAACAAGCACTGGTAGATCTTGGCATAAAAAATTAGTATTCTCATTAAGTAGCTATATGTACTGTTAGCAGCAGTTGTGCTGGAGTTTCTGAGCCAGATTCTGAGGCCTGGCTAATATCTGTACTGTGGAAACCTCAGGGCTTTTCAATCAAGTATGACATGACCTATCCACTCTTAATCAGAAACCCTCTGTGGCAAGAGAACTGCATAAACATTCCCACTTTGCTGGAGGTATCTAAGCTACACCTTGCTCCTGAATTATCATCTGGATGATGAGTATCCAGAGATTAAATAAAACACAGGGCCCTACACAATTTCTGAGTCCTTTGCATTTACTGTGCTGCCTACATACCATAACGTCTGTTAGTCCTCCTCTGTCAGATGCTTTGGGTATTCCAGTATCTGCCTGATAGGTGCCACACAGGCAAGCGTGGGACTCGGGATGGTGCAGCCCACAGAAAAGTGGTTTGCTCTGGGGTGCTCCCCAAAAGTTAACAAACCCTGGGTACACAACAGCTGGAGTCACCACACTGTGGGGGTTGCCATAGCCTTCCAATGACCCCACGAGTGCTGAGTGAACCTAGTCACAAAAGAGCAGTGCTCTGCAGACTCGCAGTGTAAGCACCTAGAACTTTGCACTGACTCATTTGTTGAACATCCTTGGAGTTATCTGTTGACCACCCTGTTGACCGTATTGTTGTCAACTGAGGCCACTGGTTCTGTTGTGTAACCATGGTCTAGCACTGTTTGGGTGATGAACTAAGTCGGGGAAGGATAAAAGCAAGTAAGCCGTATACCTTTGGCGTGGACTCAGACTCTCTGTCAGCTGGCCTGTGGACCTGACAATCCACCCATCAGCGGGGATGCCCTGATGCCAACTGCCAGGGAGAACCTGCTTCGTCTTGGCACAGCTCAAGTGTGGTTAGAATAATACGGGGAAAACTGTACCAGAGGGGTGGCCCATAAGGACAAAGAAAGGACGAGAACAGTCATTGTACCATGTATCTGTGGCTTAACCACAGAGCTCTGGTGTGTGTATTCTATTTTTAGTTCTATTTCCAGCTTTACTATACTTTTTAGTTTTATTATACTTGTAGATTGTCTGGTATTAACTGTTTAGTGTTGTCTAGCATCTGTCATATGTGTAGAACCGCTTAGCTGTAATAAATTCTTATACTTGACAAACGATGATCTCCTCGGTTCAGTGCAACTAACCCTGGAATCCAGAAGAACCCTGGACGCCCCTTCTAGTGGTGTGTCACACTGTCCAAGGCCAAGAAGCCTGACAGACGGTAGCAGAAGGGGCCACCATGTTTTTCTGCTATCACGGCTCTGTCCTGAGCCTACCACATATGAAGAAGCAAGTCATCCCTACTCCCAGAAGCTGTTCAGGAGCAGCCTCCTCTTTTCCTTTTTGGATTGCCCTTTGGAGACTGGGCCCAGCCAGTCTGAATAAAAGGAAGTAATTTGAGATTGTAATGTAGGAATATGGTCCACATATTGTTTCTTGATATGAATGCAGCTGTATAAACTCCTGCATAAATGGTTTAAACTGATGTGTAAGCATGTCATTATAATGAATGTGGTGCAGAGAACAAACATCACTTACATACTCTAGCCCATGTGCATATTGGGAGAGTGTGGATATGAGAGGTGCAGCAAGAGGTGGAAACGTGTACAATGTCCCCTAAATTACCTGTGACAATTCTGTGGTTAGAAGAACCCAGATTTATTCTTTGTTATGTTCATACCATACTGGGACAGGATGTTGCACATGCTGTCCTCTAGTACCTGCCAAGAGAAATTTCTGATCCATTCCAAGGAGAGTGAAAAGAGCATGAAGCGAAGCAAACAATATACTGTATGGACAATGGCATAACTAGACATATAACTAGTTCCCACATATATAACAGGGAATGATCTAAAATGGCAGTACAGGGGAATTCAATGTGATTTATTCACAGCTACAATATTATAAAATATTTATAATTCTGCGTAGTTGAGAAGACATATCTTTGAGAATGAGGAAGGACTCAGTAAAAGCTCACGCTGCCTACAAAGGTGGGAAAACAGGTCAGCATGAAAATTCCTTGAGTATAAAGCTACTGGGTATACTTCAGCTCATTCATTTAATCTTTTTTCCCTTCTCTATGAACTCAATGAATCAGAGGTCAGATAGGTGAATATCCTACTGTGAGACTGCAAAAATGTCAGCCATGATAATATTTTCAGTGCTACTGATTCTGAGGGTTTGCAGCTCTTTTTCCCAGTGCTGGCCATTGGACTTAGCCATTTTCTATGGCTTGAGGCTGGGAAAATATAAGTGTGTGAGATAGTGAATTAAAAAATAGATGCTTCTTCCTGGATGCACAGTATGTTAATTTTTACCGTCTCAATTCAATTACTAATCTTATTCGTCTCTATTTCCACCAGAGTTTTAGAATTAATTACGATCTGTAGATGTTAACATATCAGTGTCCTCAATAAAACCTAAGAAAGACAGTACACGGTAATGTATTTTTAGATTTAAACATAATGTCTCAAATGAACTGAACATCAGTTTTGTTTCATCAGAGTGATTTAACATATTGCCTTGAAATACTTCTATTAAGCTGCTTAGAATCTCAAAGATTTCTCAAGTGAACAGTGTTATTTAAGCTTTGCAGTAACAAGCAAAAAGTCTTCAGCACATATTTAATCATAAAGATGCCACAAATCAAGCTAAAATGCAATTACTGAACATAGCACAAACAACAGCTTTATCTTTGAAAACCCTGGATCACATATTATACAGTAACATAATTCAACTTACAAAAATGATTACTTTGGCAGAGTTCAGGAGCAGGTTATTCACAAAGATTGTCTAACATTGTGTAACGATGTAGAGTCTGCGTGAGTCTGCAGCATACAATAATTTTGAGTTAGACACAGATATTTTTATGCAGACATACTGAGATGTAAAATGCGATTTGCTTCCCACTCTAACAGTGGCTTTATTATTTTGATACCATCTCAGATAATGGAGTTCCAGTCCAAATCCAGTCAAACCCTTCATGCACACTGCTTTCAATGAAATAATGTTTTATTTGTCCTTAAATTGCCTTAACATTTTTGATTCTCATAATCTGTTTGTTCAGTGGTAAATCAAATTTAGATCAGAAATGAATGTGTAGGTTGTCATCCGTAGCAATGCTTTATCAAGCTCAGTAACTTCCTCAGTAGTGTTGTTACATAGCAAGATCTAAACTTGAAGCCTGCTTACTGAGCAATGCTGCTATCTGATTAGCAATTACATACACAGCAAAAAAAAAAACCTCCAGTTCTGGTAGGAGAAGCCAGTTAGCTCAAAGTCAGGAATTAAGCCAGGTACAACTATGATACATCCTTTTGGGATTTGCCTTTATTAAAGCAAGAGCCCACAGGTTCATTAACACATATATATACAGACACACACACATACACACGTGTACAAATACGCATATGCACCTATAAATATACATACACATCAACATGATTCATAGGCCAATAATCTTAATAGCTAATTAAAACAAAAGTAAGTATAAAAGCATACAGTCAAATAAATATAATTTTATTTACATTATGATTTTCGTTACTGGTGTGGAGCAGTGAAGGAGCCAGTTTGTCTTTATCCTTCTTAGCTTTCAGCTGTATTACTTTTTCTCCCAAATCTGGGTTGAAGTAAACGACTTGCAGTTCATGAAAGTATTCCATTTTTCCACACTAGCCGAAATTTAGAATACACTAATTCTTCTGGTCCTTTTAATATAAAGTCTCAGAAGACCATCAGGCCTATCATTGTGTTGAAATGGGAAGCAGTTGCTCCAACTCCCAAACTGTTGCCCTGCAATAGTTAAATTCCATCTTTCCTGCACTCTTCCAAACACGTGCCAAGCTTTGTAACTCCTTGGAAACTGAATCTTCCCTAGCATGGCTCATGTTTGAACAGTACTTCCCAGAATATGTACATTTTGTTACTTCTGTTATTTTTGTTTAGAGGAAATCTGTGTAAAATAGATTACTACTTTCCTATAATCCTCTAACTTGAACTCGTTATCATCACCTTTATTATAGAGCACAGTGCTCTCATAAAACCAGCCAGTCCCAGTCATTCACGTTCATTCAGAACAGAGAGTACAGCTGGCAGGTAAAGCACATTGACACGTAGCAACACCCAGACATTTCTTGCCATTGTGGCACTTTGCAGATCTGATCATTTGATTCAAATGCACCTCTGTGTAGCAGTATTCTAGCAGTAAACCACTGCAAACATAAATGCCATTTTCTGTTACAACACAAAAAACTAACTTATATTGAAGGTTTGGGGTCATATGATAATTGACATATTAGATATAAAATTTAGTATTTTATTCTTACAAAAATTATTGCCTATACTTTGTTAACTTCTATAACCTAATTACTGTTATAGAACTTGCTATAATACTGTCACTGTTACAGTTTAGTTCACTTCTATTGTATTTCCAGATAACAATATACATGATGCTTTAAATAACATCAATAAATTCTAGAAAGCTAAGTTCAGAAAAGTATTGTGTAAGAAAATCTTCAAATTTTATCTGAGAAAATAGCTACCAATAACTTTAATCTTCTGTGTTATATAGTTGCAGAAAAAATCATGAGTCAGCATGTTTAATCCTAAACTGTTTTTTCTCCAAAGCAGTACAAATGAAGCTTGGTTAGATTAGTTGGGCCACTATCGTTTGACAGATAGTTGGTAATGAGAACTGAGATGCCTGAGTCACTGAACGGCTAGTCAATTTTCAGACTGCAAAACAAGCAAAGCTGAATGAAATGGATTTTTTTTTTTTTTTAATCCACCAAGCTCAGTTACTGCCTCTGGGATTATGACTCTCATATATGTCTCGCCTCCATGAATCTCTCTACCTACAGTATGTCCTCAAAGGTGACCTGCTGTTTCCTCAAGTGAAAAATCTCAAACTTGTGTTCATAACCTCACTCAACTCTATTGACATTATTACTACTTGCTATTGTAATTCATGTTCCTAATGTCATTCTCAGCTTGACTTCTCTCAAACCAAAACTTTGTTATGTCTTGAGACTGCCAAATCCTCTCCTCTCAGTCCTACACTTCTAGTCCACATCCCATAGGTTAAATGCTATATGTGTAACTTCCAAAGTCATATAATGATGATGCTAAGATGCTATATCTAAGACCTTTTGTTTTCATTAGAAAGGCAGGTGTACTACATACAAAAGGAAAAAATGGAAAATTTCACAATGTAAAATAGACTGTTGGAAGTGTGCACTGGTATTTCCTATTTCTGTTTTTCATACTTTTGAACAATAACCCGAAACTGAGTAGTTAATGGACATAAACAGCTTTGAAAATGAAAAGCTCAAGCTCCACAGAGATGCCAAAGATGTATGTGATTCGCAAAGTGGCTCGCATCGCCATTTGAAAACATGGGCAGTCTGGACATTCAATCACAATTATCTGAAAATGAAATGGAATATTTGTGTACTTCTAAGACTAGAGGATTGTGAAGATGCCTAAGCAGGCTAATGGGAAGAGCCAAAGAGATGGACACTTTGGTCATTCATGTGAGTCCTGCAGACTTGGCTACCTAACTCAGAGACACAGTTAACTCACTCTGAGGTTGGGTTTTGAAATTCTCTAGATTTTCTGCACTAGAAATTAATGCTGTCCCATCATGATGACCATGCAGCTTCCACAAACCAGTTTTTTTTATAAAAGCATGGATAAAGAACAGTTCAGATACTGTATATTTATATTACATGTGATCCCTAATTAGAGGTGCAGTATGGTTTCTTTGATTCATCAAAACACATCTTCAGAAAAATTGCCTTTGACTTGACTTGATGACTGACGTACGCATCTTCACCATTATAAACATAAAGTGTTGATCCTTAGGATTCTTAGTTTCATCACGTGCTCAGCAGTTAGTGAAATCCACTAACAATTTTTTCAAGCTTCTTTGAAACATCAGCAATAATGCACTGCTGGGACAGGAACAGGTGGCAAAAGGAATGCTGGTCTGCTCTATTATTACAGTGAATTTGTTGTTCCTGAAACCATTAAAAATGAATGATTAAGGAACAAGACTGCAGTAACTTGAAACTAGAAAGGAACTGTTATTGCTGTGACAAAATGTTTTACTTCTCTATCACTTGGGGATCAAATCAACAAGATTCAATATCTGAACTAGATCAGTCTTCTATGAAGGCCATGTAGAAGCACAGTCCTAGGCAAAATCATATTCAGAATTACTGACATAAAAGCAAACCCCAGCAAAACCAAACTCTAGGTCAAAAGGGACTTAAAATATTTAAATATTTTGTGGAAATTTGGAGGAGTGTATTGAAAGAACTACCAGAAGAATATAATAAACCATCACTGATATGGGGAAGAAGCAAGTTTTAATATTTAATAAAGCAGAAACATTAATACTTAATATGACAGAGAATTGAAAACAAAACAAAACAAAATGTGAGAAATTCTGAACATCAAAATCTGAAAGCCCTGGAGATCTGTATGACAGGAGAAATTTCTTTTAAAATGGTTTTATAGGGGAATTGGTTAGTCTGTAGTAGTTATAATGCTAATGAAGAAGTCAGTTTTTAAAATTTATTAATAAAACATGTATAACTCTCAGTTAAGTTGCAATTCATGTAGGAAAACAAATTCTATAAAACTGTGGTGTCCAGCTGTTAAGAGGAAGGGAATCCATCGTTTCCAAAGATAGCATCCCTGGTTCTCTTCCTCTGCTCCTGCTGCTTTCTAGAGCAGAATTTTTAAATACCACAACAGGAAGTTCAATGTCATAAGATATGACATTAGCATTAGAATTAAAACATTAAGTAACAGGCTGATGATAAAGTCAAGGCTTTTCAGACTAAAATTTAGAATAAATGAGCACCTCTGTGACCCTCATGCTGGATACTGATAATGGAAGTAAGGCATATGTTGCTGCAAAAGACTTTTTTTTGATACTCTGTGTGGGAAATGATGCAGAGAAAATACAGTTAAAATAAAGTAATTCATAGATACTGACAACTCTTGCTTGAAAGTAAGAAAAAGACTGGGAAAAGAGAGGTACGTTCTTGGAATGGTTGACTCCATGTCCTTCTGAGATGCTATATCTGTTTAAGACCTTTTTTGCATTAGAAAGGGCAAATGTACTGCATATAAGGAAAAAATGACAATTTTCACAATGTAAAATAGACTGTTGGAAGTGTATATTGGTATTTCTTATTTCTATTTTTCATACTTTTGAACAATAACTGAAACTGATTAGTCAATGGAGACAAACAACTCTGAAAATTAAAGCTCAAGCACGACAGCAAACATTATAGGAAGGTTATTATTGCTAACTATGACATTCTTTTTCATAAATAGGAATCTGCAAACTACTGGCAAGATTATAGAGTAAAAAGCTGTGTTTTTCAATGAATCTGTCATATATATATCTTGTTTACACCAGCTGGCTATATTTAAGATAAATTGTATATTTGTGTAACTTTGTGATTTTGTGTGTGTGTGTGAAAATCCGTGCTTGATATTGGATAGTTTTCAACTATTTTCTTTTGTTTTCAACACACAAGAAAACTTATGAATACGTGCTTGTGGCTATCAGACTTTTCTTCTGGAACAGTATTTGAAAATGAGAGCAAATGTAGCTGAAATCAGAATGCTGATTCTGGATAAGGACTAGCACTGTGTGGTCTATTAAAGGAGAGAAGGTGTCATGCAGGGTGCATCTCCTTCAAAGTCCTAGTTCAGATATGAACTGCAAGAACTGGGTTTGTTTCACATGAAATTAAACTGCAAGAAGTGAAACTAATGTGTTCCAGACAGTGATGAACTTTCAATTTTAATTTGGGCTAAGGCAACTCCAAAGCAATCCCTCCACCCATCTATTTATGTATGGTTTCAATGGTGGTCCTCAGCACCAGCTGTTTCACTCCACATGTCCACTGCTATTGGGCTAATGCACCACACTCCTTGCTAATGTAGGTAAAGTCACAGCTATGCGAACAGCTCTGGGGGCATATTGCTAAATACCATTTGCCAATCTGAATTTTCTTGTTTTTGCAAAGCTTAATGTCTGGAAATGAAATGCTACTGAATATTTTTCCACACATTTTTGCATCAAATCTGAATTATTACCACAGCAGTTTGCAGCCACATTTACCCTGAGTCTCTGAATGAAGGAAAATACCATATGTTGGCACCATTTTTCCATGCATAATTCAGACACCGAATACAGCTTTAAAAAGAAATGTTGCAGTAACTTGATCAAATAGTTAAACATAGTCAACAAATTATGCAAACTCCTTTATCATCTTTTATTCAAAGGACTAAATTCAACCTTAAGCTTATTTAAACTTAGATACTTCTTTGTTTAGACTCAAACTGGACTCTTGCAGGACGATCAAATTTCTGCAAAGTGTGTCTTCCATATTTAAAATGTCTGCTACTGCATCTTCATGTTCCTGCTGCATTTATGTTCTTTCCCAGCTGGATGATTTCTAGTACAGGATGACTGTAAATAGTATAACTGCCCCAAAAGAAAATTTCCAAAATGTGGATATACTTCCCAATTCTTTCTCAAAAAATAAAATCTCTGTCTTTCACCTGTGTTCTAAATGGGCCCTGCCAGTCCTCCAGCATCCCCAAGGATGGCTTTACATCTTCCTACAAACTCAGGTACATAAAATACGAGTCATGCAATCATCCTTTCCTCAAAAGACAGTAAATCCTTGAGCCTCAGCAAAAAAGTGTGTGGTTACTCTAAGAAAATAAAGTAACACAAAAACCTTTTCACAGTCCCAAAGGTACCTCAAACCTCTTTTATGTAAGCAAGGAGGAAAGGGGAGGGAAAAAAAAAAAAAGCTTACCACTTTTTAAAATGCAGTGGGAAGAGAGGTAGAGGAATTATTTTCACACATCAAACTGATCCACGTGATTTTTACAGCATAATAAATATATAACTGAGAGCACTGAGGAGAAAAATGGCAGCAATCCAGACATGCCAGGATACAAGGGCAGAGAAAAACCCTCAGATCAGCCTGTGATAGACACAGACAAACTCCTTAGTGGGGGGATGAATTTGGAAGAGCCCTCTTCCTGGGTGTGACATCAGGCCTAAAAGCCTGGGCAGATAAACAAAGGTAAAAAGACAAGATTAAAATCTATAGTTCTGGATATGCAAAAACACCTTCACTGTATGAATCACAAATTATAAATTACATTTTACTAAAGCAGAATGTTCTGTAATTATGCGGTGTAGTAAAGGATAAAAGTATACAAGCAAGGAGGTGTGTTTGCCATATTTTTCTTTAAGAGTAAATGAAAGAATTGCACTTAGTTCTTAATAAACTATAATTATTTCTAACAGAATAATACATTTTAACTTTCAGGGCTCCAAAATAGCTCTAGAATCTACAAGTATCATAAATAAAGGAGATTTTAGAAATATTTAGGCAGTTGATTCCACTAATTTCGGTCTGCTGTTTTGTAGTTGGATCGTTTTGTATCTGGAAGCAGATGAGAGAAGAATGGTTGACAGAGCCAATCCTTCTTCCACCTTCATTGAAAATACATTAATCTTTTAGATAATCTGCAGCCTTATTCAGCTGCTGCAGTATGTTGCCAGGCTTTAGACGTAAGCTATATATTTATACCTATATTGTCTATTATGCAGTTCTGTAGATTTTGTAAGATTTTGAAAGAGGCATAAGAATTTGATACTGAGCTGTTCCTCAAAGCTCAAGGCAATTTTACTTACTGTGCATTAGGGAAAGCATGTTTCAGGAATATATATAGTTAAAAACCTCATTGAAATGACGGAATTTATTCAATTTTGTCTTCTTACAATATTGAGTTCTGGCTTATACCTGGCTTCCTTCTGAGTCTTATTTGTGCTTAGAGATAATCAAAATAAGGAAGCTGGTCATGACTGGCAGAAATTTTGTGCTCAGAAAACCCCAGAAACTCAACATTTCTCCTCTTAAAAAAAAAAAAAGAGATATAATTTCAATCAGTATTTTTTGAGTTTGTGACTCCTTAGTGCAATGTATTGCTTAAGATATTTGGATGGTGTGAATTTCCATCCTCCCTCATCCTGGAGTACAGTGACCTTGGGTATAAAAGTTTTTATTACACAAATCTCTGCATGGTCATGCTCTTTGCTAGTCAACTACAGTTTCTTTGGTGGACTTATGAAGCATCTGGTAATGTTCTTGAGAGTCAAATGCATGTCATGAAATAGGGAGAACTTCTTGAAGAGGTGAAAGATTCTCACAGAAATTTGGAACAGATAAAATTAAAAATAATATATAATTTCTCCCAGGAACTCTTTCATTGATATTGTCTATGTTTCTCTCTCTCCTTGTACTCACAGGCATACAGAAACAGAATCCATCATCACATTACTCCATAAAAAATGAAGATTTTTTTTAAGAATAACCTGAGCTAGCTACTGAGCTACTTATTCAAGAAAGTACTAGGCTATTTCAAGTATACCACTTGTGGAGTCTCCTGCTACACTAAATTTAATCTAACACCCATCACCCAATATTTACTGCTAAATATTTACTTGCTAAAGAGCCATGCTTTGTTTGTAGCCCTATACCCTGTGAATTAAAGCTGAAGAAGAGTTTCACTATCTGTGGACTATTGGAATGTGTTATGTTTACCATAACAAGGATACAGTGGACACTGATGCAGTAAAAGGTTTTTGATATAGGAATTTATGATCTCAATTTAACTGTCTTCACTTATATAGGTTTCTTTAAGTAGTTTGCAATCAAAAAGCAATTTCAGTGCACTGTGGTCATAGGTGAGTTTAAAATTCTTATATATACATGATATAAACATCAATCTATTCAGAATTTGAGATGAAATATATATGTTGCATTACAAGTATTTAAAACCAGTAAGCTTGACTTAAAATGTTATTCTTTGTAGTGCTGGAGTATCTATATTTATGACTTCTGATTTGGATTAAGAATATTTCTTTCATTTCTTTTATTTACAAAGTAAGTAGTAGTAGGTTAAATAGGAAAAATTATTCTTCATATAAAAATAAAATTAACGGATTACTTCATAAACTGCTTTGACCATTTCATTTACAGCTATACAGGTAATTTTATTGAAATTTTCCTTTTAAGGATAGCTGTCATTGGAGCCACATTGTGCTACATCAATGTTGAAATTAAACCACCATCAGTATGCTACTAATGTAAATATATTTCCTGTTATAAAAAAAAAAAAAACAAATTCCACCTTAAACCTCACAATTTAGGGACCAGCCAAGGCTCTAGTAAGATGTTTAAAACATAGTCATAAAATAACAAAGGCTGTGAAGCAGTGAAATTCCCCAGTCTACAGTATAGTTAAGTGATATTGACAGAAACACCAGTGCAACAGTGCTGTCAAGAATCACTGTCATGAGCAGATGGATTAGGGATTTAGCAGGTATGGAATATGCTCCAAATAGAAGCCCAATTTATCAGATTCTGACAACACTGAGTCTGCAGAAAACACTGTGAGGATGGGCAGCCAAGAAAGAGAGAGGAAACAAGAAGCAGAGGAGAGCACTGAGGGGGAGGAGGAAAGCAGACAAAACTTTTTTCACTAGAGTAAGGCCTAATAAAATACTAGGCAATTTAGAAAGGTATTGGGAAATAACCACTAACAGAAAAGCATGAGAAAAGGAAAACTTTTCTATTACCAAGAACATGTTTTGTTATCTATGTATGTATGCTAGTTAGACCAATTATACCTTCCTTCAAGGTGTTTTTGTGTTTTTCTTTTTTAAATCAGTTCCATGTGCATGCTAGCAGAAATTTAACACGTTTCTCTGGGTGTTTCACCTCTGAGAACCAAGTAGTTATACAGGAGTTTGTAAGAAATATGTTTTGGCAGTTGGTCTGCAAGGAGATCCACCTGGCAGGAATCCAAAATTCCCCGTCATTCATGGTTACATTATTTTAGTTATTATTAAAACATCCTATGTACAGGTAATCAGTGCTACAGCACCTTGAAACCCATCGATCGTATTGGGGGTTATTTATCCTTTAATTAAGATTTTTACTAGAATTCATTATACATGTATATTTTTAAGCTAAAATATTTTGTGGAGCCATTTCATTTCAGTTTTTTTTTTTTTTTTAATCCAGTTTTTAGATCAGGGATATAAAAGCCCCTTTCTTCCCCTACTTTTGACAGGGGCAATACAGTAGTATGTGGAATATCAAGGTTAAAGATATTGCCTTACTTGAATCAGAATAATCTATGATGGGAAACTGTTTTTCGAAGCAAGCAAAGGCTTGCTCTCAAGCATTCCCCTCTAGTAACTCAGGATGCCACCCATGGTGACGCTGAAAAAGGGGCAGCTCTTTAGATTCCCTTTACCCATGCCTGCCACTGCCACTCCAAGCCTGCAACTGAATAGAGTCTACCTAAAATGGAAGAAAACTTGAAGAAGAAAAGGAAAAAGCAAGAGATCATAGATGTAGGCAGTAACTGGATTAAATGACACTTCTCTGAATGCAACTGAAGACTGAACAGTCAGTGTATCTGAACAAACTGACTAAGTTGGCCAAGGACTTGTGAAAGAACTGATTAAGCCAGGCTAAACCAAGGACCGTGCAATAAAAGTGTCTAGTCTTGTTTGATGGACGATAAACAGAGAAAAGGAAAAAAGCTGTTATGGAAAAAAGGGTGAGTGATGAGCATCTGTGCATATATCATCAATCGATTGTACTGCAGGTGTTTCTGAGAGGCAGACGCCTACTCATAGCCTATGTCTGTGAGATGCATTAGCTCTAAATTATGCAGCACTCATTCCAAACTCATTCCAAACTCATTAAAGGTGGGATAAGGTTTCAAGTCATATCAATAACCCAAGTCAATGTTTGCATTATTTTACACCAGTTGGTAGGAGGCTGCACTCATAAAGGACAAAATGAGAATCCAAGAAGGCAGTAAAATAGGTAAAGTGAAAAATAATCAGGATCTAGACAAGGAAAGTTAGGAAAAACAAATGTGAGGTAATTCCTTCCTGACCAGTGGCAGGGGTTCAACTGGTGAGCCAAAACAAAATGCATTACATACTAAAGGACAAAGTTCAGTAGGTGCAGGTTTTAAATGGCTTCTTCTCCTATGGGAGTGAATAAGAAGGTAACACCATACTTCATTGCAGGTGGACTCCTAAATTGTTAAGAAGGCCAGCCAGTTAAGTTGTGGAAGAGATCTGCATGAAGAAGAATGAGAGTTGGTTATGTCATAGAAAATGTCAGCCAGAAGCACAGGTTGAAAAAGGAAGGGAAGGAGGAAAGAAAACATCTATTTAAACAAAGCATAAATAATATGATACCCTCCTCATGGCAAGCTGCAGACAAATGAGTGCCTAAGTGCCCTACAACTCAGACTTTAAACTGTGCTTTTCAGTAGTGGTGTGGTGTTGAAGAGAAAGACTATGAAAATATTCAGGATAATTTATTAAAATTCTCAATATATTCAGAGGTTTCTTATGGTTTCTGTTAAAATATTTTAACTTTATGAGAGAGCATCAGAAACAAAGTCAGAGCTGCTAAATCTTGCTGTTTTGCACCTTACATTGTTTTCAGCTGAGTGAAGTCAATGTCAAAAGCTAACACCTCTATTTTCCTTTCCTGTGGCTCATTCCTTTCACCAGTCTCTTTCATCCTGAGGAGCTAACAGCCAGTTGACCAGCATGGATGTTTTCATGCTGTGGGAGTACATGCTGAGCATACCTGCCATCATCATGAATTCAGGTTCAGTTTTGGGAGCTCTATGTTCAACAGACTCTCCTTTCTGAAGGATGCAGGAATGATCCTGATGCTGCAGTAATCAGTTCTTTCTCGCACTCTAATACCTTCCTCTGAAAGTCCTGAAGCAGAAGAACTTTTAAAAATCCCACCTATTCTAGTCCCTGAAGTGGTGCATATTGGGCAGATACTACATATAAGTAAATACCAGTAGGTTTTTATTCCTAGACCAATTCTTTCAATAAAAATGGATTTTTTAATAACTGTCATTTATTTCATGTGGTACAGGGCTATGTAAAGAGGGATGATCCAGAATTGGGACACCTTCATCTGCTAGTACTTAGAAACTGAGAAGCCCCAAGGAACCTATTCTGCATGAGAATACAGAGCTTCTCTGAAAGAGCTGTTGTTCTTCCAATAATGTTGCTCACGTATTTTCCATAAAAATATTCATCTTCCTGCTTTATCATTTAAATTACTTTTATGGCATTAATGTCACTTAGGATACTGAAGTAAACAGCAGACAACAACAGAAAAGAAGAAGAAAGAGCCAGAAGCAAATCCTAGCAGGGGGCAAGCATTTAAAGACTTAAGAGAATTTGTGCCATTAGGCAAGCTGAAGAAATCTAAGGTGCTTGTGAGGCTATTTTTTATTCTTTGAGTTAAAGAGGAATTAAACTTTTTCCAGTGAAACACATTTTACGCACTGAAAAAGAATACACAAATCAGTATCTGCAAATGTGCAAAATAATCAAAGCCTGCAGAAAGAGACTTTCTTAGAAACTTGGCACAAGCACAGAAAATATCCATTTGTGAAGTGACATATGATAAATTGACTAAGGTTTTTACAGTTCAACAGCTATTTTATTGTGCATCTGTTCTTTTTCTCTGATCTGCTTTGTTCTTACTGAAGTTGCAACACTGAAAGAGAAGCTGTTGTTGTTAGTCATTGAGTTGAATGCCAGCAGCTATTATGATTTAACCTCAAGGTTGGTGAGGAACAAATATAGCACTTACTTTGGCTGGCTTCTTAGTACTGTCTTCTGTTAATAGAACCCAAGAGATAACCAAATAAGTGCAATCATACCAGTGAAACATTCTGCATACTGTATAAACATGCTACAAACTGATGTGTCCATACGAAGATGTCCAAAGGGGCTTCATAGCTGAAGCAGTATTCTTCAGAGATCCTCAAAAGAATGAGTCAATGGTGGAATGTAGTCCTTCCTAAGACAGTGCAGCCCCTGCTGTCCTCACGCACTGCTGGCTCACAAGCCAAAGCTTAGTTTCAGAGTCTTGTGGAGAGCTCTGTCAGTTTTGATGGACTGTGTTAATAAATAAAGCTCACTGGAGCCCTATCCAAGTAAAAGCAGAATCACAGGGCAACTAACTCCCTGACATTTTTTTTTTTTTTTTATCCTGTTCTGCACAAGCTGACCTGTGGCCTTGCAATGGACTTTACTTTTGGAATTCAGAAGGATGAAGTGCCTATGAAATATAAGGTAATCAAGTAGACCATACAAAACCTCAGTATTGAGGCCTATTGTGACACTGATGACCTACTCTTCAAGTTCTGACAGGTCATCTTCAACCTGCCACCAGTGAAAGTTTAAAAGCAAGTTCTATTTTTTGGTCATGAGTGATAAGACAACAAGATGGATTCTGTAAGAAAAAAAATAAAAAAAACCTCCGAGACTACAGAGCTTCAGCGCTTAGCACTGTTGTTAACCCTTCTCCATGGGAGAAAAATCCTGTGTTGGGTAGGAGAGCCTGATTCCTGAAGAAAAGTGTAGCACTAAATTTATCTTTTGTTTTACTGTTTCTTTTTCCCCTTGATAGATAATAGCCAGTCATCTCTGGACAGCTGGTGGAGTTACGGGATTCAGATAAATGTTTCCCAGGTGCATCTTGGCTACAACAGGAGAACATGACATGAAATATAAATGAATACAGAGAAATGCATAACACTACTTCTGTGAAGTCTAGCATACTTTTATCTTCACAACTTCTTCCTTTTCAAAATAAAATGGAAGTTTGATACATAATTTGACAGCCTATGATTTTAAAATGTATTTGACAAATATCTTTTTTTGACTAAGAAATGTGAATATTTATGTTTTTGATAATGCTTCTTGCAAACTGATATTCAATAGGAATTTATTTGTGCTGCACCATTATCCAAGCCCATGGTCTTCAGTTTTCATACATTTAAGTTATTTGTTGAATCATCAGCATGGGGCTGTCCCATTAGAAGCAAATGAATGACAGTGGGATTATAGGTATTGACAAATGTTATGGGTTCTTTGTTGTCTGTTCCTACCTGACCTGTCAAGTATCTCTTCTTGGGATTGCTTTTGCAAGGACCTCACCATAGAAAGGCTCAAGATATCAATTAGATTTAATAGTTAAGCTACAGCTTTGAGAAAAGAGATGATAAATTTAAACATTTTAAAATCAAACACATTATTGCTGACTCAGTATTACAAATGCTGAATGAAGGGTACCTGGGTGCAAAGAGAAGGGATGGTTAATACCAAAAGCACAAGTTAAAGCTTAAAGTTCTGTCACTGGAGAATGATTTTCATATCTGGTTTGTAACTCAAGCCTCAGAATGAAATGAGTGCAGATAGATATAACACATATGTAATACAGCTATGTATTTTATTATTGCTTTTTAACATAACAAGTATATTCAGATAATGCAGTAACCAAGTTAACATGAGAATTTATGCAGAACAGAACCACTTCAAATTATTAGCTATAACATTGGTTTGGTATCATTCTGAAAAATCTTTAAGTGGTGTTCCTTGTATGTATTAATACATCTTTAAACAATAGCTATATCACATTCATTTATCAAGGCTTCCATCCTCTCTGTCCACCAAAATATGGAAGCCATTCATTTAATGTGATGTACACAAGTTTTGATTTGAGGTCTTTTTTCTTGCTATTTGGTATATTTAAAATAATTCTAAATCTAGGGAAACTATTTAATTTTTAGAGGAAACAAATGTTTTACTTGATAAATTTCTTTTAGTTTTTGTTACACCCAAAGCTTACAGAAAAAAAATAAATAAATAAATCATTTTAAGTATTGCTGGAAACATACTGTTGTTGTTTTCAGACCCTCCAGTGAACTGCAAAATCCATTATTTGCCCAGCCTTGTTTTCTGCACAGGTTTGTATGGGCTCCTAAGTAAAGACCACAGGAGAGCAGGAAGGAAGGATTCCTTTCAGCTTGGTCTTATGGTAGCTTAAAATCAGTTGCCACTGTTTTACCCTCCAGTTCTTGAAATGGAGTCATGCGTGATGTGTTGGAGAATTAAAAAACCTGACAGTCTTCTCAGTGAACTGAGCTAGTTAAGGCTGTCCCACACATTTTTATGCTATTACTCTCCAACTAGAAGTTTCTCTTGCTCTCAGAAGTCAGCATTTCATTTGAGATTTTTGAGTACTGAGGCATACTATTGACAAGAAACCAAAAGCTGTATCCCATTATATCAATTAAAAATAAATTGTGTGTCTTTCTGTCTTGCTTCATTTATTATTAGATTACCAAATTACTATAATCTTTCAGGGGATACCAGGAAGGAAGGGAAGAAAAAAAAAAAAAAAAAAAAAAAAGAGCCTTACATACAGTCTTAAGGCACAGATTTTCAGAGAAAAATAAATTTAGATGGAAAAGAGAGAAATACAGTGAGGAGGAATCAGATGAAACAGGGTGTTACAGAATGCTAGAAAATGCTAGTGTAGAAGTTCATCTTTCAGGTGCATGTCCAAAAAAAAGGAAGAAAAGTTAGGTATGATAAGCTAGGAGCTGTCAACAGATATGGATAACAAAGGAAGAGAATGCCTGCAACTATACGTACAGCATATTCACGTAGCTGTAGATATTTAGCAGCTTGGAGTAATGTAGCCTCTTTTTTTAAACATTTCTGTTGTTTAATTATGCCAAAATGACTGCCTGCATACTAAACAAGTTTAAAACACATGCCAGTAAAGCACATGCTGGTATAACCCACTTACTAATCAACCAGTACTCTGATACTGTCATGTCTAAATTTCTGGATAAGAAAAAAATCAGTTTCTAAATCAGGTCTAACATATTTATGGCTGCTGAACTTTTATCAGCAGCTTTTTTCTACCAGGAAAATTTCACTTGATATCATGGGAGTAAGGGTGTAATGATGATTTTTCTCTCTGCCAATGCAGTTACTGAAGATTTGAAGGCAGAATATGCTAGCAGTCCATTCAAGTGTATAAACCCTGGGTAATATGGTCTGTTTGCTAGTATATTCTACAGGCTACATCTCTGTGTTTTAGAGTTAGTACTAGCCTTGCTAGACAGAGCAAACTAACAATACATAATCTAACAATATGTAACAATACATAATACTTTTATTTGCCATGTCTTAATCAGCAGGTGGCTGAAATGATTGTTGGAACCACCACTAAGTCAGAAAGACATTGATTTATAACTGGAGTACTTTTCATTTCAAAGGTTTTTTAAAAATGTAAGCAAAGTGATTCTACCATCACTCAGTTATAAACTCTTCTGATGCCACTCAGGAAACTATAAATCTGGTCCATCATATATAGACAAGCGATAAATTTGTATTAGTGATAACTGCATTAGCGATAGTGATAACTGTGTCCTGAATGCCTGGATTCCTGGAGACTCTATGCAAAAGATGCAGGCACTCTACAGTTGCAGAAATAATTTAATGTCTTATTACATGTCAGATAACAGCTGATAATTAGAGGAAAGTCAAGCACATATAAAATGAAAAGCTGTATTTTAAAATGCAGTGAATTATTCAAAACCTTAAGAGAGGCAGTTACTATGTAGCCAAAAATGATCTCAGAATATGATGCAGTGGCTGGAAAAAAAGCAGTCCATGAATGTATAAACTGAAGTAGAGAAGTGCAACTGAGATAATGTATCCATCTGCAGTATATAAATATATATATATAAAAAATATATATAAATATATATATATATAAATATATATATATATTCCTAAAAGAGTGCTGAAACAATTAAAAATTATACTAAGAATGATACACTGTCACTAAAATCTGTCTTATGAAGATAGTCAAAGGAGGCTTAGCAAGAATCTAATGCTTGTGCTACTGCATGGTGACAGCTCTAAATAGATTTTTTTTCTTGTTTATTCAGCACTACAGCACAATCTTGTCATTAGACTGAGTTGCTTTTGGCAAGAAGTTTCAAATTCTACCTGGGGTATTTGACATGCACATCACAAAGTACACATCTCTTTCATTGTGGTGCTCATTTAGGCTTTTTTTTTAACATTAATCAGTATCATCAGCAAGAATGAGAAGGCTAAATTGGTAATAAACAAGTTTCTATCATTATAATCAATTTTATATGCATATCTTCAGCCTTGCACTCAGTAAGAAGTTAAGGAGACATCTGGAATGTGGTCAACAAGTTTGACTGTGGTTTATACATTCCTAGTAGTCGAGGAATATTTTTTTTAACAGATACATATTTTAACCCAAAAAGGAGGTCTAACACATCCATACTACAAAAAAGAAGTTTTAAAAAATCCTTCTACTGTTAGGGTTTTTAACCACTGAAACATCTTATCAGCATATGCTGCAGATTTTACACTGCTAAAGATTTAAAAGACAAATTGGATATTATACTGGAAGTAAAGACATGATGCAGTAATTAACTGGTGTACTTCTATGACTGCCTTGTGTTATGCAAGTGTTCAGAATAAACATTCATCATTTTCCTTTTTGGCTTTAAAACTTGTGAAATCTATCAAAACGTGATTAGGGAGGCCATTGTAAAGAAACAGTTGTCAGCTCTTTGACCAGAGTACTCTACAATGGTTTCAGAGAAATCAATGAGAATTTTAATTTACACAGAAGGAATAACATAAGAGTGTTATCAGAGAAGAAAGGATCTCGTTTAAAAGAATGAGACTGTTAATACAGTACAAAGAGCACGAATAAAGACATAATCCGTAGGAAGTGAATCTAAGTGGTGATTAATCAAGGGCACTCACCAGGGTATTTCACACATTATCATCTTATTTTGTTCCATTTATGGAAGATAGTGAAAGCACACATGAGGTCATGCTACTCACAGCACTATTAACTATGAAACAGTACAAACAAAATTTTGGGAAAATCAAGCCAGTAAAAAACAACTGATATCTTGTTTAACGCCTGTACATTTTGCTTAGCTTGGTGTACGCCTACATGACAGATTGCCACAAAATGACCCCATTCTAGTTTTAAACGAGGCAACACAGGTTCTACAAGGAGTCTAATTTTGATTGGATCTTGGTCTCTTCTCAGCAGAAAACGGTGTGTTTTTAATTTAGGCAGATTTTTCTCTGCCAGTCTCCATTGGAAATTGGGGAAGGGAGATGCAGAGAGGTTATTAAAAGGTCAAACTGGTACACTGACCACAGAATAACTTTTAATATTGAGAATTCAGACATTTGAATCATTAATCCACCTTTCTAAAGCTAATTTTCCGAACTCCCCTTTGAAATTTAGGCTCCAGGATCAATATTTATATATTTTTCTTTGAGACACTTAATTTTCATAAATTCAGAGACATTAAAGGTACATGAAGTTAATGACAGCTAGCTTTAAAACCTATATACGATTAGAAATTGTTCAAAAACTTTTGCCTCCATCTGCTGCATAGAAATGTACTCCACTACTCAAAAAATCACTTTTTGATGATCACAAGATCATCAGTGGCTCACTGGAATTTTTAAATTCCTTAGAAAACTGAGAGTTAGCAGCCTTTATGACCAACATTTTGAATTTAAGTGATAAAAAACAAACAAATACTTGTTATTTGTTCATATTCTGATCTCAAAAGTAAACTGACAGTTTCTAATGAAGTTATAGAGTCTCTTCTAAGTAATTCAGAGTATAATTCTGGTCTATCCATCACAAGTTCTACAATATTACCTGCTGGAGAACTAATTCGGTCTTTTTAGTTCCTTTGGCTCTTGTTTCATGCATGAAATTTAGCATAAATTTGCTAAGTTAAGCTAAAAAAGCAAACTGCCAGTCCTAAACTCAAAAATAACCATTGCAAAAAAATGATTTGGAGATTTACTAAAATGAAATTACAATTAAAATGAAGTTTAAACTAACAGTGTTTAGCCTTTTCAAAATCTTAATAAAACAGGTACTTTATATTGCTATTGCCCTAACGTGATTAGAACAAGTTTTTCATACGCAATGGTATCTGGTTAAACTGTCATTCTAAAAACACACATTTTAATCTGCTATAAAAAGGTGTTGGATGGTAATAGAAAAGGCCACGGCATTTCTGCTATCATTTTTACTTTATTCTGTAGACCTATCCTTAAAAAAAAAGAAAAAAGAAAAAAGAACAATTTAGTCTTTATTTGAGTGCTTTTCCTTATTACAGTTTTATATCTGCAGTTCCTCTGGGAGGAAAAACAAACCTTGATTACAAGGAAAAACCTGCAGGTCAACAGACAGTATCAACACCATGCTTAGCATGTAAATCCCAACATTTCAGGAAAAGCTTTGTTAATTCTGGCAGCTAGTCCTTCAAAGCAGAGCTGTACAATGCTCAAGATAACCATATGCCTTATTTTCTGTGCAGGGAACATAATGTCATAGGTTTCTTCTTTCCAACTGTGTGTGAATTGTTGTTCCTCTTTTGTGGAAATGAGTGCATTTATAACATCACTTTGGGCATCTCTTGATGCCAGATCTCATTCATAAAATGACCCAGGAGATCTGTCTCTTCCTTTGTTCTTTCTCTCTATAACCATTTGCTAAATACCACTCTTGTCAACTTTCCGTTTCTAGCATCATCTAGGCTTTCTCCAGATCTTCTGGACACTCTCCCATTTGTTTCTATCCCAGCTGGAACTGGACTCCTAAGTACTATAGCACATGAATTCTCACATCCAAAATATACCTCATTATGTCTTTTGAGTCTATTCCTTTCCTCCCTCATCTCTCTGTCCTGGAGTATAAAAATCTGGGAAGCTATCGGTTACACTGAAAAACTCAAGTGCTTATTCTTCCAATTCCCTGTTATTTCTACATATTTAAAAATATATAGATATTTGAATATGAATATGCTGAATATATGCATACAACTTTTGAGGAATCAGTTGAGTTAAGCTATATAACATTGTAGATATGTTGGCCTGGATATCTTATTGCCCTTCACCCTATGTAGCCAATTACATCTGTGTGCAGTGACTGCAAAGTGGGGAAAATTACTACCTTTCTGATTTAATGAGGTTTTACATCCTCTTTGCTCTGGTGTAGATGAATAAACTGAATGGCAATGAAAAATCAGACGTCTTACGTGGAACCTAACATACAGTTCAGTTAGCAATAGGAGATGGTGACATATGCATAACTGAGGCATGTGGAAAGTGGGAGGAGGCCACATCCCAGGATAGTATGAGAAAGTTGTGCCACAAGAACAGCCAGGAAAATCTCTTAGAACTATTCTCAATGTCTTCCTTTTTGATCCACCATTTTACAGTGTTCTGGTCTTAAAATGTCACATTTTATTCCTTACTGACTTGATTACTCATTTATGCCAGCATGGAGTGCTCACAGAGCCCCCTGGTGACCAAATGACCTGGATGACAACAGCTGCTAAAATAGGAATTTGATTACACACAGCTGTGAGGGACAGGACGGGGCACAGCTAATGGGACCTGTGGCTGGGGAGCGCGGCCTTGACCGCGGGGCGCTTTCTCGACACCGTCTGGGTGGGTGGATGGGTTGTGGTGAGCAGCACCACTTCGCCCAATGCTGAGGCACCTGTGTCTCCTGCAGGAGGGATGCAAGAAGGGAAATTTGCACAGCCAGGAGGGTGTGCGTGTGTGCGTGTGTGCGTGTGTGTATGTGTGATTAAAACATTTCAGGACTAGTTACAGAAGGGTGTTTAGAAATTTGTGGGCAAGCATTAACATTTTGAAGGAGTCCAGTATTTATCTGTTGAATTGCAGATAATGGTCTTGAATCTATAGTTCACTGATTGCTGATTAATTATGTTTCATTAATAAAACAATTAAACACTTCAGTTTTGGTTTGGTTTAAGCTATTTGAACTAAGCAATTTTTCCCTGCTACATACTGGCAAAAGAATCAGCCATGGCAAGTCCAGATTGTAAAATCTGAAAGCAGCATATCAGCATATCATGAGAGCATGTCAGACTTCCAGTTTATTTTACATTCAAAATCTTGTTGTTGGCAAAAAAGGGAACATGCCATACATATGGAGTAAAGAATCTGTTAGTTCAGCGACAGCTTTAACATTCTAATAAAAACACAACAAAAAGTTATTGTTAGCTCAGTTCTAATAACACTAATTATCTGAATTAATGCTGAAATGTCTCTGTAATACTCTTAAAATTATTATACAAGAAAACTTGAAACTATCTATCCTTTTTCTCTGATGTTATGCTCACCCTTCCAATGTTCCTCTGTGTCCTAAGGTCAACAGCACCAGTCTTTTTCAAGGATTATGATATGTCACAAGCATCCCAAAGAGTACAAGACTGGAGTGGAGGAGTGGAGATCCCTTCCTTCTCAGGCTTGGATATGTTTGAGACTACTTTAGAGTGTTTTCTTACCACAGCCTGCTTCCTTTTCACTGATTCCCAGCCACTGCTTGGAGGTGGCAGCACAGCCTCCCTAAACCCTGAGGACATCACAGGTGACTCTGTGACGCAGTGACAGCTGGGTCAAGCAAGTCTTTTCCACATGTGGCCATCACAGAGGTCTGGCTCAGGATAGGCAATAGACACCTGGCCACAAGCCTATAGTTCAAAAGCTGAAATCAGCTCTGGCTGTGGCAAGACCAAACGAGTTCTGAGACCCTGCCCTGGCACGCCAGTATAAAGCCTGTGGCCTCTAGGTAGTAACGGCAAAAACCATATTTACTGGACCACCACAGAAAGGAGGAAACCCATACCTCCTCCACTGATTTTAATTTTTGTTTAGCAAAATGGTGTGATTTGGTGAAGAAGGTAGTCTCTATCCAATTTTGTTGTGTTATTCTGCTAAAACTTTCAGAAAAAATGTTTCCTTATTCCAAATTAAATTTAATATTTAAAAAAATATTAAGAATCTCATCAAAATGAAATCAGTCTCCTTAGAAGTTTCCTTTCAAACAACCCACAAGGATATGGGAATAACTAACAGCAGAAGAGTTTGAATAGTCCGCTTCATACCTCAGATGCCCCATTTCCAAGTTATATTTTCTTCTAGATTGGCTGTTTGTGAAATTTTAAAATCACAACTCCCACCCTAAAATGGAAAATATTATCTTAGTGCTCCAGCGGGTACTTTCTAAAACAAAAAAAAACCAAAAAACATAGTTTTATTAGATCAGGATTTTATGACAAAAAAGAGGTTTCATCAAAAATTCCTTGCAAGTTCTAGCAATAGTCTGCATATGTTCATACGCAACCTTTATGAAGGCACATGCTAACAGAGCAAATGCCAAACTTAGATGCACATACAGCTTCTGGTCTGAAGTACTAAAAATAGGATTGTCATTTTTCTGTTCTTTGTTGCTCAGATCTGTCAACTTACCACCTCTTCCATTTGTTCAGTATCTGTCCGCTTATACAAAAAAATGGGCAAAAAATAATCAGAGAGCAGGTGATTATATAAGAATTTCAGGTGTAAGCAAGCAGAAATAGGAATGATGCATCACAGAGCCTTCCTGATCTAAAATTGCACCATAAATCATCAATCCCAATTTGTTTGAAATACATTACATTCCAGTTGAATGCATTTTGCCATGAAGCCTTCACAAGCTAAGCTAATATCTTAAATGTAAAAAAAAAAAAAAAAAAAAAAAAAAAAAAAATTAAATACAAGGAAGTAATTTCCAGTTAGCTTATTCCTTTGCTTTTAACCAAGTTTCCTTATAGCAGAAAGTATTAAAACAATTAAATTAATTTTGATGCAATTCAACCATTCCTCATATCTTTCCATATGTGCAGCAAACCCCCAAATGAATGTATAAAGACTGTTAAAAATGTTTAGCCACCACAAACTTTTTAATCTGTTGCAGTTGATTTGAATCAACTATAAAATAAAACCAACAGGTAATGGTTAAAAATAATAGTTATCACCTTATTCTATGTTCAAAGAAACTTGTTTTATTAATACTTATATTCACAACTGAAACCCAAACTAGCACTAGGATTTTTAAATTTAAATATGAAGTTTCTTTCTCTTATAGGATAAATCCTGGATTTCTTTTAGTTCTGTTGGGTCAGGAAGTGTTTAGTGGTTTTTTTTCAGCAGAAAGTTGCTAAAAAATAGAATAAAAATGAAAAGTGGGTGCAATAGCAACAAGAGCATAAGAAAAGCTGATACTAACATGTTATATTCCCAAAGGGGATGCATAAACCTATAGCTGGCATTTATGTCCCCTTTGCATTTTCAAGAGGTACATAGCAGAGGTAGGGTGTACTCCTTTATTCTTTCTGCACGATGCCTGATAAATAAAGTGCAGAGACACTTGAGATGCTTGAGATCCTGCCGTGTCCACATATGAGCTTGCAAGTAGTTTTCCTTTGTAGATTCCATATTAAAAAATGGATTTTGTTAATTTGATCATCATTTTTTGCCTTTTGTCTTTAGCTAGTGTCTCACAGCACAGTACATTGCCAAGACACATAGCTGCCCATTCAGGACTAACGCAGAGGACTTCTGAAATATTCTCCGTTTGTTAAATAGGCATGAGGTCTATCTGTATTTTAGTCCCCATTCAAGTTAAAAAAGCCTGCTAGGACCTTCTGGGAAAGGCTGACTAGATGGCATAAGTCTACAGCTGTCTGTGTCAGATGTGACCTCTAAATACTCTAGCAAAACTTAGGCTGAGAAACCTCCTTGTCAAAATCAAGATGTTTCCATGTTTCACAAATCAACTCTTTCCACCAAAAAGCAAACCATAATATTTTTTTCAAAAACTCCTCAAGCAACCTGAGTATAACTCCGCATAAAGATGCTGAGCTATTGCTGACAAGCATGGAATTCAATTGTCTTCACGAACAATAAAAGCAACTGGGAAATTCTTAATGTAATCCAACAAAGCTTGAACTGAGATCTTCCAGGAAATATTTTGGAAGATTGATCCAACTTAATAAAATATACTAAGGCTAATCATATATTTTGTTATGTCTTAAATTGCCAGCAAACCTCATTTTTCAGAAGAGAATATGCCTGGAATATGCATCTGTATTGTTTTCACAGCATGACGGAAACTTCACTTGCTTTAAATCCCAGCAGGTAAAGTCTTCACTAATTATATTGTTTGGTCAATTTAATTATTTGCTGATATATATTTTAGCAATTATAGATTCTTCTGTGTGTCAGTTGTATGAACTCCACTGAGGAGGCAATGTGAGATTGAAAAATGTATAAGGAATCTTTACATAATATCACCTCAAGTGCAATCTACTGTTTAATGAAACTATTCAGGCAAAAAGAAGCACTCCTCATTAATATCACCTAGCTTGCCTAGAAAGAAATCCTAGTGGCTCTGATACTCAATGGATACCATTTTTCAAACGCATCCATCTGGAAAAATCCTCATATACATGCTGATAGAATTCTGTTATTCAATTCTGTTATTCAATATATTGTATGGCTGAAGGAAAAAACATAACACTTAAAATTCTACATTGATAATGTGAGAAGAATAAATGTGAGCTAGTATCCAAAATTAAAATGAGTTATGTCTTTCAAGCTTAGAAAAGTCAAATGAGCATCTTAACTGTGATGATAATTGCATGTTTTCTACTGAACACGAGTTTATCACCTTTACCACAATGTATAATGCAGTCAAACACAAAGTTTGCTTATTCCAATGGTTCTTGGAGGTAAAATGTGATCAAAAATTCCATTTTAGAGAAAATGCTGTAGTTTCAATCATAATTACTCATACAGCTGGCAGAGTGTTTCTGCAAGGGAATTGCACAGCTGAAACTGCAGCAGAGCAAAATCCCAGACACTGAGATCTACTTGGGCGTCCTATCTTAGGAAGGCATTTGTGTATAAATGTCAAAGCTTTAGAAAAAATAGATATTTTCTGTTTTGTAGTCAGAGCAATGTGCTTGACCCATTCCCAGTTTTTATCTTTCTCTCCCTTTTTGTGATGAAGGCAGATGGAAGTTTCATTTCAATGTCATAACTATGTGCAGGAGGATACCTAAGCATGTCAGATTTCCTCAGCTATTTTACCTTTTACCTGAAGCTAACTCTGCTATAACAAGGCCCTTAAAAAGATGTTATGAAATGAATCTTTAGCTTTTTTCATCTTTTTCATCTCCCCTTTTCTCACTACATAGCTCAAATATGTACTAAATGATATAGTAACCTGCAATCCACATCAGCATTTATTTATCTGCCTTAACTTTAAATAGTTTTATTGAATACAGTTCCCCCTACTTCTGAGCACGTGAAGGGCAATGTTAGAATGATGTGCATATTGTCACTGGGTGGCCAAGGAGGCTTTATTTTGTACTAAAAGTTGGTCAAGAATCTATTTATTTATTTATTTAATGTTGATTAATCAGTACCAAACAATAGAATAATTGCTTATGTTCAAAGTCTCACTACTTATTTTCATAGGCTTCTGAGCCTGGGTTCAGAATGCGAGAAGGCTACTTCAAGGTTGGAATTAGAGAATGTATTTGATAATTTCTCTCTGGAGCCATCATACAACTTGCTGTCTTCAGAGTAGAATTTGCTTGTGGTGGGTGGGGGAAGGGTGCTGAGAGGCAGTCTCAAAATACAGAAAAAAAGTTCCTGCAGGGCTTAAAGACCAACAGAAATTCCAATGTTTTGTACTGTGATAATGGCAAAGAAATGGAAGTATGAGAGCAGCATTCATTAAGGACACATTCCACACAGCGTAATGCTTGAAGACTTCAGAAAGGAGGTCTGACACACAAGGGGCAAGCTCAAAGTGACATTCAGAGGACTTGAATCTCTCTGGAGAGTCCTGGAAGCATCTGCATCCCTCCTGCAGCCTCCACTCCTTTCTGAAACACTGTTTTTTTCTAATGGGGCTTGGAGAAAAGGAGAATGCAGTCCAGGGCAGCACTGCATCCTACTCCCTCTCACATTCGTACACAGTGTAAAGGAGGATAGCCGGAGATCTTACCTAGCCGGAGATCACGTCCCACATGTTGATTCACTTCAGGATGACAACGTGCATTTCTTTCAATGTTCCTATAAAATAGACATAAAACTGTATGTATTTTCCCAAATAGATTACCAAAATAAAAGGCTACACTGCACACACACCTGTTTTACTTTCGAGGGTGAGGGGAATTGCTGATCATACGTGCCAAATATCATACAACAGTGATAAAATGCTGGAAGTGGGAAAACCCATGCACTTGTCGATGAGGTTATGATTAAGCTATATAGTAAAGATAAACTAGTGTCCATCTGCTCTAAACTATATCTTTGAGATGTAAAGCTGTTTTAGATTGTTCCAGCATTGCTCTAGCATTGGAATACACAAAGTGGCAAAGCAATTGCAGGGTTCTTTGAGTCCAGTTCAATGTGTCCTAATAGCAGATGTGAAAGCCATTGAACAGCCAGTTTTAGACTACTAGTTGCCTCCAACATATCTGATTGCTCTGATCATAAAACATTAACCTTAAAGTTTGAGAACTGCAATATCTAAGCACCCAACTTCCAATTGCATGAGGAAAAAAAAAAAATACTTGCAGGGTGCAAGTACTGCTATTACCATCACTATCACCATAATATCTAAGTTGCTAATGACCAATGAATAACTGAAAATACTTTAAACTAGTTTTCTCAACATATGATTTTTTCTGTCATACCACTGATAGTGAAAAAAATATCACTGTAAACAGAGCTTTGAAAGCCTGAGTACCTGAGGGAAAGCACTGATTAATACTGCTGTTTAAACTGAGGTTAATTAATTGTGATAAAGATTAATTGGTCTCCCCCCCCTCTCTCCTTGAAAATAATTTTTGTGATGAGATCATGACACCTATTAAACCATATCAAAGACTTATAAACATAGAAATAGTGAAGGGGGAAGGTAAGGGAGGATTTCACAAATATCATTCTGAGAAAAAATGGCCTGACTAAATAAAAGGCAATTTTCATTTTGCCTTACAATGATCTGTTGATGTATCTGGCACTTTAGGGGGGAAAGCGTGTGTGGAAGGATTCCTAATATCCAATACAGGGCATATTTATTTGTCCAAGCTATGAGCTTGCAAGGCACTTTTTAAAACAGCCTTATTTCCATCAATAGTCACTTACTTTCAGAGAGACTGAAAATCCTGGGCATTTTAAAAGATATTTATGTATTTAATGGGAGGCCATTCCCCTAGACTCAGTTGATAAAGACATGACTTCCTTTTTAAAAAGAAAAAAAAAGAAAAAAGAAAAAAAGAAAGAAAAGCCCTCTGAAAGGTATATATCCTGATAGTCCTGTTAATAACATGTTTAATAAAATGAAAAAATGTGTTAGTGGTACTGTCACTACGTAGTGAATTTGTCTTGAAATAATGGATTTAATCGCAAGCAGACAGACAAAATTGACTAGAATAGATTATATAAAGGAGAATACATAAAATAAAGCTAGAATAAGAAAACAAAAAGATGTTCTTCATTCTGCCATGAATGGAGCTGTCCTTAAACGTATACTTGGATCTAGATCACCTATGGTATGTCCTAGAGACCTATGATATGACCATGAGAATATAATGATGTCTAGAAAAAGTGCTGCAACTCTATACATTTCAATGTTTGGACCAGACAAAAATGGCATTTTTCTGTGCATAGTGGTTATGATTTTTTCTTCATACCTACTTATAAAACACTTTGAAAATCTCTCTTTCTCAAAAGCTGAGGGAAAAAGGAAGAAAAATTTTTGGATTGAAAAATCTGAAATTTAATGTCAAGTAGTTATTATTTCACATCATTTTTATTTTACTACATTACTTAATGTCATAAATAATGGCCATGAATCACAAGAATATGATTATCAACCTACTGCAAAATGAAATAGTTTAAATAATCTGTTATTTCTAAAACTCTTCCAGTTGTTGCTACATAGAACTATATAAATGAGCTTATCTGGGAAAGAAACAGTTTGACATTTCAGACTTGAGAAGAGACTGAACACCTTAATCAACATCAATTAGCAAATGCTTTTAATAATTAAAAATACATAATTATAGTTGGCATATAGTATGAATTCTTGAGCATATCCACATTAGATGGTACTGATATTTCTTTAATGTCAAATAAATACAAAAATGAAAATTCTGTACTAGAACATCCAAACACAAAATTTCTGGAATTTACATTTTAAAAAACATTCCAAAATGAACTACTTTTTTCTGGAAATTGTTCCTTCTTTCTTGTTTTTTTTAAGAATCTGTTGTTATAATTTTCAATTTCCAAGCAGTTCAGGTAATATGTTGGGAATTAAAATTTGTAAATATATGAGAAATAGCTCCAGCTGAAGCTCATCCTATGATTGCTGGTTTTCATTTTGAAAATTAATTTCCAGTAACTAAGTGTGTGAGTTTTACTTTCATCTCTTATGTAAAGCTGAGGAATGGAGTTCAGAAAGCTAACAAGCAGCAAATGATTTTTAAAAAAAAGACATGGAACGGAACTTTATTCCAAAGTATTGGCATGAAATGGAACTTCATTCCTCTCTTTAGGATCAATGATATGCACATTTAGAAATAACAGGTATCCTATTTAGATGTTTGTCCCAAAGACATCAAGAAACTTTGTTCTCTGATATGTGAGACATGTTGCGTGAGGCTAAGGCACTTTCATTTGGCAGAATGAGAACATACCCATGTTCAGTAAGCTTACGTTTTTTGACTAGTCCATAGATGAAAAAGAGAAAAAAATATCTAAAATCTAAAATCTGTGTGGGGCCTCATTAAACAGAAATAGACAGAAAGGCATGAAAAAAATTTGGTATTTCATGTCTTATTTCTAGTTTCTCCAAGGAAAAGAATGGCTAGCACTGCTCCCTAGAGCCCACATCCTTTGTAGCAGAATGAGTTTAAAGTGACTACATGGTAGCCAGCATTCATGGTCACTCCAGGCACATGCAAGAACAATGTTTTAAAATATTAGATTGTTGTACATCTCTGAGATAAGTAGACTCCACCTCTCCTTGTCTCTGCTCTCTTACTGATATCACCCGTTAAACCAGAAAGTTCATTCCATTAATCCAATCCAGAGCCCATGATCTTTGCACCAACTTCATATTACTTTTATTATCAACTACTATTAAAGGAATTAGACAGATTTGTTGGGTACTTTGTAAACACATACATTTCACTACTGAAGAACTTTAGAGAAACATTTCTTAACTATTCACATCATGTTAATGTGTAGGTCCTTGTTGCACAGCTTAATTATATTTTAATCTTCTCATGATGGATTCAACTTCTCATTTTTCAATGTGTTTTTGAATTCTTGTCCAATTACTGAATCTGGCAAAAATATCTCATTATTAAACTTTATGCCATGCACAATTCAACATAAGCAAATTTCCTTTATTATAGATTATAGAAATGCATTTAACTGCTTCATTACTTGTTTGTGCAGAGAACAAGACATGCAGTGTGTTCACAAGAACATAGCACTCTGCTATTGCAGAACAAAACATGAAATTAGTTAGAGATTTAAAGCAATTTAAAGCAGAAATAGCTCTATGTCTGGTTTAAATAATTTAAATTGATACAATTAAATCTCTATGCACTTCTTTCAAATTGTAGTGGTTCTGCACTATAAAACATTAGTATTAGATTTTGTGAAGGTCGACATTTGAAATAAACTTTTTATTCTTTTTAATCGGCTTCATTTTGCATTTGGTGAGATGAATTCCTGTCACTTAATTACCAGCTGCAAAAACACTTGACTTTTCCAGAGGACCCAAAAAAGTAATCCAGGCAGATATCATATTTGCAAGCAAATAACTAAATCCTCTTTAAATGTCCTTTTGATGGATTGTTCAATAACAAATGACTCAGAAACAAAAACAATTTTTCTTTAAAGCACTACAATGTAATTAGGTTCCCAAATTTGGTGTACACAGAATATTGCTTTAATCTAAGGGATTTTTTTTGTTGTTGTTTTAAATAATAATCTATTGCTCATAAACTGAAGAAAAGTCACATATCTCCACTCCTCATCTATTCCCAAATGCTTGATTTCAGAGCAGAAAAAACAAACCTACTAGTTGTTAGACTGCTTGAACCTACAGACAGCCTTGCTTTCTTAAGTCACAGAGTTCCCATGCTGTAAATTGTTTGCTAAAGTTATCTTTTCTGGCTGTTGTTTAGTCATTTTGAACACAACGTCACTGCACCTTCTTCCTGCATCAGTTTTACAGGTGCTCTGACAAAAGGTTGGTTCAGTACCCAAAGAAAGGGGATAGAAAGCTGTAGCCAAGATTGTAGGAAATAAGTGCTATGTATTGGATGAAGAGATACAGCACTTTTAATCATTTAAAGCAGTTAAATTTATTGTCTGAAAGTAAGATTATTAAATATACAATATACTTTCAAAGGCAAGAACTTTCTTCTTCTGATAGTTTTCATCTGATAGAAAACTTTAATATATGACAGGAACATCAGTTACCTGACTGAGATTATTCCTTTGAATAATAAGCCATGCTATGACTGTGGTTAAACTATGAGACGGAGGACTATCCTGCAGTTCTGCTTCCAGAATGGGCACTTGGGCTGCAGCCCAACTGCAGAGTACTCTATATGTGCCCAGATGGCCTGGTGTCTTGATTATCTCTACTGAGGGATGCATCTGAGTTCATCATGGTTCCTGCTCTGTCCACACATTCAGTTTCTTTTGGAAGTGAATCTGGATATACAAATCTGATGGGGAATAACTCAGTCTCCTCCCAGCGTGAACTCCTTATGAAGTCAGGTCTAAGATAAACAGGTTCAGCAGGTATTACTTTGCAATACAGATGCTTCTTCTCTCTGTCCTCTCACTCTTTAAGCAACATAAGGAATTTAATTATACATTTCTCTTTTCCTTTCTAGTATAGAAAATTGGAAATGTGTAATTCCGCAGCTTTCAGGCCAAATATACTAAATTGGAAAACAGGCATGTCTGAGTGTGAAATACTCAGTTTGTAGCTACATTTCCCTTGGATTTAACTTTGATATTGCCTATCAGTTAGGCAGTAATATTTTCATTCCAAACTTGTATGGCAGAAGTGCAAAATTGCTAGAACAACCCAAGAAGAAAGCACGACAAGCATGGCATGAGTAGGTACAGGGCTGCTAGAAGTATCTTATTTTAGATGAAACATGCAAATATCCTTTGTGTTCTGGACAAAGTGTCAAGCTGGATAACGACATTATACTTTTATGTGTGTGTATAGGCTATATATATATTATATATATGTATATATATAGATGTCTCTCTCATATATATATGTGTGAATGCTATAATAAATTACAATCTGTAATTTGTGTATATAATTATGGTAAGTAATTATGAAATAATTACTAAATTTTTTTTTACATCCCTTATTCTAAATGGCTTGTTTTACCACAGAGAACTCTGTATCTTAGTGCTGAGTCAAGTGATCCCTATACAGTATTAAATTGCTAGTATTCAATCTGTTTAAAAAGCACTTTGTGATCCACTGGCATAAAATGTAAGATACTATCAGATGTCTAGACAGTTTTTTTTCCCTGGTAAGTTTAGTGTCATTTAAGCAGTTGAGAATTCCCAGCATGAAATAAACTGAGAAAATGAGAAACTCATGGGGAAGTCTGTGAATATGGATTTGAATGAAAATAGCGAAAACTGAGGAACTTGGCTCCAAAATCTATTCACACATTTCAGTAAAATTATGTATTATATATAACATCTTTAAAAGTGCCAGCAATATAGAAATCAAATTGCTGCATAATGTTAAAAAGTAAAAGCAGCCTTCCCCACATCACACTTTGTCTGATACATGGTTCACAGAATGAAAGCAGCAAGGAATCTGTGAGAATGAAGAAAACAGAGGTAGAGGAAATCACCAGTAGAGCGTCCATCTCCCACTCACTGAGCAAGTTCTCTGTTACAGAAGTTAAAGAACTTTCTATAAATGCTCTCTAAGGTTGCATTTATACCCATAAATGCAAACAATTCAGACAGCAAAGCCTGCTCTCAGGCTGGGTGGGGCTGAGTGGTCATGGCCACACTGCCTAGGACAAGTCATTCACACTTCGTAGAAAATATCTCTATCTGGTGACTCTGCAGTCCTAAGACACCATTATCATCTTTTGTGGTTTTTATTTGAAGCACTCCAAATAATGTGAAGTGCTATAGGGGACCAGAGTGGTGTTTCTTATGGAATGAAAAATGGGTATGAACTGCATATTGTGCAGCTCCTGTCACCTTATGAAGAAGCTTTAGGACAAAAGCCTTCTGGGACAGTGCTAGATGACTGTATAAGACACAACAAAACAGACACAACACAGCCTTGTCTGTATTGCCTAATGGGATGTTCCTCTTGAGTGAACTATCCCCAGAGCAAAACTCAGGTTTTGTTTTGGAAGGAATTAAATGCTTTACCTGAAAAAACAGTCTGGGAGTAAATGAACATTATCCAGTGCAGGCTACCACGAGACTAGGAGCCAGAAGCTAGATTATTTGACAGGGGAGACATACCTTTAGATATACTTAAACTGGAAAAGCAAAGACATTTCCCAAACATGCTCTTTAAAGCAGCAGAGAAATAAGAATCAGTTTAGGAGTGACATTACCATGTTCTGGGTTAAAAAAGAAGACTATATTGCAAGCAGTATTCCATGCTCATCTACTGTGCTACAGGCGCTGGTGAGACAGCTGTGGGAGTCATAGACACATTATTGTAGTTCTCTGACAATTAGATGTTGCAGCGAAATTCAGTTCTATTCCAGTAAAGTCAATGAAAGAATTACCATTGATCACCACTGTAACGGGATCAAGAGTATAGAAAAGTAGCTGATCCTGCTGCAACTCCTAAAATACAACTGGCAGGCAATGAAGTAGCTTCAACAGAATTTGAATACAATTTTGAATGCACCATTACTCTTTTTATAATGTCTTATTTTACTACATCCCAGTGGGAAGATAAAACTAGATTGTGGAATAAGTCTTCATCTTGGAAGAAGTTTCTAAGATATGATTGCTTGCTTTCCTAATGTACAACTAATTCTAAAATATCCAAGGATAGTCAAAGAGAAGTGAGGTTCTGTCACAGAGAGAAAGGTATTTCAAATATTTTCTAAATATGAAAGAAATATAAATTATGATAACCAATCCAAGATCATGTACAGTAATAATAGTTATAAAATCACGAACTCAGTCCTTCCTTTGGTTGTGACCAAAGAGTTATGAATCCATCTATTGTAAGTGTGTACACATATGTGTGTATATACATATATTTAGTTGTTAGCCATGAGCATTCCTTTCCTCTAACACTAAGATTGCTCAAGGACCATTGACATTAACTCAATGAAGAGACTGTTGTTTGACTATTTTAACTATTTTGTATTCTCCTTTCTGCTATTTTCTCCCACATGCTGAGATAATTCCTTCCAAATCCATAATGTCTCCTTCTCCCTTTCCTCCACGGACTTTGCTTCTTCATGCCTTAGACAAAATTCTCCAAGAACAGCTGCTCCAACAGCATTATCAATAACTTGATTCTGAAACAAACTGCTCCTCTTGTGCACTGAGTGATGTCAGGCAGAAAGGGCAAAAGGAAAAAAAATGTGATAATAATCCTTTCAATTCAAAATTGGCTTAAAGGCATTTTATAGCTATCTTGATATAAACAGTGGTGCACTGCAAAATGGAAGAGGCCTGAGAAGAAAAAAAAAGCAATATTTAAAGACTAGAATTAAAATGCTAATGACAATGATTTAGAAGATATATACAGCATACCTCTTTGCCTTTGGTACTATCTGCCTGTGAAAGGGACAATTAGCAAGTAGATGTTGGCTTCCTATGTAGTATTGTTCAGAATAAATGAGAAATGAGTTTCTAAGCAAATTGAAGTGTTCTTATTGTATTTAAAGTGTAATAATTATCAAGATAGTTTTATATCCCTATTTTTTTCTTGTACTACCATTCTGACCTTTGTTCAGAAAATCTTCTACAGAACTACAGAACATATAAAAATTTTGGTTTCCAAGGAAAGGCTGATGGTCTCTGGTTAACTTGCACGTGTAACAGTAGGCTACACTGACATGCAGAGAACATTGTAAGAGGCTTACACTGTTGACATTCAAATTGAAAAAATCCTGTTAGATTCCCAGCTCTTTCCAGATACCCAAACAGCAACACAGGCAACTATTTCTTATCTTTTCTGCTTATCCTCATTGGCATCCAATATGCATTCTCCATTAAACTACAGCTGATATGAAATGATGTGGAATCTGCAGCCATTTCATGTAGCTCTCTTGCTCTACTGAGCAATGTTTAAGCCATTTAAGTATACTGTACCAATGTCCAGAGGTCTGAAATTGCAATTATTTGTATTAAAATCCAAAATCACGAACCTTTAGACAATTAGCTACCTCTTCTTGGCTACACTGATATGCTGAAACCCATCATTCACCTGACTTGTCTTGTCAACAGATCCCCTCTCTACATTTTTTTTAAGGAAGTAGACTGTAGCAGTGTTTTCTCCACAAATAGTTCTCAATTCTCATATTCATTTTTGTCTTTGATAGTGTTTTGATCAATTCATCTTTTCCAGTCTTACATTAGAGGAAAACAATACTGGTGTTTCCTCTGGGAGATGCAGCGAATAGCATTCACAGAATCACAGAATAGTTAAGGTTGGAAGGGGATTCTGGAGATCATCTAGTCCAACCCCCCTGCTCAAGCAGGGTCACATAGAGCATGTTGCACAGGCTCACGTCCAGGCAAGTTTTGAATATCTCCGGAGAAGGAGACTCCACAGCCTCTCTGGGCAACCTGTTTCAGTGCTCTGTCACCCTCACAGTGAAGAAGTTTTCATCATATTCAGGTGGAACTTCCTGTGTTTCAGTTTGTGCCTGTTGATTCTTGTCCTGTCACTGGGCACCACTGAAAAGAATCTGGGCCCATCCTCTTGACACCCTGTCTTAAGATATTTGTACACATTGATCAGATCCCCTCTCAGTCTTCTCTTCTCCAGGCTAAGCAGGCCCAGCTCTCTCAGCCTTTCCTCAGAGGAAAGATGCTCCAGTCCCCACATGGAATTCTTATACAACTGTTTGGACATTTGTGTTTCTCCCTCCTAGGTATCATATTGACAAAAATGTTGATAGGACATGCACTAACAATACATCCATGCACAGAAAGTAGTCTACAGTTGCTTCTGACAGTGCACCTCCTAAGCTAAACTTTGGTGCCTATGCCTGAAAACAAAGAGGCTCAAACTATCTTTGAACTGTCAAGCCAATTCTGGATTTTCAGCCATGTGATGCAATTCAATAATAGTCTTTTTCAGGAAATCTGGAAATGCTCTGAATAATGGCAGGTATACCACATATGCCACAATGATGGCACGTGTGGTATGGTTTCTTTCAAAGATGGATTTGGGCATTAATAAATCATCAATAAATCATAATGAAGCCAGAGCAGCTGGTTACTGTCCTATTTGTTCTCAATCTAGAAAAAACTGATGAATTTCATCTCAGTAATCCCATTCAGAAGCTTTCACAAAATTAACACAGCTATATAGTGGTGGTTTAAAAGAAGATTCAGTGGGTGACAAAAATCCACACCGCAGTCCATATGCTGAATTCACCATAAGGGAAAAATGTCAGAGTAAGAAAAAGAGGGAAAAAGAAAATTAATTAGTTGTTGAGTTGGGGATATTAAAGACTGTGCAGAAGATGACATCAGATCCACCAAAGAGGTGAAAAAGGAATATCAAGAGGTTCTCCAAAGTAAGTGAAAGGAAAATACTTTTTTAGGAGAGAAGGACAGAACCTCAGGGTACTCATGCAGGTGTCACAAAAAAAAAAAAAAAAAAAAAAAAAAAGAAAGAAAAATCACCATAAGAATTTCTTTCTGGGGACCGTAAACTGAGAAATAGGGCACTGAGAAAGAAAGAATCTCTGACTCAGGAAAAATCTCTACAGAAATTCTGCTAAAATAGAGTTTTTAGATTTGACTCTGGTGTGGATATATTTAGTATAGTTGCTTTGCTTTCATCCTCCATGTCATTTATGAACATTTATAATTTCATTGTCTCTGTCAGTTGTTGAAAATTAATAGCTTTACTTGGATTTTACCTTGTTCTAAAAAATAGACAACTTTTCATCTGCAAAATTTTCAACTGTGTATGCCAAGTTTGGTGAGTCCTCTTCAGTTCCTCCCTCTCATAATACATTTATGCTTTCTTTTTCCTTAATGACACGATGAAAAGATACCTTAAAATTATACATATTAATTCAGCAATATTTTGCCAAATATTCATCAAGTGAATTAACCTTTAGAAAAAGAAAAAAAAGGTAGAGATAGGGGAAGTAAGTTTTAAATTCATAGTTTAGGGAAAATTGTACATTGTAAGAAACCGGTTCTGGCTTAGACTGATGCATTCTATTACAAGTAGTGAATATTTTGACAATCTGTTTTGAATAATTTTCTAAGATTCTGTAATGATTATGTAACTGCAGATCTGATCTTGTAACTTCAGACTATCAAAGACAACATTTTTAAGTTGAATATAGAAAACATTTATCAGAACTGTAGATGTTACATGTCTAGAGAAGGCAAAGTTGGCATTCAATGGATACTAGACATCCAAAAATTGAAGATCTTTGTCAAACTTTCAAAGAGTATAATCATAGGAGCCTTTAAAAGTCTAGTTAACTATTTTTGTTGCTTCAAAGAACTGTGTTTTTTTTTCTTTTTTTTTTACTGTGCAGTATTAAAATCTGTAATTTTCATTTGTTTTATCGGAATGATGATATATCCTAAAATTGGTTTGTTTGTAATGAAAGTACACTGATAATTTTAATCCTAGTAACAGAGGAGTATAGGATTGGCAGAGGAAGAAGAGAACATCATGTTCGTCTGTGACTTTGAAAAACACCCCTACTAACATTCTTCAATATCAGTTCATAATTAACATCAATATTTCAACATATTAAGATGTTAAAACATCTCCATTGCAAGATGTTTGAATTACTGCCAGAAACCACAGTTCATAAATAGCCCCTCAAACATTTCTGCCATTCTGCTGCCTTTATACTGTAAATTTATCAAGACTTCCTTGAAAAGGAAGCCTAGCCAAAAACAGCCACAGCCACAGCCACAGCCACATACATGCTCTTTTACTAAGGTAAACTACTTTAATAAGTGGACTAATAATGTGCCAATAGAGTGAGATATCACCTTCTTCATGAGGTCCTCCTACTTCAGTCAGAGCTGAAAAGAGTAAGCAATGATATCAATGATATGAGTCAAGTAAACCTAAGAAAAACTGCTATTATCTTCTTGTTAGCATCTATGTGCAATTCTTCCCCACTCCCTCTAAAACAGGCAACAGAGGAAATAGTGATTTAGCAGTTATGAAGAACAAACAAACTTCACTGCCACGTGGCAGGCTCTAGCTCTATACATATGCTAAACATCCTGTATAAAGACAATTCACTGATCTGAGCTTGTGAATAAACCTAAAACAGCATAGAAACAAAGGAGAAATTGTTCATGATGTTTTGTTCTTTGATATCTTTCAGGTAAGCATGCTACTGGAACAGATATCAGTTAGAGCTGAACAGGAATTTTGAAGTGGTAGTTTGTTGAGACACTAACACGAAGGTAGTATGTTTCAAAACTGCCCAAATAGGTTTTCCTAGGGATTTTTTTTTTTTTTTTTTTTTTTTTTTTTAGTATTCTGATGAAGAGTTTTGAAATCTTTTCTGAGAGTCCATGCTCAGCTTAAAGGATAATATATTATGTAATAAACCTAGTAGCAGACAGTATCTTAAACATGCTGGCCAATTGTCTGCTAAAAAGCATTTCCGACTTATGTGTATCTGTTTATATTGGAAAGACAGACACATAGGCAGACATATATATTCATACTGATATTGTCTCACAAGACTGGACATTTTAATTAAAATCCTCTGTTAATTTTCAATACTTTTTCATTCACTGGGCATGATCTCAAGGCCTTTGCATTAAATGTCTTCCACAGATTTTATACAAATTCCTTTTGGTTTAAAGATAGAAGGAAAATTACAAGTCAAAAGAAGAAAGCAATATTTTGTCATTCCTGTCAGTAAAGAAAGCTGTATAAGATCATCTGAAGGGTTCATGAAAATAACTTAGGCTATTTTTCTCAGTGGGAGTTTGCACACCTTCTGCATGGAAATAAACCAAGTCTTGAAGCAAAATTGTCTGTAAACCACCAAGCCATATGCCTTACCAGAGGAAACTCATATCAGCTCCCTTTTTCTGTTGAATCAACACCTTGTGTCTTCCTAAAACACATACAGAAGGGATATTAGTTAAGATCAAAGATTATTTCCATAGCAAGGGAGACAAATGTTTTGTAACAGACTTCCTTAATCAGCAATTTTATAGCTATTCTAATCATATATGAGCTTTTGGACAATATTTATCTCTTCTAGTTGACATGAATACACAGATTTCAGAAGTCTACAGTATAGATACCTACATCTGAACTAGGTGTCTAAGCTTCAAGGGCATACTGCAAGTATCAGATGACCTTAAGGGGAGCTAAAATGAGCAGTGATGAATTCACTCCTTTTGGTCCAGGGCAGTAAATATCAGCTCATAACTACTGTAACTGTCTTGATTTGGGAAGAGAGAATTAGCAAGGCTTACAGTGAAACACCTAAGTATTTCCTATTTGTGTGACCTGGTATTACTGCCTAGGTCTTTAACATGCTACACATTCTGCCTATTGTTTATCACTTCAGGTGTCAAAGATCATTAGAGAGAAAGCCCACTGGCAACATGGAAAACTGTCAGCAATTTCTGTGTTGTGTTTACTAACATAAAAGACAGCATATGAAAACAAGGAAAAAGCAATATATCTGCTCTATGATGCTCCAACATGAATTAGCAAAGTGTGTATAGAGAAAGCAGAACATACTGCTTTTTAACTTTTTATTATTTTTCTGGTCCCATTCTAGAGAATTTTGTATTATCTGTAGAAACAGTACTGTACAAACATCATCATATGTTTTAGATCCTTCCTTAATTCTTACAGAAATTCCCTAATTGCACTGTAGAATCCCATTTTGACTTATACTTTACAAAAGTGGAATATAGCATAGTATAGTGGAATATAATTTTAGTGGACCTCAAAATAGATAGATTTAGAAAATTATAATATTTAATAGGCTTGTCTGAAACTGGTAAATCCACAGTATTTATATATAACAGCAGAGTCTGAGCTGACAATTACTTAAAAATAACATGGTTATATTTCTGAATAATATGCTGAAATCAAAAAAAAAAAAAAAAAAAAGAATCATACCTTGGTAAGCAAACCTCCTTAGACTGCAAGACTATTTCTTAGGCACATGTCACAGACAAACACAGATGCAGAAAGCCAGTTTGTCAGAGGCAAGTAGAGTGAAAAAGAAAGGTAAAGAGAGTACATATTATTGTTTGACTGTAAGTAACCTAGAAGGAAAATTACGTAATGAAGCTTAAAAACTAATCAGGGCTGTAGAGATATCATTCTCAACTACACAAAGTTAAGGTTACTTTTAAATGTTCATTATAAGTCTTATTTTCCATGCTTCCTAATTTCACTAACACCAACTTCTCTCTGAAATAATCCTTTATTTTTTCCCCAAATGTATTTACCTTCCTCCAGAGAACAAAGTTATTTTTTCCCAAAGAACTTCAAAAGTCCACATTTAAAGACACCCATATGTTATTAATTTAAAATTGCTTATTTTGATGTAATTAAAATATTTTCCCCACTAGCTCCTACCTTTTCCATTAACTCTCCGTAGTTTCAGATTTTCACACCTTCCTAGGTCACACATTGATTACTATTTATACTGCTTACACAGATGAGACTCATCACTCATGGGAGTAAAATATTTATTGCCCCAGTCAGCAAAGAAGAAAATATTAAGACAGTAGGAAGACGTTATACGATTTTCCTTTGCCAGAAATGTATTGTGCCTCTAACCCATTTTTTTCAGAATCTTTGAAGACAACAAGAATATCCAAATCCAGAGAATCAGTTGACAGTTGTTTGGGGAGATAGGACAAAGAAATATAAGGGATTTACGTTAAAGGATTAAACTGGAATTCAGAAGATAGGGGATATAATCGTAGCTTTTCAAAGCCTCCCAAAAACTTCCTGCAAGAATGAATAAGTCACTTCTCTGTGATCCAGTTCTAGTCATCAACCTTTGCCAGTTTGAAGTCATTCAGAAAAGACTGCCTCGTAAAATAGACAAAACGATACTTTCCAAAGCACTATTGCAAAAGTAGTACAGATTCTTTTGCTTGTAAGATCAGAAGCGGAGAGCTGAGTGACAGAGGAAATTTGAGTAGCCAGACTGAGGAGGAGGGGAGAAGAGAAACTGAGCACCACCTAACTTTACAGTACTCTTATCTCAATTAGTAGAAATCAACGCATCATTCATTCCTGAATTCATTCCTTAAAACTGAAACAGTTTCATCTGGAACAGCTTGATAATGATTTAGAAGAAGAGATTTAACTCTTACAGGCAGAGATGAAAACTCATGTATGTATCCTGCTTTGAGGAAGTAGCCCTCAAAGTCTTTTTACGGGCAAAAAGAGAAACACACCTTTTATGGAATGCCAAGAATTTATTGTTAGTCTATCTAAAGTTTTAACAGTATAACTAAGATACAAACAGTATGGTTAATTCAGTTACAATGATACTAAACCACCTAAATACCTCAAAAGAAATCTCAAATAATACAGTTAAAAATTGTTATACAGAAACTTCCTAGTGCTCTCTTTTCTCTGTAGTTGTGCTCAACCTTCCACTGTCCCTCTGACCTCCACTGTCAATGGCACCTATCTACCTCTAGCAGATGTGGGAGTGCAGCAAGTTATCTCTATCTTCTCCTGGAGGACTGTGATATTGATGATGGCATTTCTTCTGCTGCTTTGCCAAGTAGAGCATGATCTTTATGTTGATAGTATCTTCTTCACTCTGAAGTCCACTTGAGGCTATTTTTATATGCTTTCTTACACGCTTAACACCCTGCTCTTTTTCCATCAGTCTGCAACTCCAAATACATGCAAATGTATTACATACGGTGTATTTTATGTATGTTAGATACTTATCCTCTGTTCTTTTAATTACCATAAACCCAGTTTTGACCGGCTCCATAATCTGCATTTCTTTAACTGACCACTGGTGAGTTCTTTATAGCCCTGGGAATTCCAGTGTCCCTTTTCTTATCATCCCATGCTTGTAATCCTCCGTACCATGCCTCTTCTATCACACCAAGTTCACATTCTTCTACACTATGCTGTTATGTTATAGGCGTAAATATTTCAATCTACATAGTATAGTTACTTGTTACTACTATACATATTGAAAAACATGGTCACATCATAACCGTATTTTCAAAGATCAGGAAAACATAAAACAAATCAGGCCAAAAATTGCAGTTACATGTAAAGAAGCTAAATAATAATAATAATAATAGTAATTTCCAGGCAGGAGAATTTCAGACAAAGCAAGACTCTGTCCTGGGGACTAGCAAAGTCAACACAAAGCCTGTGGTCTGTTACAAGCAATGGTTATCTGGGCTACAGGCTACAAGACTGAGTACTATAATAATTAAGGAGTTGCATCAAAAAGGAAAGCCTTTCTTTTCTGCTTTTAAAAGAGAGCAAAATCATTGCTGTATTTTGCAGAGGATCTGGTCCTGATGGTGTGCTTTGACATGATCCTAGAAAACCTTGCAGACTGAACCTATCAGCGGACTTTGGTAGAGGAACAAGTAGTTCCTAAATCCTGACTGGACTTAATGTGAGCTATATCCTGAGCCATCCAGGCTTGCCAAGATGCAATGTCAGTTGTCAAAAATCTTTAAAGTAAAAAGTAAGTCTGCTATGGACTGTCGGCTCCCCTCAAGGGGAGAAAGTCTTCTCAGAGCAGGCAGCAGCTAAGCACAGATTTTCTGAATTTCAGTTTTGAACATGGTTCAAAATATTGCCCAACTCCCTTTCCAGGGCTATCTTAACTGAGATAAGAGAAGTATAACAAAGCAATGAAGAAAAGAGGTACAAATGAGCAACACTTAAAGATGAAAAACTTCAGATATCACATACCAGACACATTATTTAAAAGAGAAAGATGTGAAAGCCATTGAAATCACCAGCTCAGGCTATACTTACAGTTCTCACACCAGATCTACTGAATGCTCTTGCAAGAAGTGCTATTTTTAGAACAGCAATTTCCAGGCTTAACTCTTGACTATATGCTTTCAGAGACCTATTTTTTGCCATGCAAAAATGGTATACAATGTAGCATAGGCAGTGAGGGACATGTCTGTGGTCTGTACTACACATGCTCTTTGGTCCTCAGATTCCTCATTTTTCTGTTTCCAAATGCTTCTTTTACTCTAATTTAACATTTTTAAAATTAAAAAAAATAGGATAGAAAAACATAAAATATAAAGATACAGAATTCTTTTGAGTGCTCCGAGTATGAAGCTTTTATGATCATTGTCTATAAAGAGGTAAACAAGATAACTATACTGGTTCTCTTGATTGGAAAATTCACCAGCAATAATCCTGAAGAGAGACCATCTAATCCTGGATGATGACAGGAAGAGCAAAACAAATTCAACCATGAATACACTGAAGAAACAAGCTTTCCCTGAAACAAATACAGACACATTTTCCACACCAACGAGGATTTACGACTTCCACTGATTCTTGTGCCATAGAAGAAACATCTTTGAAAATAAGATGTTAATAGAATATACTATTTTGCCAGCAATTGATGTATGAAGTACTCCAGATCTTTAATATATGCAAACTCAGTTTACACACCCCAAGAACCTGGCCAATTTAGCTGCTTGTGTATCAATTCGAAAGAATCTTCCACACTAAGTTGCAGAGAAATTATTATACTAGAAAGATAGTAGAGCAAGCTCTCTTTTTCCTGGATTTCTGGAAGTGTAAGTAGTCTGAACTACAGACAGAAGTCATTAAATCATTTCTTACTACCATCAGACTTGACCAATTTCAGTGGTAACACACAATTTTTTCTGGCAAGCATATTACAGTCTGAGCTTTTATGCCTCAAAGTCATCACACTTTTGTTAGTTTTGTATTAAATGTGTGAAGCTCTTCCTATACAACTGGAGCAATACCATATTACAGGACTACATGGTTACCCATGGACAATCTCACCTTAAACATTTTTTAAGGAAGTAGGCAAATGGAAGTTGATAGTCTTCCAAGCTTACTAAAAAAAGCACTCAAGCTAATATCATTATCACTATCACAATCACCTTAAGGAATTTCTAGCTGGCTTGTAATGATTTTTACAGAGTATAAATTATAGTATCTCTTCCATTCAATATGCATAACTGCATAATGACTGCTCATCAACAGCATCAGGATCCTTAAACCTTTAAGACTGACTATGAGTTTTTCAGGTTGCTTGTCACTTTTGAAAGCCCTTTTCAAGCATGAGCAGTAATTATTAGAAGACTACATTGATGCGTTTGTGACCCAGATTAAAGCTACATCACACATCTTCCCTTTAAAGAAAATGATATTTAACAGACCGAAAAAAAATGTAGAAGAAAATATTTCCCTGAAATATGAGCAAATGAAGAGAAGGAAATAAAATCATTTAGTCCAAACACCTTCTAATACTTTCAAATTTCCTCCTGTTTTAATTTTTCAAATCTTAGTTTGAAACTAAGAATATTGAAGGTATCTAATCTGTTAGTCACAAACATGTAAAAGTAATAGGCTATGAGCCTAATGCATATCTTTGTAACGGTGCAATCACTTAAATTTCAGGCAGATTGCAAATATGGCAGCACCATAAACATAGTTTTAATCAATGAGGGTAGAAGAAAAATAAACTGATGTGTAATAAAAATATAAGGAACCTAGGATACCTATGTAAAAACAATGTAAAAGAAATAGAAATCATATTGATTGAAACATAACCATATCATTTATCTATCATTTATCTAAGGTGTTTGAAGTTGATTCAAGTACAGAACCATTTTTTAAGAAAGTAAAGCTCACACAAAAGTTAGGCTCCACATGCATTTCATTAACTTATGTAAAAAAGTATAACTTAGTGATACTGCCTCAAGTAGTGTGAAAACTGTTTTTCAAGATGCAGGCTACTGGTATAAACAATACCAATTGCAAGTATATACCTCTGTGAAAGTTACTGAATAATATGAAATTAGACTATTTGTAAAGCTTTAGAAAGAAGACATAAAAAGTTTAACATAAACTTTGAAGAAAAATGTTAGTCAGATCCATGTTTTCTTAGGGTACAGCTACCATGTAGAATATAAATGATGTGTTTGTATTCAAGATCACTGAACAAGAAATCTAAGTTACAGAGGACATTTCACCAAGCTACCTAATTACTTTTGTACTAGGTACTAGGTAGTTATGTGCAGTTAAAAACACTATGCATGTAGGAGATGACTTGACCAAAACTAAATTGAGGTCAAGAAAGACTGCCTGACTATTACACAAATAATTGCTGACATTCTCATTACTAGAGAACAAGGCAACATGGAGAGATCATGAGCAGAAACTGAAATTAAGTTAGGGAGAAAAATATCAAACAGAACCTGGTTAACCTGAAATTGCATTGAATTTGGCTTAGTAAGAGAAAGTGCTATTTGTCACACTTTTGCTGATAAAAGGACTAAAGTACCAGCTGAAAAAAATCACAAAGATGCTCTATCCCCTAAATATGTGTTATTCAAAGAGCCTTAGGGATAGTACTGAAATTTCTTAATCACTTGTCAAAAAAGAGTGAAGCTTTGCACCAAGTATTACATAACATCATTATATGGGAATGGACAGAAATACAGGAAAAAGCTTTTGAAGAAGTAAAGAGGTTAATTTCAAATTCTCCATTAATGAGTTATTATAACCCAAAGGGAAGGCTAGTCTCATGAAGTAATACATTGGAGACCGATCTGGGAGGCACGTTAATGCAGGCAGGATGTCAGAAAGCACTTATGAGCTGTGATTTCTTAGTTAAGCAGTAAGAAAGAACTTCGACTAGACACTTACAAAATGGAGGTAAGTCTATTAGAACAACAAACAGTACAGTGTGATGCCTCCTTATCTTTCCTTATGGTTTTAGTTTCTAAAATCAGTATTTTTAATGGGGACTGTGGAGCGCAGTTCATCATCATGCCCACGAGACTGGGCCCGACGCTGCCTTCTGCCAACACCAACGAGGAAAGAAGCGTCCGGCACATCTTCAGATCCCTCCCATACCATCAGTGCCCTCCAGATTTGAAATTAAGCAAGGAAAATACCACTGAATTCTGCCCACCAAAGCAATGTGGTGTCTCTTCCTGAAGACCTCTCCAGTCTCATTCTGCCGTGACACGCAGCCTTCCTACCCAACGCACTCTGGCTTCCAAAAAATTTGTCAGACTAACCAGACTTGGAGGACATCTGTCACTTTCAATACATTTGCATTGCAGGCTAAAGAAAAGGCTTTTTTTTTTTTTTTTTTTTTACAGTTTGCTTGTACAAGGGGAGGTTGTAACCTGGAGTAAGACAACGGCCAGGAACCTTCCGAAAGTGAGGAAAGGAGAAGCAGGAGCCTCTCGGGAAGGCCAAAGGCATGGTCACCTGCAATCCATGTTCCAAAGCTCCCTTTAAAATAAGACTGTGCAATCTTCCTTTAAACGCAGAGAAAACAAATCAGTAAGGAAGATATTTGATCAGAGCATTCATCCAGAAACCGTAAAATTCATGATTTTCCCTCTACCTGCCCTCACAGGAGGGTGCTCTGACAACCAGGTTAGGTTTGGTTGTGCTCACTCAGCAGCTAATCATAGTCACACATGCTGCTTGTGTATAGACATTCCCGATTTTTTTTTTTTTTTTAATATCTGTTCATATGAAAATTTTACTTCTGGGTATGCCCAAGAAATCATTCACGTTTGACAGATCTGAGGTAAGAGCTGGGCATCAAGCTGCTAATTCTGATGGGGATCCAGAAATTCCCCATGATTCCGCTTAAATCCTCAAATCTAGTAGATATTCTCTGAGCCCAATTAACAAACACGACCTCCTGCAGCTGAGGAGTTTCTCTTTTATAAAAACATGCATGCATAATTACAAATATGGGCATGCTGTTTAGTTGATGACAACTAAATCAAAGACATATGAAACTAGTATTTTTATGAGATAGACCATCTTCTGATAATACATGTGTATATATAGGCTACAGTTTCTGATTTTTCAAGATCAGATTTTAGCCCTCTTACAGCCAGCATGAATCTAATTTATGATACTATTTTCTTTTATTAAACTCAAAATTGTGTAATTTCAGATAATTAAGAGCACTTGCAAGAAATGTATCCTGAACCTAAAAAATATATTCTCTTAAAATACTTGCCAAGAAGTCGAAACAGGAAATGTGCAGTAAAAACTGGCCAGACGTTGCTGATGAAAATGGAAGGAACTGGACCGTGTTCCCATCTGGCAATACAGCCTCACACCAAGCAGCAGGGTATAAAAGCAGTCTAACATAGAGACTAAAGAAAAGAATATGAACATTTTCACCAGTCTCAAAAACCTGACAGGCCTAAATTTCTGTTCAATAATCTCCGGACCAAAAAGAAAGCAGATGAGCACTATCCTACAATGGATTTGCCAAGAATGTAAATGAAATCAGCCTGAAAAAAGTGCAACAAATATAGCAAGATATAATAGCACAATAACAAGATTATAGTAGAAGGAAAATGTTAAAGTTTTATAAGTGGATCAAATGACACAAACAAAAAAGAGAATAAAGGAAAAATGGTGACATTTAAGTAGTAACATACAGTAGCTTGGAAGATTTAGAGTCAGGAAGGTCAGAGAGCACAGGAAACAGAATGGATGTGGAGATGCCACCCCTTCACCACAGCAAAGGGACTCAGGACTTGAAGTATTTTATCTTATAGATTCCTGTTGAGCCAGAAGCAAATAAGCTACAAAGACTAGTTCAGGTCAAATAATAATAAAGACGAAAAGCATGATTTGAGATACCTCATAATGCACAGTATGGTGGAGTGCTAAATTCATACATAAAAAGTGGAAGTGGCACAGGGGCAGCACATATAGAAAGCAGGAGAGAACAGAGAAAAGCTGATCCCCATCTCTCTGGACCTTAGCTGCTCATGATGGTCAAACCTCAACAGAGCCTGAACCCCAGTCACGCTCAGAGGCTTTTTGTTTGCTTCATCTCTCTAAAGAATCCTATTCCCCAGTGCAGGCCTTCATAAGTGTACACAGTTTTGTTTTAGATTCTTTTAAAAACCTGGTGAAGTTACGCTTTGCTATTTTTTGCAAACACCTCTCCATTACAAATCTGGAAAAAGTCATTCAGACTAATTCAGTCATAGTCACCTGTCATGTATTTATGGTGACTGAACAATATGGGCTTCTATGCCACATCTCCATAGATTCTTTGTGGCATCTCTTCAAAGATGCAGCTCTGACAATGAATTCTAGCAGGCAGGGGTGGAGGGGACATCACAAAAAAAGTAAAATAATTGGAATCATGTCAGCTGTACCAACTGGAATGACATAGGGAATTACTTAGCAGCCCATAACTGAACACTGAGACTCAGTGCTCCATCCACACTTCACTAGCCCATCTCCAACAGACTATTTCATTTGTTTGATCTCATCCTCATCCAACTTCTAAATGTGGGTTTGTTTCAATTACATATATATATACACTGACAGTTATGATAGCTATTTTTAGTAGTCACCCTAACTCTACTATACATAGACTTAGGGAGGGAAGTTCGCTTTCCCATTTCATAATAAGGAAGAAAACACAAACTCCTTTCCAAATTCTACTGTGTTATCAGTCATTACAAAGTTCTTCAGGCATGCAGAATCGGTATTCATATACCTTCAAGGTAAAGTTGTCTTAGTACGAGCTGACTGGGTGTCTTCTACCCTACTGTGCAGAAATCTACAAACTCATACAACTTTTAAGAAGAAATAGATCTGCCTACTGATGACAACATAAGAAAGTTTAATTGACTATCCCCATAATTCCAGGCAAGATTATACCTTGACATTGCTATTCAACACTCAGGTCCCAAGAGAGACTTAACCCCTGAGACCAAGCCACGTTTGTCTGTGCAATATGGAATCAAGTTGCCTCTAATCCTATTTGACCTGGTGGCTGGAAGAGTCACTTTTAGAAGTGGCCCCGATGGTTCTTTTATCTCTCTCTGAACCATCTTCTCAGCCCAAAGATAGTCATCTGGTATAGCTATAAAAGAAAACATGGGGCAGCCAGGTATGCAATATCAGGAGACATCCACATTACACCAAAATAAATATCCACACTCTAAAACATTTGAATTTATCTGTATCTATGTCTGAGTTTGCCTCTGTGTCTGAGGTTTCCCTTCACACCCAAAACAGATCTGCTAACATACACCAGAGGTAGATGTAGATTGCATCAGCCTGAAATAAGAATGAAGAAAGCTGGCAATTCTGGTTTTGAACTTGCTCTCAAGTCCACTCCTGCTCTGTGCTCCTAATTAAGTTCACCCAAAACTTTATTTTAGCAAATAAAGTCCCCACCTTTGAACACTTAATATCAGATTACATCATTTAACAAGAACTTCTGTGTTCATTTCTTGTTCAGTATTTGAATAATACAAAAGCAAGAAGAGCATATACAGGGTCAAGAGTTAGAACAAAGTGCTGAAACAAAGTTTCCTTGTTCAAGAATATTTGGGTAATAACACTGGAAACTAGCAATTTCTTTGGCATATTCTACCTTAGCACTAAACACATTATAAAATCTTCAAACAGATAAGGACAGAAAAAGTAACACCTAAGATATTTTCCTAATTAGCCAGGATGAGGCACTCTGAGAATTTTAATAGCATCACAGCTGAGAACAACTGAAAGTTTTGCCACCTGTTAAAATTAGATATCTTCTCACTATTCCTCACCAAAAGAGTTTAAGTATTAACATTAGTAACTTTAAGTGCAGTTAGTAACTTTTAGTACAGAAGTACAATGTAGACATAGAAATACCTAAGACAGAATTAAAATATTTCATTTAGCTACTCACAGCAGCGTAGCCAAGCTAAGCAGAAGCTGCTAAATCAATTTGGGCAGCTAGTACATACTGTGCTTCCTACTGCTATAGATACAATAATGACAGCACCACCCATACACAAGTCCTTTTGACTTCAGAGTAGGCACATTATTAGTTACAACCCACACTTGAACACTCATCAACTTATTAGTGACAACTGTGTTCTGATTATGATGTATATCTAAACTAAAGGCAAAAACCTGTAGACTTTGAATAACTATCTGAGAGCAACTCATTTCTCAGAAGGGAAAGAACATTGAATGTGAAGAGTATAAGGTTTCAAATGTACCTGAGACGTATTTAAGCATATTCCAAAAGTGAGGAAATTCTGCCTGACAAAATTTGTAGTTAGCAAGTCCTTGAGTCTGTCTGAAAACACTTATGTTCTCATCTTTGAGTACAATAAGCACCACTGAAAAAATGGCAGAGTTGCCCAAGTTTGAGGAAATTGCACTGGAGAAAATAGACTGTGGTTGCATTTTTATATCTTACCAATTTTCAAATAAAATCCCCTAAAAAGAACAAAAAGAACCCCAATAAATAAGGAGTCAGGACAATGCTCAGTGACTGCATCCAAACATATAAAAAGACTCTGGGATAAGAAGCTAGTTTAACATCAGTATTATTTGAAAAGATTTTTATAGTAGTCTACACTTAGCTGAAACAGCATGTAGTTTTCATATTGTACTTGCATATAATTTCAAATCCTAGCACCAAGTTAAATTTTTGGAAGTCATCTCCCCCCCCCCCCCCCCCCCCACTGAATCTGATACCTTGGTGATATTCTGTTAAATAGTAATATAAAATCAAAGCAACAGCTGGAAATTAGAGATTTGTAAAAGGCTGTTAGTTTAGAGAAAATTATTATATAGTAATACAATGAATTGTATAGTCAATTATATGGTGTAGTAAAACAATAGCTTCAAACACTGATATTTAAAGTCACACTCTTTAAGTCACCCTTAGTACTTGAATGTCAATGACCTCATTGAACATCTACATGTCTTGCTGAGTACAGTGAGGACAGTCAAGCAGTTATAAAGCCTGGCTGGAATAAGTGAGGGTGGATATACTGACTAGCTCTAAAAGTCTTGAATAGACTTCTTGTTAGACACCTACACATGGAGATATCTAAGCCTCAAGGTCTGAAGCACTGTTAAACATGTTTCTGCTTGAAAATGACACTTCAGATATCAATAATAATCCAGAAATAGAGATCTGTAAGAGCAAATAAAAGAGCTGATCATGTTGAATGTATGAATATCTCAGGATTTACTTTGGGACTAGAGCCCTCACATGAACAATATCCTACAGATGATAAAATGATGCTTTGCCAACAGACACCAGATGGTTGTTAAATGACAGATGAGGATCTACATTTGATAGAGTCAACAAACCAGGCTGTAGCATATTTAAAATTAGTAATTTGTATGCATGTTTTAGAGACCAAGAATTGCCTGCTGATTATAAAAAGTTAGTTCAAAACAATTCAGCTTTCAAAGCTTACTTTGCCTTAACATTCTCCTAGCTTAAACAGTATTGTTATCATTTATCTTCAAGTGGTAAATTCTAATAGCCTGACCTGTGATGAGAGAGATAACTGAAGGAAAGATCTGATTAGGAAAGGCCTGTGAGCAATAGTCTCTCAGTGAATGTGGAAAAGTGGATCTTACTGACTCACGTGAGAATTCTGTCTGATAATAGAAAAGACTATGACTGACCAGTGTTTTCATACAATTGACAATTAGAATAATACCTGACACAGAACTACAGTCCCTGAACAACAGTGCAGTATTTTTCTGATCTGATGCCTCATGATTTGTCGGTAAAAGAGAAATCAGAAACAATTTTTTTGTTATAAAGTAGATATTGCTTGCAACTACTTGTGGAGAGAAAAGGGGGGGGGGGGGGAAGTCTCCATTTTTATAGTCCAGCAACATCCTACCTAATGATATTACTTTAATAGCAGGAGATACTACACCTGTATTTCTAGAAAATATAAATTCTGGTCTCTCTGGTACAATTCATTTACAGAAATTCAGCCCAATAAGGACCATAAATAATCTGCCAAAAGTCAAGCAAGAATTCTCCCAAATTGGGGAAAGATTTGGAATTTTTTTCCCTTTCTCATCAGTAGAGGATAATAAAAGCCCTTTCCTTTCTCAGGATCCTGAATGTCATTTTGTATTCTATCTAGAGCTGAAAACTTACTTTATCTGAAAATGAGATTGTATAATTTCCTAATTTCCAATTACATTGGTCAGCTTTGCACTGGGGCTTAAAATGCCAACTGAGGCTACCACAAATACATGTAGGTACAAAATCTGTGCACACAGACCAGTCTCTGATACTCTGTCAGTTAGTATCATTGTCTCACTTGAAGATCAGAGAAAAGTCTTAAATATGGCCTTGACCAAAAGAACCAAAGAAGTAAGTAATCGCTTCTGCCAGAATCTTGATAAATGAAGAGAGCATTGTGATGACTAACATGTTTATGGAGAATATGAAAAAACAAGCACTGTTCCAGACAGGGGAACCACCAGATATCTTCTGATTTATCTCTAAAGCTATAAAAAAAAGATCAGACCACATAAAGCCATGTGTCCGGAGAACAAAACACAACTGTGTCGTAAGTGAGGCACAAAGGCAGAGTAGACCTAAAGACTGTTTGGCTTTAACAGACTGTTTTTGTTGTGTATTTCAGAAACTGGATAGCCCAAGATCATGTGCACATTGTTGGCTAGTTATTAATACTGTCCAGAAATGTCAATTGCAATTTGTTGGGATTTTCTTTTTTTGCAGATTCAAAAGCCTTGGTGTCTTAGGTCACTTTGAGTGAAGTGTCTATGCATGCTCATGTAATTACTCACAGTTCATTCATTTGTCCTTGATTTTGTTTTTTATCCCTCCTGAGCCTAAGGAGGTCAGTAAGCTCCCAGAGTGAGGAGAGCGTAAAGACCCCAAGTAGCAGCTAAGTAAGAGATGATAAACAGCAGGGCCGCAATGTGCCAGTGCACCCAGGTCCTGGGAGTGCAGGACACATTCTCTGCATGCTCAGCACAGGAACTCAAGCAGCCTAAGCCTGTCGGTAATCTGGGACCAGACAAAATAGGGTATCGGGGAGCAATGGAAGAGACTGAGAGCTCAGATCTGTAGTGTATGAGTTTCAAGGCCATATTCCTACCTCTGTCCTCAGTCATAGTTGGCATCACACATTGAGGAGCAGGTAGTGCCACTGGCATGTGCAGCTGATTTGGGAACAACAGTTATGTAAGGGGCTGGCCTAAATTCTTATGCTATGCTGTGGGTATAAAGCTGAGCTATGTATGGCAAAGTCTAAGAGGAGACTCTACTTGGCGAGAATATCACAGCTGTAAATGAGAATGGAAATGCCCCTTGCAGACATTATAAATGTGCCTCAGTGGAGACTGATGCTCCCCCTTTTCCATTTCATTATAAGGTGTAAAGCTTGTATGATCCACATAAAGGCACAGGGGAACAGCTATATTCTATGTATTGATAAATACACAGGGAGCAGATATAACTTTCAGAGTAGGACAGAATGTGGAATCAGGAAGAAACTAAAACAAGCAAGCTGGGCAAGCAAAATGCTTCAAGAGTTCTGTGCATCATGAAGCAAAGGATTTGGGGATATCTCTCCACTGCACTTTGGTAACAATTGGGAAACCTTGGATCATCCTGAGAGTCTTCAGAGTGAATACCGAAATCACGGAAAGAGTCCTCAAAACATCCTACCACAGCAGGGTGGTTAATACTCAGCCATGGGCTCAAATACATACTCAGAATCACTCTGGTCTGGGAAGCCAGGCACATATTTGCTTCCTGAGCTCTACTTTGCAACACATAAGCTGCAGGCGTCTGCCTTACGAAATGATCTGACTCCTGCTTTCTCTAACAAACACAACTAAATAACTAACTTTTTCAGATGGTCATAATCTGGTCAAATATCACTGAATTTTACATGAACAAATGTACTTTCCCACCAGCAAACATTTGCTCTCTGAAACATGCATACATGCACACACTTACTTCAACTCTGTACCCAAAGTATCCTGCTAAAATGTTTTAATGTTTCTTTTATACGAGAACACAAGTCCCCAAATTCATTCTGATTGAACAGTGTTTGCTGAAATTTTGAAAATAAAATCAAATCTAATTTATATTTGGGAGAATACATATTACATAGAAATTCTGTTCTGAAATTCAGTGGAGTTCCAATCAACTGAAAACGGGTCTTAGGATGAAAGGTGTCAGCAATTTTTACCTGCTCTGCTTATGGTAAACAAAATTAATGCTGCAGCTCTTGAAATGTTAGTGTTTGCAAAGTACAGGGGAGCATGTCACAAGTATAAACCCTGATAGTCATCTGCTAGCCTGTCTAACACTGTTATCAGGTAGTCACAGCATGAAATTGTAAATGGATTATTACAAGATAGCACCCAAAAGTCTGGTAGGCACATCACAGATAACACAGAAAGAAACATTTCCTGTTCTGACTGCAATTTTTTCAAGATACATCTAAAATTTTCTCATACCTTTCACTTTTGGCATTAACTTAAGGAGAACATAGGAAGGTTCTGCTACAATGAAAAATCTGTTTGTTCATAAGTTATATTAATTAACTCCTGACAATCTGCTGGATGCTTGCTGAGAGCAAACTCAGTCTGAACATAACCCACAGATGTATCTTGAAGCAAAAGCATGGTGTTCAGACTGGTAAATGTGACAAACATGCAGTTTCTGGAAACTGTGAAAAGTGGCCAACTGCTGAATGCTTTGATTTTGGACACATGAGGAAGGCTGAAGACTTACAAAGTGCTTTGTTCAGCATTTTTCTGAGAATTGGTCACGGTATTTTAAGCTCTTACGGCTTTGTTTCTTGATTTAATTTATTCTTGACTAAAACTCCAGTCCCTGGACAAGAAATGGTTGTGTTTGCTTTCTAAAGTCTTTTGTAATACATAATTGGTATCAGCAATTGTTAAATAATTGCTAAATCACCAATTTGTAAAAATTTTGAGGTAATGGCACTTTTTCCCATAAAGGAACACTGTATCCATTTCTTGGGGTCTCTCCATTAAAACAGTTACCAATACACATAGAATAAGAATTTCATAAACTACAACCTCTTTTCATGCTGTAGATTTTCAGTCTACCTTTCCAATTTTTTCCAACAAATAATCATATTGTTATGTGGAGAATTAGAGGGGTTTTCTGTTTTTTTGTTTTTTGTTTTTTTTCAGAAGCCTCAGTTTCACCAGGTACTTGCAGTTTTCTTCATTAGTCACCCAACAGCAATGATTATTCCTGTGATGGCAGCTAACAAACTAGTTTTATACCTCAGACTCAGCAGTTGGCACAGCGACAGCAACACAAATCTTGCCTGCAAAGCCTCAGCAGCGCACACACTGCAGAGGCTGCTTTGCATACATCTACACAGGTGTAACTGCAATAGCCATGCTCCCATTCAAAGAGATCCCAGAAAACAGCATGCCCTGTCACCAAGCTTTCAGGCAAATACACAGCTTGTAGATTATGCCTTAGGGTGTTGCTGTACTAGACAAGTAGTAGTTATTTATTCATTGATACATGCCTTTCATATATAACAGCAAATGCTTTCAGTTAAATTTTAAAGGAAAACTAGTGCCTTTATGTATTTCATCGATTTTCCACATGGTCATATCAGAGACACTTCATCTCACCCTTCACAAAAGGTTCTCCATTGTCATTGTCCTTCAGCACCGTATAATTAGCGTCACTGACTGCCTTGACCTTGTAACAGTATTGTCTGAAAAAAAATACAGTAAATAACACCTGTGCTTTTGTGTATCATCTGTGTGGTTGGCTAACTTGCATCACAGAAGATAAGAAATGATGCTGCACTTCAGAATTTGTAGGATGCACTTCACATGCATGCTTCACATGCGCTTTACATTTTTCTGGAGAGCTAATTCATGCTTCAAAAGCATGAAATAGTACAAAAGTATTATGAAGAAGTAGCTTTGCAGAAAAGAGGTTAAATCACAGAAGAGACAAAGAAACAAGAATCCTAATGCAGCTCCTCGGAAAGAAGATTCTTGGGAAAAGAGAAATATTATAGTATTTAATAATAGGGTTTAATATTTAATATAATATTAAAATATTAATCAATATTTCTTTAGAATTTTTATTTGAGATATGTCACTTCTATTTTGTTAACTAGTGTATTGTCAAATATAATAATCTCACTATTCAAGAGTATTTTCCCCAAAATACTAAATGCAAACATGAAATGCCTTGAGTAGGTTCCTTGAATTCCATCAGTTCTACATAAAAGTTTCAAAAAAAAAGGACAGTAACACATATCTAATAAAAGCAAAATATTACTAAATTAATAGAAAAGAAAAACATACACAAAGGATTAATTACTCTTATTAATGCCTGAAATATCGATGTACTATAAATATTCTACCAAGTTAGTCACCAAAGGAAAGTACTTAAAATTGCACCTGTCACAATATTAATTATCAATTCAATTGCAAGAATTCTTAATTAACTTCCTCTGTAATTATACTAGATAATTTTTCCAGTTGCATTTGACTTGATCTGCTGTTAACAAAATATTCCAGTTGACTTGGACCAAGCAAGACAGACACACAAATGTCTCTAGGAATTCTTAAAACTTTTCCAGAAGGAAATTCTGCACTAAGATTTAGATAACTCATTATAATATGAAAAATGTCCACTATGAACCATGCTGTCAGAAATATCCTTAGGAGTGAAAATTTTTCATCATTTTAATATTTAAGTATTTACACTATTTTCTTGTCAGAAAAATAGAGTTCTATTAGATCTCTGTTCTACAGATTTACATGACAAGGCACTGTCAGAGAAAGATTCAGTTCAGGGTACAAACTTCTAATGTGCTTTCTGGAAGAAACAAAATTTTACTGGACTATGTACATTCTTCTTGAATCTCATTTTCTGCTGATATTTTTGTAAACAAACTGAAGACAGAGAAAATGATTTTTGAATTTTAGCTTGCTTAAAAGGATAATGGCTTAAATATCATTTTTAAGCAGCATCTTTACAGCCACTTGTGATATTTCTTGTTTTGCTGAATCCCCTTTTAAGCCCATTATTATGCCACTATTTCTTAAAGATTCTTGCTGAGAACTCTTTCTCACTAATTCAAAGGATCATTCAAAGTTTATTCTATTCAAATTCTAAACCACCTGCTAAACTTTTATGCTCACTCTTAGTGCTTCAGTGGCAAATGGATTTATCGAAAAGTCCAGGCAATGAACAGAAACAACATTATCTTGATGATCAATAGAGCTAAAGGGAAAGAAAATCCATATCCACAGAAGTACATTGGTGCCTGATTCATAGGAAAAACAGTTGCTTTAACAGAAGTCATAGGTGTTTAAATACCACAACAAAACCGATTGTAAGAAACTAACTCAGTGTTTAGTACACCAGGGGAGGAAGACCTCAAAGGATGCTTCTTTTAATTATCCGATCCTGTTTCTGAGAGAAGCATAGGTACCCGTTAGAAATTTCCTATGTAAAATTCAAAAAATTACATAAGCAGTTTCTATAGCTTCTAAGACTGAGGGATTAAAACATATATAGGTTTATAAAAAAGCATATAAACTGGATTTAAATCATAAGTTTTTCAGCTGGAAAGTTTATAGAAATTGGTAACAGTAGGCTCAAGATAAATCATCTTCCCTGTCCAAAGGGAAGACTTCCTGACTGACTGATGTAAGTCCAGCTTAAGCACTGAACAACGTCAGGCGACAGCACTTTCTTGGTGCTCTTAATTTTTTAAGACAATAGATCATACTTTGTTTTTCTATGTTGACCCAAGAAGTTCAGGTTTCATTTCTTTTCTCTTTTCAGTTATTTGTTTTGTTTTTGCTTTTGTTTTGGATGGGTAAGGGGGAAAAAGGCTCTGACCAGCATGTTCATCTTTCTACTGAATTTCAAGTTTGATTGTTTGCTAGATTACTAGTCAGATTACTAGTTTGTTACATATACTAGAACATCTTTTAATATCTTACTGCTGCACAGAAATATGCCAGTAGGATATTGTCCTTGCAAGATGCCACCTCTTTTGAGTGCTGTAACAGCTCTGTCATTTTCCTCTATGACAAAAGCAGTTAATGTAGTGTTGTCTGACAGGAAACTGCCAAAACTGCTTGTGAATAAAAAAGAAAATACTTTTGTTATCTTGTAGAATAATCTAATACATTAGCAGGATGTCCCGCTCTCTCTCTGCTGCTTTGCTTATTAAAATTTTCCACTTTCTTTTTTTTTAACCATTAGATTTTCTTCGTGACTGTCATTGCTGTTTTCCTGCCTTCTTCTTTTAATGTTAAAAAGTCATTTATAAATTACTTCCATATTGAGAAGTTTTTGAAGGTAACATTTTTGCAATATTTCACTGAAATATTTACCTGAAATTTGGTAGAATGAAAACACTACTTCTTCCCTCTCCACCCATCTTCTTTTCCACTGTTAAAATTATATACTGTTATTACTATTACTGTAATACTGTTAAAATTCATCCTGATGAAGATCACAAATTAAAATTCTGGAGGACAAGGGAACCAAGAAGCATATGGAAAAATTAACTTATAACATTATCTTCTAGGCTTTGTTTGAGTGGCCAGCAGAGACCAGTCAGTCAAGATGAGACTAATGATAAACTTAAAATTGGATTTAATTCTGAAAATCTTGTGTTGTTCTTTGTAAATGAGAATATATAAACAACCAAAACTGTTTTCATAGAGTTCTGCTTACATACTTTAAATGTATCTAGCCCATTATGGATATATGAAATATGAGGCAATATTTTATGGTAATTTATTCAAACTAATGATATTCATGATGTCATGTTGATGAGTTGATAATATTCTTCCAAGAAAATGCTCAAACCCATTACATTTCCTCAGGAGTTCAAAAACATTTTTAGTGTTTAGGCCATGTAAGTACAGACTTATTAAAAAGAGCAGGGTAAACAAATGAAAGAGTAAGAAAAAATGGAAGAGTAAGACAGCAACTATCAGACTACTTTTCCTTTTCTAAGAAAAATATTTTAAAATGTGGACTACTAAAATGATGGGGTGAAAAAGGTGATTCACTCAACTTTATATGCCAAAAATCAAATTAAATCACCTAAGATTCCTTTAATAATTAATAGGAAGATGTAAGAATTCTTAGGGTGACATTTGTCACACTTATTTTATACACTTCCAATGTATGAATTGTAATTCAGAAACACTTATTTCTTTACCATATGTAGAAAGATCACCTAAAGTTACTGCCTCAAGTAGTGACATCTGTAGGTATATTCTACCTTAAAATGCTATAAAAGAATATCTGAGAAACTACTGCAGGGGAAACAAAGCCAGTAATTATTATAGGTTAACGTACAAAAGTATAATATAGGAAATGTTGAGTTTTCTATTTCATCAGTCAGCACTCTGGAAGGTTTTCATGTCTCCCATGCACTGTCTTTCGAGGAGCCTCATTCACAGGTTATCTCTTGGCACAGTAAAGTTGTGTCTTCTGAATTCTTTGAAAATGTGTGTGTTGTACAATGAATGGAAAGCTCATGCGTTGCTCATGAGTGAAGATTCAAGCTTCTGTCTAAAAAATGTCTAGTTATTTCAGGAATAAATAGTCCTAGTTTAACGAAAAGTGACAGTTGCTAGAAATGCCACATGTACATGAAGGTAGCAATTTATATTATAAAAACGTCATATTTCCTCTCTTGTGAAAAAGTAACCCAGAACAGACATGAGACACAACATTACAGTCATGATATTTGAAAAACAAGAAAGAAAAAAATCTCAGGAAGATATGAAATACAAAAGATTTTTACCTTTGAAACTGATTGATAATATTAATCTGATTGAAGAGCAAAGACTTGCTTACAGATAAAATTGATATACCTTTGTTATCTTAAAAATCTCAGCTATAGCACATCTGGTTGGCACGTCTGTTTTTTACACCACATTATTTCTTAAGCAATAATAGCACAGGACACTTACTGCAAACTGCATGAGAAACCGACCAAAGTAGACAGGATTGGTGTGATAACAGAAAGGATCTACCATGCTGAAAGGAATTTGCTAATGCAATTGGATAGGTTCTCATTTAATGTTTTCATCCTTTATTTTGCCACAAAAAGTAGAAGCTGGCTAAGAAAATTCCAACTGGCAATACATTAGGAGGCATTAAAAATATAGACATTGATCAGAATATTAGAAATAAAATTGGAAAAAGCTGAAGAACTGAAGCAATAAAGGTGTGTGAAACTTAAAAGTGACTAGTGCAAGGCTGCACCATAGAGCCTAATAACAAAAGCTGTTATAAAGCAGATGAAGACAAAACACATCTAAGAGAGGAAAGCCAGTCATCAGTATGGTTCAGATGGTGAAAAGAAAAAGGAAAATGAGATACTGACGTATGTCTTTTGAGGCACTGCTAATAGCAATGAGAAAACATTCGCAACCAGAACACTGTGTAATTATGATCATATGTGCTCCAGAAAAGAGAATTCAAAGCAGAGCACGTACAGAGATGGTCTACTAGAGTGAGAGTAGGAACAGCTTTCTTATTTTAGCAGTGCAGACTCAAAAAACTTGGATATGATTTCCTTCTCTAATTGCATCAGGATAAACAGTAGGAAAGAACACATTTAAACTGAAGAAATATGTTGGAGGAGGTATAAATGGATATGTGTTGCTGGGAGTATATTTAGCCTAGAAATTATAAGATTTAAATTTCTAAAGAAATGATATCCTGATCTGCAACAAATATTCCTCTATTAGATGGATTTGGACTCCAAGGCCAAGGAGATCCTTTCCATTCTCATATTTCTAAGAGCAAAATTAATCACAGGAAGAGCAAATAAGTTAATAGACCAATACAGCTAAGTGAAGCCAACCCTCCTTCATGTTCCTCAGTAAATTTAATGATGGTTTTCCACCTCATTTCAAAGCAATCTGATTTTTTTGAACTGTGACCTAAGTTTTAAATAAGAACTTTACCAGCATTGATTTTCACTGTACAAGGAGAAACCCTAAAACATACGTCTGTTGTTTTCTTTTTGTATGTTGAAAGTAGTGTCTTGTTTCTTATAATGTAAATCATCATACTGAGCTTTCAGAATCAGAAAAACAAACTAGATTACTTTCACTTTTTTTTTTCTGGATCACATCTGAAGGTGGCTGTTAATCCTTTCTGAAACAAAACAGGAGAGCACAATTAAGCAGCTTGAATCAGAAGTATATGAAAGCATATACTGCTGATGGAGCATGTAGTCGAGCATGCATTGAAGTTTATGAATTTGCAAAGTTCTTGCTTACATAGAGCTATTTTCTAGATTTGGAAGCCAAAGAGACTTAGCAGGAAAATACTGTCAGTACCCACATTTGAGGATGCTGGATTTAATCTTGTGAATATTGCCATACAAAGGTGCTTGCAGGCAGAAGTTTTGAGTCACAAAGCAAGCTGTACATAGCAATGAACATTTCTTTATACCACTAGTCCAACAAAAATGCAAGTTAGCTCTACAGTCTATTTACCGTTTGGCTTCTCAGTTTTAGTCATTATGAGAGTTTCCAGCTGTACAAACTGTTTCTGTGATTTTAACATCTCCTCTCTACAAATTGGAAGTGTAATCAAATTGCAGTGTAGCAGCATTTTAATGTAACCAGCCAACTCCTTCATGGAACCTGCTTAGCCTTTGCTAACCTACACAACCAGCAGACACTAGAGTTTGGGGACAATATCAGTCATGTTTCTCAAATTATTTATGGAAAATTTAAAACCCTTAAGGACTGTATGTTTAAAAGAATTACACAGGGAGAAAAAGAATAGGTTTTACCAGAATTTTTAAAAATATTAAGTATTACTGATATTCTGTGTTTTTCAAATGCCTTTATCTTATGCTAGCTTTTATATATTAACCTAGCCCAAATTTCTGTTTTAAAATATTGATAATCAAAGTCATATTTCACACTGCGCACCATTTAATATATTATGGCTGATGTAGAAGTGGTCTTTTCATAGTTGTTTTGTCAGTCTACATGTAGAAGCATGAGATATTTATATTCGGGATTAGGATATCGGATTCAGTGCCTGCCTAATAATGCTACAATTCCACATATTGAAATTTCATGCAAAATCAAATAGTCACATTAAAGCCACAGTCTGATGGCACATTTGCACCCAAACCTCCATACTCGCACATAGCAAGAAACATTTCTGCCTAGGGTCTCTAACTGAGCTGGTTGCCTCTGTCGCATGCTTTATCCTTCTCCTTTAATGTTAGGGAAGACTTCTGTGTATCCCTGAGCATCCCTTTCACCTTTTCCTTCTGCAGCCCAGAAAGGCACTGATTGCAGGTTTTGGAAAGAAAGCGAAAGTCAGGAAGACAGTTAAGGACAGGCTCAGGACTCAGATTGTGGAACAAACAGCAATTTTTGTCATCAGTCTGGAGAGGAGCACTTCCAAAAGTTACTTCAGGCTGACACTAAGTAGTCCTGTAGAACCATCTGAAGACTCCTCCAAAACAACTACGTAGGGCGGTGAAAAGCTGAGAGTAGTTCAGCAGTGCAGCTTCGCTGAAGGCAGCCTCTTGTGTGTGTTTGGCCTCACAAAAGGCCAGTCTGTCGTTCTGGTAAGGTGTTCAATCCCAGCACAGCGCAAGCCTTCTCAAAAACATATCAAGTTCTTTTGAACTTTAGAGGAAAGGCTAACGTTTTGTAACAAGGCTTCCTAAGCAGTACTTGTTAATAGAGCTGTATAATATTTAGGGGATTAAAATACCAGTTTTCAGGAAGATCTGCTAGTCCAGTCCTGCATATCTACCTCACAACAGGAAGAATTAAATAGTTTTACACCAGAACAGTTGCACACTGAAATGCATGTCAGCAGGATGAGTTCAGTCAGCTGTCTTCCTCCATGAATTGTTCTAGAATATTTCCAGGCAATTATTAGGCTACATTTGATCTCTCATGGCCTAACTTTTCTAAATCTAAAAATTCTAAATATAATTGAGAGCTAGAAGTGTTTCCATCTGGTTAAAAGTCACCGTGAAATTCTGCTTATTTAGGTATGGTAGGTAGGTATGATACATTTAGTCGCCCAGAATGACTCTAAAGAAGGCCCTTACTTTCCATCTTTCTTTTTGGTTTAGCAGTTTTCAGTGACTCTCTAGCTCGAATTAAACTCACACAGCCATCTCAAGGTCATCTGCTTCCCATTACCTCAGTACTTCAGCTTTACTTTTTGGAATCTGCTTCCTGCTAGAATCAATTCCCTTGATTTTCTTAGAAACGCGCCAACCTGGACCCGTGCAGCTGCCGCACTCCTTGCTGCCTAGTCCTGCTGTGCCACAACCACCTTGCAGCCTAGCGGCCCCTCCAGCTGCTCCCTGGGCAGGGACGAGCTCTGCAGAGCTTCCCACGTGAGGACGCCGGCCCATGGCACGTCAGCAGCAGCGAAGGCAAAGCAAACAGCAGCTTCTCTCTGCTGCTCGGCCGTTCTCCTTCACAGCAATGTGCAGCATTATGCAGCAAATTGTGAAAGAAGGAATAAATCATCATGCCATCACAAATACAAGTCCCCCATCATTTCAACATTTGTAACACAAAATATGTGAAATTGGGGAAAATTGGTACCAGAGAACTGGGAGATCATTTTGATTAGTAGTTGAAGTGAAACAAGGCAGCTGGTTTGCTTTATTTTCATTATTTTAGCAAAGATGAGTGTTCAGGAAGGAACAAAAACAGAAACTCAAATTTAGTCATTATATCTTAAGAATTTTTGTTTGTTTGTTTATAGGAAACATTTATAGGAAAAAGTGCAAAGGGGTATATAGAGAAAGAAGCTTATATATTTCAGCAAACTAATTAAGATCTACAGAAAAAATATGTTCTATTTAATACTGAATACTAAATTGAAAAATAACTATTAAAGCCAGTTTTCCATAACCTGTATAAAATAAGGAATGATGTTATTTAATTCAATATGTAAGAAAGCATCATTTATAAGCATATAATTTTTTTCATGTCCTTTTAAGGGAAAGTAAATACAATATCTATTCAGCTGTGCAAATAATTTCCAAGTGTAGGTATAGATATTCCTACACTCAGATATATATATTTTAAGGATAGAATATATATTTCCCATGCTAGACTACATAAAGGCCTATATAGCAGTTAAATACTGGAACTACTCTAGATTTAATACAGTCATAGGGTCTGCACAAATAACCAACGCAGAATTTAATGGACTTGTGAGTCTGTATACCGTACAGTTTCATAGAGCTGCATGGGTTTAAATGTTTATTTGAGGAGCTGCATGCTTCAACTACTGTTTTAATAAAAACTAAGAAGAAAAGAGAATCCTTGCCTGAAGCTGTCTCTTTGAAATGCTAGGAAAGATTTATGTTCAGCTGCATCATGACATCTTATACTCCCACTCATTATGAAAATAAGATTATTGTGTATAATTCTACTGGAAAGATTTTCATAAAAAGTGATAATTAATAGAAATTATATGTGAAAAAGTTACAGATTTTTATTTTTGGGGGTGAGCATCCAGGGAAACAAAATCTCTATATTCTTAAACTTGTGATGATTTAAGTTGATGGTTTCTGGACCATTTTATTCCCATGCTAGCTCTCTATGTATTGCAGTGCAGTTCCAGTGCCAGAGAAAATCACAGTTAATTATCAGTATGCGTTCATGCACATAATAAAATCTAGTATGTGATTCTGAATGTCTAAGAAACAGTTGATGGTTTTAAATCTAAAGAATTTCCTTTTTATTAACACAGATAGTCTTATTTATAATATTTATATAATTTATAATTTATATATTTTTATATATATATAAATATATATATATAAATATATATATATATAAATTTATATATATAAATATATAAATATATAATAAGTATATATATTTATAATATTTATTCTAAACAGTATCTATGAATTTGCCAGAAGTATGAAAATATGATTTTTATTATTATTATTATTATTATTATAGAATAGGTCAAAGTCAAATGGTAGCTGCAGCCAGAGAACACAAGTCCTCCAGACAACAAGTCAATAGCTCTAAATGCAGGGGAGCTGCCTATCTGGTGAGCTCTAAGTACCTGACACTTTGGGGAGAAATGGCACTGGTTATTCTGTTCTTTGATAATTGCACTGTGAATTTAAAAGGGGCAGTGAACTTTAATGCCACACTGCCCTTGGTCGTAGAATTATGCCATTAATTGGGCCTGGTCTTCTTTGTTACTTTCTTTTTTTCTTTTTTTTTTTTTTCCCCTCTCTCTTTTTTTTAATTGGTGCTCTACCTGTACTTCTTGTGAGTCATTTGGAAAAACCTAGGTATCTGGCATACAGATTAAAGCAATTTTATTGAATGCTTTTGTCTGTGGGCATTTCTTTCTGGAGGTCTTTCTCTATTCCTTTTCTCTGTAGTTACGAAAGGAAAAAAAGGAATAAGTTTTTAAATAGTTTCACAAATCAGAGAAGCAAAGAATAAGCCACTTTTCCTTAAAATAAAATAAAGCAAAATATTTAAATTCATTCAGGATGTGATACCATATGAGAGGGAGATGATTGAATTATATTTTGTTTTTTGTACTCTTTGGCTATTGTCACCTCTGACTGCTTGGCTTTTTCCTCTCTTTATGCTATAGCAATGACACAAAGCGATGGAGACTACAACTATACGCAGGTCTCATTCTGAAATGCTCTGTGAGTCAAAATGCTCTTTGAGTTCAATGGCTGCCAAATAATAAGACAATTATTTTAAAAACATATATTCAGATAATAAATATTATGTCCATATTTTCTCAGAGAAAATTAGGAGTCTAAAACTGCAACATGAATGTCTTCTGGGGTCCTTCTATCTTTTATCCAAGCAGAGTATTTCTAGGTAGACAAAAGGAGGAGGTGTATAAAAGGAAAAGAAGGTAAAGGTGCAGTGCTGCCTTGTACCCTGACTTTGAATAGATTTTTGAGTTTATTTTTAAACTGCCTCTTCAAGTTTCATGCTGCATCAGGGGACACTTAACCTTTTTTTTTTACCAATATAAGCTTTTTCATATATTTCTTTTTTCTGTTGTTCCTAATAGTATTTTAGGCTTTCAGGGGAGATATCTGGTCTAAAAGAAGGTGAGAATAGATGTGGAAAAATTTCATTATCATGCCCTAACCAGCTAAATTAGAACTTGTAAGCATTCTCATGTGCCTGAGCAATACGGAAAAGAAACAAATACAGATTAATACTAGGGGAAGGAGGCTGAGGAGGAAAATGAGATGTTTTTGTGGAGGGAGAAAGCAGAGAAAATGAGTGTTTCCCTCACTATTCTGCTCCATCTTGTGAGGAGAGAAATTTGCAGAGAGAGAGAGGTAGCAAGCTGGATATGTATTTCCTGAGCTACAAATCATGAGAAGTGGTAAATGAAGCACAAAAATAAGAAACAGGGGGACACACAAACAGACTGAACAATGCGCACCATTTCTCCAAATAAATCCAAGACCAGAGAATGGCTCTAATGTTGATTTTGCTGCTGTTTTCAACTCAGTTTTATCAGCTCACCTGCTGCAGTATTACCCATGCCTTGCAATCACAAACTGTCTACTCCTGTTTTTAAAGCGAATCAGGATAGACACTTTGTGAGCACATTTATGTTTGAAGGCAAAGGAAAATGGGTTGCCAGCAGTATTTTGCTGCCAGCTTAGCCAATCTTGTTTCAAGTCTTTCTTCCTGACATTACTAAATGGGTTGGGATACTTTAAGTTCAAACTTAGGTGTAAAGATTTCTTTTGTTTGATTTTTCTGATTCTGATGTAAAGATTCTCCAGTGATCCATTGTCCTTTTGAAAATACTGGCTTTGCTCAGACAATATGTCAGCAAATAATTTCAATTTAAGAAGCACTATGGAACTGGAAAGACAGAGTTGCAATTAGATCTTTCATTTGTGCCATGCACTTTCTCTGGAAGGATACATATAGATTGTTAGAAGTCCTTCCTGTATGCTTTTATATTATTATCTTATGTTATGTTATGATATCATACTGTATATTATATTTTATTACATTTTATTATATTCTATGTACAAATTGCATACATATTTATTATATGTACATAAAGCTAGAAAAATTTGAAGGCTTTTCGATAACGCTAAAAACTTCATCTTCTAGCTCCTTCTTTTCATTTCTCATTCCATCACAGCTTGAAGGGAAACACATAACTTCTGAGTCCTGCAGTCCAAATTAACAAATTTGAATTCTTTCTAATGCACTAAGGCTGCTTTTTCATTTCTAATGCAATATATGGTGGACTAGTTCAAACCAGTAGAGATTTTGTCAGTGTAAAGATGCCTCCAGAATCTTTGAACAAATCCAAAAGAGAAAAAAAAAAAAGGAGTATAAAGTTTAATGAAGCTGTTAGAATTTCACGGATTTGTTGGGTTTCATTTTATTCACCTTATAATTACTTATTAGGCTCACTTTCCAATTATTTTTTTGTTAAGCGGTGTTTCCATTGGTTCAGTGTTAAACATTAAGTCACTTTGAAAGTGAAGATGCATTTCTTAATGATAACATTTTTTGACACTGTGCTGGTGCTGGGAAACATTTCTTGTCCCTTTCACGCACATCAGTTCCTCAGAACAGCTGTGCCTCCGTCATTCCAGCAATTCCTTATTTGCTGGAACAAATATAAAAGAAGTATTTCTGTAATGGTAATGTAAAGACTCTGGGATCATAAACACCCTAGATGTTCAGGATGCTTTATCATATCTTAATCTTCAAATGTGAAAAATTCTCATGGTTTTCCACCAATTGCATGGAGACCAGCATAGAAGGAAGGAAGGGACCTGAGCGTGATCACAAGGAGAGCTGTCACCAGACGTGGCTCCGGGACACAAACAGGCCTGCGGTTTGAACTTCTGCTCAGACAGCCAGGTAAGGAATGCCAAGCTCCAAGAAAACAGGCCAGACTGAAATACCTGATGTTTTCTAAGCTGGATATCAACAGAGGATCAAAGTTAATATAATAGTTTAATGTTAGTGTAATAAAAGTGACCTAACATTAAATGAACCCTTTACTTTCTCTAGGACAACAAATAAGTTAGAGGAATGGAGTCATATTATCACCTGCTTTTTACTATAAGCTTCATTTTTCCCTTCCAGATATGAAGTGTTGTGGGTTACATTGTAGTGATGCAGTGAGGAGGTTAGCGGTTGCTGTGTTTTTCTTTCTTTTTTTTTTTTTCAGCCTAGGAAAATAATAAAGCAATAGAGACATCTACTGGTGCTTTCATAATACAGAAAATTAATAAATCTCTCAGGAAAACTCTAAAAGATTTAGCTGTAGATTAAGCTATTTTGCTTCTTATTATAGCTTTTGAGATTAATAAAGGCTGTGATTCTAAAAAAAAGTGATAATTCGGTCTTCATATTAAACCCAGTATGTTCTAGATATGCAAGTTCTTCGTCAGATTCCTACTACTTGGACATGATATATTCAGATCAAGATTTCTTAATGAAGTCAGGCTTTGCATTAAGAGAATATCATCCTTCTATTTAGATGTCATTCAGCGCATACATTTTTTTATGTATAATTAAAAGGATAGATGACCAGGTTCTCATTATATTGACTACAGTGTGTAATAAACTCATTGTAATACTCCTAGACTATTCTGTACACCTTGTGCAATTCTCCAATATCTTTAGACATTGCTTTAACTTTTCAAAATAGTAGTAAGATATGGGATTTGCCTTTTGTGCCTGGAAAAATAACATTCTTAAAGTCTGTTTCTACTTTTTTGGTGCAGTTACTGGCAGTTCTTGAGAGGAAGTGCTCGATTTTTAAAGCTGGAACTTTATGAAAGATGTGGATGGAGTCTACATTGAGTGAGTCTGAAAACTTTTATATATTTCCAAAACTATTGGTGACTTTTATTTAACAGACACAAGGCCATTCTGATCACTGTTCTCCATCTTCTATTTTTCCAGGTCAAGGACAAAAACATTTTTCTGTGTGATACTCATCTACCTGGCTGTTTTTTAATTAAAAACACAAACTGATTATGTACTAATTATGATTCAGAACATTTCCCAGAGGGACTAGGGGCGAGGATCTGATGTAATACGGTGTGACAGCTGGCTGCTATTCCTTTTGTTATTATTGACGTCAGTTCTCAAGATGGTCTGTACCACAGCTTATTTTATATGGGAGAAAAAACAGCACTGAGAAAATCTGCAGAAAAGGTAATATCCTCAAATTGATCAGTGTTCCAGTCCTTTAACAGGGAGAGCTAACTTCTATTGCAATACGTTGTAAGACTAAGGACTAAAGGGAGCGTGTTAAGCCCTTGCATTCAGTTCTGCTTAGGAATAGATTCAATTGTGTATAGAATAATTTTATAATTAATACAGTCTTTATATTGTAAGTATTTTATATATATATGTATGTATGCCTTCATTAAAACAGCTTTATAAACAAGCATTCTTCTAAATTACAGTATATGTCTTTCAGTGTATTTAAGTAATGGAGAAAGTGGTATGAAGTATCCATACACATTGAATTTGACCAAGGTGGTCCAAGAAAACCAAAAGTCTCCTTGGATTTATTTTTTTAAAGGAGAAGGTTTTAAAATAATCTGCTACTATAATATAAGGAGAAAAAAAAAATCTATAAAACATTTTGAAATGAAAAAATATTTCCTAAATGTGTCTAATGGGACAACGAGATGTGTTCAAATAGAAACAAAATGCTTAAGTTGTCAGAAAATGGCCTTTAATTTTCAAGAGACAGCAGAGAAGAAAGATAAGTATTGTATGAAAAGGATTCAGATAGAGTTTTTGCTACTGAAAGGAACATAGCTGGATTTTATCTCAATGAATTTTCATCTAATGTACACCTCAGTAAGTCATTAATACTGCCTTTATTACTAATGGCAGGAAGGCTGCACTTTAAAATGTGAATTCATATGACCAATAGAATACTACTTCTGAATACTACTTTTCTAGAACTGTTTTTTTCACCATTTCTCACCATAAACGTAGACAAAACCTCTAGCTCAGGTGCAGACACTGGCAACTGAGCAGATGAATCTCACCCATTGTGTTCAAATAATAACATGAAAAGGTTCTTCTAACAAATGAGCTAGTAGCAAAGTAAATGCTATCAGCAGTTGTAAATTGTTCTTTTAGAATTCACTGATAGGATGTCAACACGTTTTGTTAATGTGGTCAACAGTCCAAAAATAATACTGCCTTTCAAGAGGAAAAAAAAAAAAAAAAAATCACATGTGCAAGGCAGCTAACTCTATTGCCTAGGTCTTGTATTAAACTTCTGATTAGCCATTACAGAGTGGTAGCAGATCTGAGTTTCATAAAGGATGCTTTCATAACTCTCTGATACCAAATTAAGGCACAGTTGGTGTTCCAGTTCTCATCTCTTTAAGCATTTTCTTAATTCCTCTTGCAGTCCTAGGGATAAATCCAGTCACTTTAAATTGCCATAGTTCCACTCAATCAATAGGGCTATAATAAGTCTATAAAACCTGCTTTTGTATCTGGAATTTCTTAATCCCCAAGTTGCTGAAACTTTTTTACACATGAATCCTCAAATCCTACCAGTGCCTTAGAGAAGGGTTAGCTGAATTGTACACATAGTGCACATTTGTATGTCATGTTGGGATAGCATATAACATTTTCTCTGTTCATAAATTATCCAGAAACAGACCTGGATTTTTGGAATCCTTATTTTCAAAATCATTTAAACATATTATGTAAGTGCTATTTTAAATTATAAGCTTTTTGAAATCTACTCATCTTGTCTATGTCTTTAGCTTCTTTGTTATTACTGATTGTTATTTATGGCTTGTCTAACACATAAGAACATGATTGTTCTAACCTAGGAAATTTTTTAGGATTTCCAAAATGCTTCTATTCTAAAATGAAATGGAAAATTAAATTTCAAGAGGTATTGTACCTGGAATTAAACTAACTAACGTATATATTAGCTCAAGTTTGGTCATCTTTTAATGTTCCTTCAAAATTCCTATTGTCAGGCTGCTTCAGGGTTAAAGAAATGAATGATTAATTTTGACAATGTAACTTTCTATAACTTAGAAGAATCATTTCAGGAAATCTTTCAAACATAGCCTTTCTTCTAACTAGTTTTATTTTTGAAAGTCCATGTTTTGACAAAAAATGCGTAGTCAAAAATTTGCAGGCAGTAGTTATGCAAGTGTGCATATTTTTCAGGCATAAGTAGAGACCAAATCTCAACTGGGGAAGATTTTTATTGTCATGTGATTTGGAAATAAAAAGATCACACTCATTGAGAGATGCCATTATTATCTCCATTACTACCATTTCCTAGATAATGGAATACCTTTCCCCTTCATCCTCATCATAGGCTCATTTCCAGTGAATTTGCTCTGTTTCTACCTTCCTTTCATTCTCAACCACACACTCTATAAGAACGTTTTAGAAAAAAGTAATTAATTTCTGAGGAAGAAAGGGTACATTTTTATTTATTTATTTATTTATTGTCTAGGGACAAAAGAGAGGAAGAAAAGGGAAAGGAAAATGAATTAATAAAGTAAAATCAGTCTATGTTTAATAATGTTGCATGCCATCATGAAATGATATGATTTTTTAGAGCCATAACAGAGAATGAGACAGGATTTGCATAAAGGTAGGATCAAGGTAAGAACAGATTCTTACAAACTTTAGGAGGTAATAGAAAAATGAGCTGAAGGAGTTATAATGAATCTCAGCAAATTATATCTTCTTCCAACTACTTTTGAAGGTGCCAGCAGGAATGGTTTTGTATAAGAATACATAGGACTCAGATGCACGGTTAAGAAAATTTTGCCAATAATAGGCTGGGAAAAGAGCTGAAGCAAACATGAACTCAGCAGAAAAGAGCACAATGTTGCAAGTAAAGGAAGGCAGGGCTGATTTGCTTGAGAAATCTTCAAAAAAATCCTAATGATGAAAAACACTTTCTATAATAAGGCAAAATAGTCTCATACTGGTTTAATACTCTCTGTGAAAAACAGGTTGTATGTTATAGAGTACACCTCTACTGCATTTACTGATTGCTGCAGCATATCAGAAGAGAGAGAGCATAGAGGATGACAACTGTTCGAATCAAGCCGGAGTCAAAATCTGGGAATACAATGTGCATCAGTTGAAGACCAGACAGGGAGGCGATCAGAGGTTACTCTAATGACACACCTGATGGTGTCAGACCTTAGTTTTTTTCAAAAATTAAAATCCTAAAATCTTACAAAGGGAAAAGAAAAGTGATTATGCTACCTTGAAGCTCAGGTAAAGCAACGTGGCTATACTTTTTGGCAGAAAATATGTCATATATAGAAACAAATGAATTTTTTCTCCAATAATTTTCCTCTTCTACAGTACAGTGTAAATCAATATTTCATCTTGCAAGAAATTCTGCTGTGAAAAAAAGCTTTGAATAATATTGGGGGGTAAAACATTTGTGTAAATTCATGTATCTGAAAAGATGTGGCACAAGTGCAAAACACAATTAGCTATGTGCTTCCCTTTTTTGCTATTTAGTGGCCATGTGCAAAAATCTCCTAAATACTAGATTAGATTTCCAGTCACATTTTCTTCAGCTCACCATTTGTAAGACAGCTTATATACCTATCACATTTAAATTGGGGGTATCTTTGAAAAAGTGTGTGAAATGCCAAAACCATAGAGCTTAAGTACTGTAACCATAGAGCTTACTTTTTCAAACTCTTTTAGCAGATGTTATTACCAGGTTTTCTGATAACCAAGCTCAAATGTAGACTCTCTCTGTAAGAGAACAAGTGTATGCTGGCTATTAACAAATTCCAGAAAAGATTCGATCACTTACAAAATTTCGTCAAATGACCTAACAACTAAGAGTCTGCTGCAATCAAAACCCAAAACTCATTTCTCTGTCAATGTCTTCCTGATCTTCCTTTTCCAGTCATTGATTTCTAAAAATTGATCTTAAATGTTAGAGTAAAAGGATAATAGGTAATAGGTTAAGGGAATAAATTATCGTGACTGAAGAAAGTCAGACAATACTAAGGACTAGAGGAAGATGAAGGCCATTTGACTCTCTTCAAGCTTTATCTGTTGATTCATCTTCACTAATAGTATGTTCTGAATTTACATAGCAGGCTCTCAGCTGACCAGATATGCAATCAGTATGAAAAAGTTTGTTCAACCAAGCACAATCTAAGCCACCTTAGCAAAGGCTAGGTTAACAAGGAGAGCCTTCGGGCAGTTCAGAGAAATGAAGATGAATAGCATGTTTGTCTAATAATGAATAATGCAGAGATATCAGTTTTCTCATAAGTGAAGAAAACAAGATTTTATTTTTCTAGCAAATAGAAATTTTACTTTTTTAAATAAAAATGCACTGCACATATGGGTGGAATGAAGACTCCTTGATGTAAGATTAAACATGTATAATTTTCCTGCATCCAGTATAACAAACTAAGTATCCATGCATGTTGTCTCCTATTAAAATATATTATTGCCTATTAAAATATGCATAAAGTGACTTATAGTACTAAATTTTTACAAATACGTGAAGGAGACTTTTACAGTTAACACATATATAAGAAAATCCCTAATAATTTGCATGGCAATTCAAGTAATATAAATCACATTGTGTTTATATATATTTACTGGATAAGATATTCATGATTTTTTAAAAAATATGATAATAAAGTTGGAATATTTATCATAGAATTGCAAAGAAAATATGCTTATAAGACAAAGATACACTCTGGATTTGGGGCATATATATGAGAGGATTTCAAAAAAATGTTTTGATTTGAATTTTCAGTATCAGAGTGAAATATGATATTTAGTCCTTAGTATAATTAACAAATCTAGGAATGTGAATTTGATGGATTTTTGCAGTTGCTGTAGCTGCCATAAATATTGGAAAATGAAATCTGCTGGTGAAAGTTGTACCTAAATATTAATTAAATAAAATCATTATGTCCGTCTTAATATTAGTTCATTTATATATTCACCTTTTTAAAAAAACTGTTAATAAGTTAACTGAATTGTTACTGTACTCCTACTAGAAGTGAAATAAAAACTCAAGCAAAGTTGTTCAAGAGCAACAAACCAATAACTCAGTTATCAGAATGCTTCTTATTTCAACATGTAAAATTGTTTCGGAGGTCCGTTATATTAGCTGAACAGCTCTGCTTGCTTTTCAGTGACTTCACTGGAGTGGTTATGTTGAAGAGTCTGCTTGTCATAGCAGAGAGAGTATGTCTAAAAGAGTGGGCAATTGTGACATGCTTTCTATTCTCCATCTCAAAGTGAATTGAGAAAGAAATATGACATTTGGGGCATTCATGTGGACGGACTCTGTTCTTTCAATTTCCCTTTTCAAGTAACTTTCTCAACTCATCGAGCAATAATTTAAGTACGGTTGGCCAAAATGTTGCCATCATGAAAAAATTATGATGGAGATCAGTGAGGTATAAGTAACTTCTGCTGTGTCTGGTAATTATTATGTTTCTACCTCCAGAAAACAAAAGCCAGAAAATATACTGAATATGATCAAGAAATATTCTGAGATGACTTTTCTTCATTTCTTCAGGTAGACTTTCACCAGCCATATTAGATTGTATAGCCTTTTGTAACAAACAAGCTTAGACATGCATTTACTCCTCATGACACAGAAAGCAAAATGAAATGCCTTTCAACAATATAACTGGGCATAACCAGTCATATTTATTGTTCTGGCTTTCCTGTTGTGAAGGGCAACTTAGAACACTTAAATATATTCTTGTAGACCGTTCATGCATAGTAGGGTCTTCCATTTTCATAAACTTTTGACTGCTGTGGTGTTACCATAGAATTCACATATTGCCTCCTCAACAGGAGCAAGGAGAGAATTTCTGCCTTCCCTTCAAAATACATATAATTTAGAGTTTTAAAATAATAATAATAGTAAAAATACCATGGTAGGCAGCATTTCTTAGAATGAAAAGGGCCACATTTTTGTTTTTAAGCTGTTTTCTCATAATATTCTAGTGTAATGATAGCTAGTACAACCCCAAAGTAAGCTGTCATTAAATACAATACAGAAGCATTTAATTATTTAATACTTTGGAGCAATTAGAATTATTGCACTGATATACCAATAATTTAAGTCAATATATTGAAAAAAATAAAAAATCTATCACTAATAGAATATTAATTGTGTCACCATGATTCTGCTCCGATGAGATGCTCCTGACATGAAAAATCATTGTAATCTTGACTTACTGTTCCTTTTCAAAGATGATTGTATGGTCTCCACCTATACTTACCAGTAGTTTCACTGAGTTTGATAACACTGCTTTTATGTATAAGTGCATCAACATTAGGTATGAGCAATCACGTTCCCAAAAGACACATAAAGCAACTTTTTGGCTACTGTGTTAGGAGGCAGAGGAGGCACAGGTCACTTATGCAAGACTAATACACCTAAAAAATCTAATAAATATACAAGCAGCAGGTAGAATAAAGAAAGGTTTTCTGAATTATATTTTCATTAATTTTATATTTTCTGTAATTTATAGACATTTATAACGTTACAAATTTTTTATGTTTCATAATTATATGACAGATAATTAGCATATTTCAACATATGATGTGGTTCAGAAATGTTTTGTCTAAACACAGTCAAGATATCTCTTGAATAATAGCAGATATTACTCAGTGAACCTAAAAATTTCCATGGCTTAGTTTTCTGTTTTATCCTGGTTTTTTTAGTCAGCACTAGCAAAGATGCTTCAGTGGAAAGTGCAAAAAAAGCACACAGAGAATAATGTTGGAATAGCATGAAAGCATCTACCCAAGTATTTGTCAATTAGCAGTTGTCTTGCTTTGATTTGGATACCTAGTGAATTATATCTGGCCACCTAAATAAAAGTGATGCCTTTTTCAAAAGTCCTTAGCATAACTGAAACTCACTAATTCATGGCTATTACTGGAATGCATCTCTAGACTTCAGGAGATCAATTCTGAAGAACATCACCCAGTTTTCTTCACTTATTACTGTTTGGTTCACAGCAAGGAAAAATATCAGAGTGCACAAACAGCATGAATGGCTCATTTCAAGCGCTAAAAGACATTCAAACCCTCAATCAGAATAGAATGCAACCAAAGTAAAAAGGCCTGAAATGTGTACAGCATAGCTGTTGGGTCATCAAAAACCAACTGTTTCTCACAACAAATCTACTTCTGTTGCACTCTACTATGTGCTAGACTTAGTAGACATAGCTAAAGTTGATTAAAATATCAGACTTTCTCTTGATGGTTTTAATATGCACTTTTCATTTCCCAACTAATCCTGTTCCCAATTAAAATAACATCCATAAAAATAAAGTTTTCAACATAGTCCATACTGATAGGAGAAAGGGAATATATACTGATAGGAACTGGGAATAAGCTGGCCTGTCCTCAGAGGGGATGTTCTGTTCAGTGGGGAGTAGTATAAGGAAGAGGCTCTGGATTAGCTGAGATCAGGAGTTGAGAAAGGCTTAGAGAACATGATAATTCAAGAGAATTGTAACACCCCTATTGATTGTTCTGCAAATTTTCAGGAGTCTAAGAGGCAATAAGCTCAAATGAGGTTTTTTCCCACCATCTGAGTTTTTATTGTATTTTTACCTGCTTATCTAGTTTACAAAATTGAATTATCTTTAAGAGTTCTATCAAAGTTGGATATCAAAAGTTATTGAGACATAGTAGAAGACAGAATGATAGATGGGTTATATACACAACAATTACTCCAGAAAGTGATTCAAGTGTTAAAAAGTGATGATGTCCAGACTCCTCAGAGATAACCTTTTCTATGGCAGACTCATCACAAAACATAGCATTTAGTTATAAATTCTGGGTCTGATAGGGTACCCTTGCAGTTCTAAGAAATAGTCATGACTTTATGTGTGTTTTTTGTAGTGTACAATATCTGAAATAATTTGAATGCTGTGTTACGATGCCTGTCATAAAAATGGCATAAAAATAGGTGGCAGTACTTAAGGGTGAACACAATTGCTGGGAACACAAGAGAACTATGTAGGGCAGAAACCTGATACAGAGCTAAGGGTACTGTGTACTGGGAGAAGCCCCTGGAATGAACCATCTCCAGAAGCATCCTTAGGGGTTTTTTTTTGAAGGAAACTAGTTGGTTTGTGCCAAAGGAGAGTAAGACATAGCATTTACATGAGATGGCTAACTGAAGGACTAGGACCCAAGAGTGAAATAGGTAGCTAAATATTTACACGGTGAAGATGAGTACAATGGGTGATTCCATAAATTTTGTATCCGTATGATACAAAAAAACATGCAAACATGAAAAATTCCCATCTTCCACAATCCTCGTCTTTCACATCTTAACCATCTCCACCTGCTATGAGGAAGGTGTTTCTTATTGATATTTCTTTTCATATCCTTTCCTTTAACGTTCCTAGCGCTCAGGAAAGTCACTAATGTTCTTAAGTACTATTTAGAACATATCCAAGTCAGAGCCAAGAACTGTGTTGAGCTGTTAGTATAAAAGATAAAGTTTCAAACAGGAAAAAAGGCTTAGGAAGGCAAGAAAGGGATTTGTGTATCTCCCTTGTTGATAAACAGACTTTTTAATGTGCTCTAATTTGATCATCAAAACATAATGTTTTGGAGAATGTTGCATTTCATTTCATTATCTTTAAAGGACGCAGTCACCCCTTACAGGAGGAGCTCCATCCTTGCACTGAAGCTTTGTCCTGCAGTGTCACCAACACATTCCATAGTAGATTTGTACAAAGTAATCCATGACCCAACTCAGTCCTTTCCACCTCACAGATGAGGAGAAGCAGCAGACTTCTTCAGCCTCTGGGATGGCACCTCCGGGACCATGTCCTGCCCACAGCATCATCATCCTCGAAGACAGCTGACAGATCCAAATGAATCAGTATGATTTTCATTTCACTTCACTTTGCTTTCATCTGTGAATAACAGGCAATCATCAGACAACACAAAAAGTAATTTTTTTGTATTTTGTCCAGTTCTGAATCCTGAATCAGAAAAGTGAAAGTCTGGAGACCTATTAAAAAAAAAAAAAAAAAAAAAAAAAAAACAGCCATAATCTTTATCACATATATGGAATATCATTATTTATGATTAGATTTAGGTATTAGCTACTAGGGATACCATGGTCTTTTTAAAGAGAAAAAATGGATAGGGATTTGCACAATACTGAGGTGCATATGGAAGTATTTCTTTTCCAATTGTCCTTATGAAAAGAAGCCTAACAAGTGTTTTCTTCTCAGAATCAATGATCTTACCCTCCAAAAACTAGTAGACTGCATTTTTCTGTCCGTCTTTCATCTACCACTAACATAATTTTTCCTGGAAAAAGCTCATATAAGCCTATATGATTGAATTTGTAATGGTCACATATGCACACCATTTGAATGTTGGTGGCTAAAGGCAGATTAAAAATTATATATTAAAAACATCCCATGTTATACATTAAATTGTTTATCCTCTTTTTTTCTAATTTCTGAAGTCATTTAGATGCATTAAGCTTTAGACTATTTTGGTGCAAGGCTCTGAAAAACAAATTTCAGGAAGTTGTATATACACTCATGCTAGCAACTTACAGGAAGTGGTAGCAGTCATAGCAATGAAAAAGTAATGTGATGTGATAAAAGAGAGTCCACAAATCCCATTAATCTGGCACTATTGATGCTTTGCAGCAGCAAACCAAGAGACAGCTCTAATTGTTTTTAGTCTCAGCTGATAAAGTGTTTTTGACCACGCATGATAAATATGGCTACACTCATTCAATTTTCTTAGCAATCAAGTATGAAATACATAAGAGCTTATTGATATCTAGCAAAGATGGCCCTTTCATATCAATAGTTCTATTCCACAAGCTTATTTGTATATCTTAAATGAAAATTTTTCTGTTACCAGCAGTAAATAAAATACAAAAAATGCAAATCTTCAATTAAAGATCTTTTCCTGATTTCTGGGATATTTTTCTTTAGGTGACAGCTATTTTGACTTGCTTTGGTCTGCCTCATGAATCACTGACAGTCTCACATTCGAATACCTAAGATCACTTTTCTCTGTCCAGTCTCTATTTCTCTGTGTGCTCTCAATTTTGCTGTTCCTGTTGGTTCTTGTTGCTGTGTTCTGCATGTTCAGCAGCTCTCTCTTACAGACTCTTTTACAGACAGCATTTAGGAACCAGGATTTTGGGAAGAAAGGGCTACAAGGGAGTCTCCCGAATTATAAAATCCAGCCTCTTTCATTGCAATAAGAGTTTCATTAAGAAAGTTCTCTACAATATCCAGGATAGACCCCGGCACTTATCTTGGGCCACAAAAAAACTTCCCTGTACCCTCCAGAAAACTTAAAAACTTATAGCAAAGTACTGAAAGCCAAAAATATAATATGCTACAGGGGGAGAGCAGAGACCTTATAAGCATCACTAGTATCCTAGACTTCCAGAAGAGAATGTATTAATTAAAACTCCAAGGTGATCTTGGGATAGGAATACATTTTGTCCTATTGAAAAAGGCAAAGACCCAACTGGCAATCTGAGCTGTGGATAAACAACTTCCTTTTTTAACCTCAAATCAGCAAGCTCATGGGAATGGAAAGAGCAATCAGATCAATTCCATACATCTTGTTTCTAAGCATGGCAAATCACCAGTACTTGGGAAAAAGAAGAACAGAACAGAACAAAATGCCACATCCAAACCCATAAACCAAGTCATCAATCTTGGAGTGGGGGAAATCGTGTTTCTCTTGGTCCCTACTGTCAATTACACTGGTAGATACTCTGAAGTTTAGGATTACTCTGTCATGCAAAAGATTAAATCAAACAATGCTATAGTTTCTTTTCAAAATCTTAGGGACACCAGAAATATTGGATACCTAAAGATTCAAAGCACAGATATGTTTTCATTTATGTGAAATTTATCTTCAGGAATCCCTTCCATAAGTTTATCATGAGGTCTCCTAAAATAATTTTGGTGCCCACAGCAATGTGTTTGGTTCAGACTACTTGAATAGCTAAAATTTTTCTTCTAAATCCTGGAATTTACTTTTACAAAAATAGAATAAGCTATAACAACTAGAGTTTATTAAGCTTTGGAGAGCACTGTAACTCTCATCAAGGTCAAAGTGAAATAACCCTCAATTTCTTATCATGTTCTTTATGCTTTTATAACTCAGGGAAGATGCAGAGACATAAGAATGCACTGGGGATTCTGTAAGAGTTACTGCTAGCCGGGGCAGTGAATGTTGGGTTTTAGATAGTATGTGCAGAGTCTCTTCCAGCAGCTACGGAAACACTGCATGTACTTTCTTTAGAGGTCAGACATTTGATTTTATTACATTTTACTTTCTGCTTCAGGTAAAAGGGAGGTGCTAGGAAGGAATAGCTTTGCTGCTGAAAGTTGAGCATAGTGTTCTTTCAGCTTCCTTTTAGGTGTAAGGTCAGGTGTTGAGGACTTACTGCCAACAAACATGTCTAAATTAACAATTTCTCGCTGGAAAACTACACTGCCCTTAAGACACCGGTGTTTAAATTCTATGTAATAGGTGAAAAAAACCAGTCTAGTCTAACAAAGATCTATATTTCAAAGCCACAAATATAAATACCCAGAAACTAAAATTTATTTAACTGAACTTCATCTAAATTAAATATCTTTTTGTCCCTAACCTTCCTTTACACTTGGGTCTAAGAGAAACAAATAGTCAAGCAACAGCACAGAACCAACCAGAGGCACCTGAAGCCTGGAGCATTTGCAGGTAATGATGACTATTAAAAGTAAAGACACAGCTGTCACTTGAAGAATGGCCTGAATTTTTGAAACTTTCACAGTGTGGTTCTTATAGTCTCACAAACTTACCATATGGTTACCTCTTGGGGCTTGTCTACACAAATTGGTTTATCTAAAACAGAGACACATTGAAGCAAAAGCTGCAGTGCAACTGCTTTGATGCAATTGCATCTGAGCTAACTGCTAAAGTATGCTACTTCTCAAATTATTATTTCTACATGAAGGAAATTTATCCCAAAGAATGTGCTCAACAAGGTATACATGTTCCATACATATATATATGTATATATATGTATATATATTGCTATATAGATATTTTTGGAACATCTGACTTGTCCTTTGCAATGTGGGTTTATTCCTGCTGGAGAACAGGAGGAATTCACCAGTTAGTTACACTACTGTTGTCAATGCTGTGGATGATTCGTATTCTTTGGTTCATACCTGAGGCCTCACAATTCATAAATAACTTCTTTAGAGTGTTCTAGGACTCAGTCCTATCAGCTTAGAAACATTCACAAAAACAATATTTTCAGGAAGTGTGTTTTATACGACAAACAATGTGGAATGTACACAATGTAAGCATTTCTTTTCTTTTCCTTTGGGATTCTACCACCATATTTGCTGAAATCTTTCATTTAATATCTGGATAACAGACAGACCAGCCTACTGAACAGGCAAGTAGCTGTAGGTTGACAGTGTGGTGTACCTTTGGGAGACTGAAGACAATCATTTAGCAGGCAGCTAAGCAGAATCTCGGATTAGAACAGTGTACTGGGCTCCATACGACAAATGTGAGAAGAAAAATGACTGCTTTGCCAAAATCTGTGAGGCAGAGACAGAAAAATGCCCAGGACAGCATGCCTAGCCAATGAGATACTTGCCTGTATGTGACAGCTGCTGTGGGCATACTATCTTGTACGCTTTTTAGCCCAGTCAGAAGAGAAGATTTTGACTATAAGAAGTTGCCTTGGTATATTTTACTTGTTTTCATGATTTTTTTAAATGCAGAAAATAGCACATCAACAAATTATTCTGGGGAATCAGTGGTATGGATCTTCAGGATTTGTTTCCTGTGCTTTCTGCAGTAACACACAATGTGTATCTGCAGTGCTTAGTGAGTACAGCCGTTGGGTCTTTGCAGGCTCCCTGGCCATCTGGGACACGTGCTCTGTATGGTTCTGTGAAACCTGACTTTGTGTGCTTTCACCTTTTAGAGTTTGACATGAGAAAGCCAAAATTCAGAGCTCTGAAGTCATAAACCTTTGGGAACACATGGTTATGTACGTCTAGACAGATCCCATGTCTCCATGAAGGGTGTATATCATATTTCATATGCAATATCCTTGGGTGATAGAAGAAAAAAAAGTGTCTTTGCAGGAGAAGAAAAGAACCTATTTGCCTTTTAATGACAAGTGGGTGTCAATAATGGTCAAATTTGAAATATGTGGTTGTTTACTCCACATTTTGTGTGCAGGTGTGCATGCACACGCATGTATGCACATTAGGAAAACGAAATAAAGAGTACAGGATATAATACAGAGTAAAATATTTAGTAAATAATTATTACACTATCTTTTATTAAAAATATGCAGTTAGACATTTCACATCAAAGTTATTTTATCCAGAGTTTTATGGAAAATAAATAGATTAATGATAATTCTACATTTATGAAAATATCCCCATACTGCTACAAGTCATTTATTTTACTACTTGTCTGTTCCCTAAATTATATTTAAGACCAGTTATTTTGTTGTAAAGTTTTTAGTAGTCTGCATGATTTCTTTTCCTTCATTTTTATCTTTTTTGTTTTATTTTAGTAAAGAAATAACCAATGATGAATTGATACACATTTTAATTAGTGTGTGCTTGATTTAATTTTACTAGCTACACATTAGTTTTAGAACATTTTAAGTAAAAAAGATGCACACAAAACCCATGAAGAAATTATTTGTGATATCACACCATAAAGAGATAGGAAGCAAGTTGGGGGTTTGTGCAAAGTTCTCTATTCAGGAGATAAGGACATCTTGGGAAAAATATCACCCAGCAATCAAACCCCCATGATGCATGTTGAACTACTCTGCAGACACAGAATTGGCACTCTTTTATTCAGTCAGGTTCCATTTCACTTTCCTTTTACTTCCCGAACTTTTCCATTACTCTGGAAGTGTACAGTGTAAATGAAAGCCATACATAAAAACTGGAAATATGCACATGCAATCACCACCTGTGCTTAACCTGCGGCTGTAGGGGGGCTGTGGCTGAAGACAGACCCAAGCTCTGCTGTACTTTTTAGCTGTCCAGATGTAAAATAATAAGTAGCCTGGCATCTACAGAGTGCCAGCAGCCTGGTGTGGTGAGGCCGGACGCCTGGACCCAGCGCCTACTTGTGCTAATGAAACTGCCAGGGCTCCAGGCTGAGCGCAACTTGCAGCCGGACAGTTTGGAGCAGCTGGGATCTGTGTGTATATGCACATCCCAAACCGCTGTGTTTCTGTTTCACTCTCTGCTCAAAAAGTCTGTGATTATCGAAATCAAGATGCTGTGAAAGCTGTAACCCTGTACCGTTTTTGCAGTACAAACGGTTAATATTTCCACTGTGCTCATGATGCAATAACAGGCAGTGTAAGTGGCAGTGCTAAGCATCTCTGAGAATCAGGCCATAAAAACAGGTTTCTAACCTTGCAATGAAGGCTGGATGAGACTGATGAGATTAAGATTAATTGAAAATTAGATTGATTAGATTAAATATTAGATTTTGCAACGATGCTTGAAAGTTAGGTTGCAATTTTACCTCTTGGCTTCAGGCATTAGCCACAGTACTGTCCTGCCTAGTAGTTCAGACAAATGTTCTGTTTCTTAAACCTGCTCTGAGTGAAATTTGATGCAGTACTTGCCATATTTTGCAGGAGATGCAGAATTAAATGAAGCAAGAGCTAGATAAATGGAAAATGCTGCAAAATGTGGCTTTCTGAGCGATTGCCTACTCTAAGAAGAACACCATTACAGGACTGATTTACAATTACTCTAATCAATATTTATCTGAGATGTGAAACATTTCCACACCCACAAATTACACATTGTGGGAGTTTTACAGAACTCTGTTAATTACCTACTTGACCAAAAGAACTCATGTTTCTCTGAGTATAAATTTTCTGTCAGTGAACATAGTTGAGTTATTCTTCCTAATTAGACTATGTACTTTGTTTCACATCTGCACTGCATTAAGTTAAAGAGCATTCCACTTAAATTAGAAATGATCATGCTGAACCTTCACCTCCTGCAATAACTAGTGTAGAACTAAACTGTGCAAAATTCACACCCATTTTGCAAATGTTTCAGTGAACATGTTCATAATTTAACTTGAAGTTGGCCAAATGTTCTCTGTGTTCCAGAATCACAAAATTTTCTTAATCTGTTGACACAGCATTTGTATGAGAATAAATGTGTATCTGCCAAACTGAATGAGATCTTTTATGATTGCAATCAGTTCAGATGTAATAGTAGCATAATTATTCTATAAAGCATTAAAATAAAGTTGTATACAGAATAAGTGTTTAATTTGTCAACAGTTATTTCCTGACTTTTATTAAGAACTGGTACCAACTTCTTACCTAGTGAGAAGTAGAAAGGAATCTCTATGTGCTTCACAACTGTGAAGTGTTTATTTTTGTTATTTTGTTATGGTTGTTATTTTTCTATGATTTATCCATATAGTTCTATTAAAAGCAATGAAGCATATGTAACTGAAAATGGACATCCTACTCATAGGTTATAGGTGCCTAACTAAAAAGCTACAATGACCAAGCGATAATCACCTAATTCAAAGACAATGATTTAGAGTACTGGAGCAAAGTAATTAGAGTCCCTGTGTAGTCAATGGAGAAGGAAAATGCACTGAAAACCTCTGATGAGTGATTCAAAGTGCCTACCTGAATTACTAATGAGCATTATAAAGACACTGTGTGCAGCACCTCTTGTGAACCGATGAGTGGAAGCTTTTTCCTGATGGAGGCAGCATGCGTATGGTTAGTTTTTAGTGTTCACAGCTTAGAAGTGAGTTCAAAATCCTGTCACAGCACAGCAATGGCCAAATCAATTTTACCCTGTCTGAATCTGTCTAGGAAGTTACAACACTTGCAAGAGCCATGTTCATTCTTTTCTTCCTTTAGTGGCATATTCTCGTAAAGCTCTAGTTAAACCTTTGCGGAGAGGAAAGTTGTTGCAATGCGTGATGTCTTTATTGAGCAGGCGTTTTGCTAGGACAGCACTAATAGGGTAAGAACTGCCATGGCTACATGTAAGTTTGCAGACAACATTTAATGAGTTATGATCAATGTATCCATGAATGGCATGGGTGTACTGAAGGACTGACTTTCTTCCCATATTATGCTACCACAGCAAGGAGAGCAGCAGCACTGAAGCTGTCTCTGACATGATGGTGTTGGTTGGCAGGCCATGCTCTAGAAAGCCATTGGAACTCATTTCCTGCCTCAGTCCAAACTAAGCCTAATTTAATTAAACATTTAGGTACACTTGGGGAGACTTACGCTGAAAGAGATTTTTGAGGAAGGCTGCGGGGATGCTTACCATAACGATGGAGGGTTGGAAGGAATTGTCCCTGTGCCTTGCCCTATAGAAATGCTTATATTAATCCTCTGTATTGTATAGTTAATATTGATTTGCTTACTGATATTGATTCCTTGAGTTTTAGATAGACTTATTTGCTTATTTCTTGAATAGTGTGCTGAATTTATATAAATAATATATATAGTTTTCTCTTTTACTTAGTCTTGTGCTGAATTAGAGTTACTCAACTTTCCAATTTCTATCATCTCATGAAAAAAATGACTAAAAATTGTTGTGACATTTATGCATTTTTTCCTAGAAATTACATGAATATGAGCAAATTAATCATTGTTAAAAGGACTTTCTCTGTAATGTCACAAAACCTAACTGCAGTATGAAAAGCCCTTGAAAAATTGCTCTTAAAGATTTTTTCTTGATTTTTTTCCTATGGTAGTTGAAGAAAATAAATCTAGCAGTGCAGCTGATCCTCTGATCAAGCTTTCATTAATTATAAAAAGAAATATGTGTATATATACACATATGCATTATATATATAACATGCATATATATGCATATATCAGACACTTTTTACTGTATTCATCTTCAAGATAGGGAAGCTGAAAGAAAAAGAATTCCCTATTGTCAAATGAGTAAAGAAGCTGTTGCATGCTTTGAAGAAAAGGTCAAAATAGAAATTTAAACACTATATTGTTCTTTTCATCAAGGAGTTTAGTTCAGTCTCCATCCTATACAAAACACTTAAACAGAACCTAAAAGGCATAATTATAGATCCTTAAAAATATTCTTTCACATTCCATTTCTCTGAAACTATAGACTCTAATGTCTTGGAGAAATCCTTCTTAGTAGTTTCTTACTACCAGTGGAGTATTAGAGTATAATCGATATTTTTTGTTAGATATGGCAAAGTACATTCAAGCTGGCAAAGTCAAGATGAAAGGTTCTGTGCAAATAAGTGTAAGTAAAAGGCAACTTTTGAGCCTGGAAACCAGAAAGAAGGTTGGGGTGTAAAAATGTGTGACCACAGGTCAACACCATAGTCCATGTGCCAAACAATAAGCAAAATAAGTTAATTAAAAATTCACGAAGAGCCAAAGCATTAGACATGAAGGCTCTTGAAGAATTATTATTATTATTTTCACAAAAACATGAAACTACAGGAAGTGGAAGAGAAATCCATCAAGATCTATTAAATACAAAGACACCATTTCTGGCTTAATAAATTGTTTACAGGCTGAAAGGGAACTGCTAGACTGCTGGGAAGAATTGCAATACACTTGACTTAGTATACTCTTCCTTAGGTATCTGCTGGGTATACTGGGGTAGAAATGTTTCATCTGACCTGGCATAACTTGTCTTGTTTGTGTGTATTCAAATAATATTATGTTTAATATTATATCTGTTTAATATCTGTTATATTATATATGTTTAATATCTGAATATTAGGATTAATTGGACACTATAACATTGATTAACACAACTACGTTAGTATGTTCTCACTGATATATTGCCCCCAAGGTAATATGTTCCCACCTTCCTTCCCACTAAGAGAAAGAAAATAAAGGAAAGTTAATTAACCTGGCAATATAAACACATAACAGTCATTTGCAGCTAAGAGGACAAATTCTACCACTGCATGAACAGGGAAAGAAAACAAACTATTTAAACTAAACTTCACTCAGGAAATTAATACAATAGTTAAATTATTATTTAATATCAGAAAATTCTAATTCTGTTTTCTTAAGTTACAACCACGTAGTAACTTAGTTATTATTAAGCCAAACAATGTGAACAAGAACAATCTTTGTCTAATTTCCCCAAGAGTATGATTCCCTCCTAAAGATTGTTGGTGCTGTTTCTTAGATATAATGGCATTAAATTGAAAAATGGTGTTCACACCAAAATAAGAGTTCCTATTTCTTTAAATTTATTCTATGGGATTTTGTGCCACTACCTGAAGCCTACCAATAACTCAGTGAGCAGTAACATTTAACCTTTAAAATAAATTATCATTGAATTACATTAATATCAAAAATGCCTTTTATGTACAAGTAAGATATTCAGAATTCAGTTTATAAAAAGCATTCGAGGCACAAAACAAAATTAGAAACTGATCTATGACCATGCTTACTTTGTAAATTAAATAAAAAGACAAAAACTCTGGGAGTATTGAGAATATGTCATTTTTCCCCATAAAAAGCTGATGTTGATATACCATACCGAAGAAAATTAGAACACAAATGTTGTGAGAAAAGTTTCAGTTGAGATTGTTGAAATATAAGAATTGTTTTGAAACATTTCTGTTCATCTAGCATATTTTTAAATTGAGTTTTGGAGGCTCCACTTTCATGTTTATTTTCCTCTTTATAGCCTGTACTTTGGGAAAAATATCCAGGCCCACGGACAGCAATGTGAGTTTTTGGAAAGCAGTGGGGGTTTTTCCTCTACAGCTCTGTAATGAGCTCCATGCAGACACAACTCTGCATCTCCCTGAGTCTCAGCGAGGTCAGTGGTGCTCCGGGTCAATGAGGTGGACCACTAATACAAAGGGTATTTCAAGATAATTCCCAAGGTATCACCGCTGCAGAGAAATTCACATATGCTTAACTTTAATGCTGACTTCAACAGGACAAAGAATATTTGTAAGCTTGTAGGACTCTGCATTGGGTCCAAGACAGTAAATAGGTCATCTCTGCTTTTGCTGTATAGAATCCAAAATATAGTCTTTTTTTAGAGCAAGAAAATGCCCATTCACTGCCCCTCTAATGATCTACTTCAGATCTAAGCAGACCACACAGGCTATAAAGACCACTTTTATTTAATGCTTAATTAAGACGAAAATTGTTTACAAGGTTACAAAGTCCTTGAAATCCTAATACTGATGCCTCATTAAAAGAAAACAACCCCCCCCACCCAAAAAAAACCCTATACATCTGGTACTTCAGAACGCTTAGACTCAGAGTTAAGATGATGGAATAAAGGATATACTCACTGCAGTTTTATGCTTGAAGTTTGTTTGAAAGGAGCAATTATTTCACATTTATACTCCATCATTTCTCTAGCAACTGAGCATATAGAAAATTAATGCGTTACAAAACTGATCTACAAAATACAACTCTTTCCATAACACTGTTTCTTGTCTCACATATGTATATCTAGCACACATATATGCTGTAGTGGGGTCATTGCATCATGCCCAAACATTAAGAGACTGTATGAGAGTTAATAATACAGAACAGGGAATTCATCATACTTATTTTGGGATCCCAAGTGAGACATAAATTAGAAGCTTCACCTCTTTCAAGTCCCTCTATAGTCAACAAAGAGAAATAGCCACCTGCCAGTGGTGACGTGGCATGTCTAAGAAGGACAACTCGCTCCCTAGCTGTGCTTCGCAGGCTTCTACAGTTAGTTGGCAGAAGTCTCTTCCATCTCCTCTGAGGGATAATTTCTTCTAGAGAAGATAGTGGCCACAGGTCAGCACCATATTTCATGCGTCAATCAGCAAAATAAGTTAATTAAATTAATGAAGAGCTAAAGTACCAGACATAAAGGTATTTGAAGAATTATTAAAAATAAAAGATAGGTAATTTTGTTACAATCTTTTTTCATTTACCAAGTTTGACCATTTTTTCCTTGCACCAGCTGTTTTTAACCATGCAAGTAGATATGACTTGTGTACAATAGACATCGTCTCATCTTTGTTAGGGATGCCTGAGTGTATGTTTATTTTAAAATTGAATTTCTCCTCATTCCTTCAATTTCTCTTTTTCTCCTTATATAGGCCTTTCATCATTGCTATCCAACTGCAAGTTTCTATGGTTATTAAAAAAAATATATATTGCACATGCATTTGTTTTTCAGATTTAGATTTACATATGAATTTTCACTGCATGCCAAAGCCAGAACCCTTTCAGTGAATGGTGGAGATGTCAAGGCTATTGACAGGAGCTGCAGCCACTACATCATCATAGTAGTAATAACAATAACTGCGCAATTTTGAGTTTTGTGTAGTAATTAATAAATGAGACAATCACTTCAATAGCATCTTGCATCTCTGTATGCATCAAAAAAGTGCAATGTGCAGCGTTGGAGTCATCCACTGAAAACACCTGAGGCCCAGAATATTGTTTACAGATGTTTGAATATGGCACCTAGGAAAATGTGTCTCTGATCCAAAAAGAGCCACGAGATGTGTGTCATCAAATTATCGCTACATCTAACTCTCTAAGAGCCTAGTCCTTGCAACTTTATTTATACAAGCCTGATCATGGAAAGGGAGTCACTCATAGCAGTCACACAGAAAAGGCAGCGGGAAAGGAACAAAGTTTTCTGAGGCAAAATGGCTCAGGTAACAGGTCTCTTCTGTTCTCCAGCAAGGGTTCTGTATGTATTCCACAACTAGGTGCAAATTCGGTTAATTTCTCTAATTGCACCATATAAAAGAAGGCAGAATTAGAACATACCGATACCGTGGACAAAGAAATTCTTCTTTCTCTAATTCATATCTAACAATTTCACTTAGAAATAAATGAAATTCCAGACAAATTTAAGTCATTAAAAAAAAATCTTATACTGAGTGAAACTCCTGCTTTCAGAAACTGAATTATGGTAGGATGTGGAGAAATAAAAAGAGAATGGAGAAATTAAACCACTGCATATGTGTTAACATGAACATGTGCGCATGCTTGTGTGCATGCTTGTGTCTTCTGCAGTGCGATATTGGAGCTATGTAAACAGAAACCAGTTGACAATTTTGTCCTCTAGACTCATCATACACTGACACTTATGCCAATAAAACTTCATTCATAAACTGGGAGTTACTCTCAATTTGTATTTGCGCTAGTGAAAAGAGAATCAAACTCATTGATTGTGTTACAAACTGCTAATAGTGCTTTAAAGGTGTCCTGCTTTGGAATGAATGTAAGGGTTGATTGCCTCCATGCTGCATTCACATTGCTTCTTTCTGTCCTTGACCTTTATCTGTGAGACGCAATTTCAGGATGACTTGATAAGAGACTTTTCAGGAGAACCTGCACCTGGTGTTTTACAATTTTCCCTTGATTTACATTTCACAGAAAAAAGGAAAAGAACAAAGAAAAATAGATGAATGGCACTGACTATTATTTTACGCATATGTTCAATGTGTTTTGATACATACACATATAAAAATAACAAAATTGAATAAATGGGAAGTATTTAATGAGTTCAGTTAAAACATTGGTTTGATTCATCAGTTTTCTCTGTGGATTATGAATCTCTTTGTCATTGCACTGAGTTGGTTTCTGAAGAAAAGCTAATCAAAAAGTCTAATTTCATGTCTGATTTGCACATGATATATGGAATACGTAAACAGTATAAATAAGAATGTGATTTTTAAACATGACTTGTAGTTTTACATCACGTCATTTTGACAGTCCTAATCTCGTCCCCAATATTGATGGATAATATCATGTAGTGTGCTATGACAACCTAAACATTGTCAGGAGATTCAGAAGAAATATCAGCAAGTTAATATTGCCTGTGCAATGCAAAATCTCACTTCAGGAGACAAATTAAAGAGTTTGGTTGCAAAATCTCTCTTTGGTAGATAAATTAACAACTTTGCTTTCAGGTTTGTCAGCCTATGTCAGTCTATGTTGGCCTACAATATGCAAGTAATTCATCACTCATCTGCAAGTCTGTCCATCTCTCTCAAGGATTTCTGAGCACCTGTTACCCTTCTGCCTAGGCTAAGCTATTCGCCCCTCTACTGCACCTACTTCAGTCTCTGGGAAGAAACTAGCATTAATTTTGCAGAAAAGTTATTCAAATTTGCCCCTAAAAGTCAGGAGGAAAGGGTCTTCAGTACTACTGCAAGTTTTCCTAACTTATTTCCAACCCTTCCTTTCATTATAGTACAAAGGCATATTCTTTCTATTTTCCCTTCCTCCTGCTGACTATTCTTTTACCATTTTCCAAAAACACTATGAACCTTTTTACGCTTAAATGTACAAAATTTGTTGTTGCTGCGTTTTAAATAACTGCCCATGGGTTTGCTTTTTCAAGAACATAGTTTGGCATGAGAAATATGCTATGAATTTTCATCAGGAATGAATGCATAAAATAATTACAGGTTAACCCTGTTGCCCAAGAAAAATATCAAGCCTTTTAAACATAATTGTTCCATAGTAAATTACCAAGGAACATTTAAAATACCTCATTTACAGTGGAAAAAGGTGTAATTATCCTTAAATATGTTATCCTGAGTGCCTTACATCAGGTATATAGCGACTTGGTCACTGTAATGCAAGAAATGCTTTATATACATATCTATGATTGACTGTTATTGCTGAATTACTAATAGAATGAGTACAAGATTTAAGAAAATGAAGTAAATAAGAACAAATGTAATAGGCGATGTGAGTAGAACGAAAATCAGAGGTTACTCGAGAGGAAAAACATACATTGCAATAGAGATACAGCAATCATCAAAGCTAAAACAATAGCAATAAATCTCTATTTCTCATTTCAGGTGTATGTGCAATATACCATGGTTGTCTTTCGGGAGCCTAAAGAGATGGAATAGTGCAGTCATTTAAAAGTAATAATGATCCTGATGTGAACACTTCAGACTAACGAAGCGATACGTACATCTAACAACATAAACTCGGTCTCAGTGTGCAAAGACTTTAAGACAAATGGTACAGTAATGGAGTGTTGGAGAAGTACAGGGAAATCTGCCATGTCTATAGCTTCTACAGCATTTCACAGTGTTTAGAGGTAACTGAGTCAAATATGACACAGTGTGATATATTTCATCTATTAATGGTATAATCTTCACAATTGGGGGGGGTGAAGGAACTGCTCTGCTATATGACACAGTAAAAATATTGGCATGAACTTCCTTTTTCAGACTGTTTTTAAATTAGTTTTGCTGTCTTCATGCTCTGCTCCTGATTTTTACACAAAAGCTTAATACTTTCTACTTAAGGAAAGAAAAAAATAGATATTTTTCTTTTTTTAACACTTTTTTTCCTTCTTACTTTTCCTTCACTTCTCTTCTCCTTTTCCTGCCTATTCTACTTTCCAACCCATTTTCCTATTCCAATATCTACAGCGAGTGTCATCTTTTAACTTCTTTCAGCCCTGCTCTTTCACTTTAGCTCAACTTCTAAAGTCTTTTCAGGTTCCTTACCCACTCAGGACTCTTTCTCTTTGAAAAATCCATCCACTCTACCCTACAGATTATTGTTTAACTTCTCTTCTTCAATTCATCTTTATACACGTTGCTGACCAGAACAGACTAATGGAGCTCCTACCCTGCATGTTAAAGTCCTCATTTTAATGCTGTGTTCAACTCTCCACTGAAAATGCCTGTAATGATCAAGTCTTAGAGTCTTTTCTCAACCAGCATCTGTAAAGCTTATTCTATGCAAATGTGTTCTTAATGCTTTTGCTAAAAATAGTCAATGTCAGAGTGTCAAGACAAGACCCTTATACTGGCTCCTCTATTTTCCTTTGTAAAGGAAAGATTGTTCCTCTTTAGAAGATAGCCTCATCTCACAGAACAAAAAACCATCTGTATATGGAAAAGTGGCTAAAATGAAGACTAAATTTTAAATATTCTATAAGATTACCCTATATGTAGATCTCACCAAAACAGTTTCTGCAAGTTATCTTATTTATAAAACTTCTTTCAGTGTGTTCATAAAGCAAACCATGAAGGCACATTGTTACAGAAAGACTAGCCAAATGACATATGTGTGTGTCTGTGCATGTTTGTGTGTATAGGACACAGAGATATATTGAGGAAGAGATTTTCAAAAAATAGGGGAAGAAGGAAGAGGTCTTTTTCTCTCACAGGAATCATATTTCAAGTTCTATCACCTCAAATATTTCCAAATTAGAGACACATGGGGCACAATGAATCACTATTATGCTCTGACAATGAGTACATAAATAGGCTGATAGATCAATCTACATCTTTTTCCATGTATTAAATACAGAAATATTCTTCAGATATGTTGATAAGCAGATAAAGAGTCAGAGAGATAAACAGAAATCTACATATTCTCTATAGAATGGTTAAAACAGAAAAACAGGAAAACACTAAAAATATGTTTACTTTGTCAGTCCAATGCAAGTCCAAATGCATTGTCATCTCTGTCATCAGTAGACAGGCAAGTCTTTCAGCGTCATCTCCAGTCATTTTTGAAGGGAAAAGCTGCAGCAGGTCTCCAAGACTGGTGGCATCTGGGTGTCCTGTACACATTTTGACCTTCATCAGGAGGCAGCCTATCAACCAAAATGAGGCCCATTTGCAAGCACACGTGTGCACGTGCACACGCACACACACACACACACACACACACACACACAGGAGCCCTGCAGCCCAGGAGCAGGTGGGGGAGCCCCAACAGCCCCATCAGAGCCAGCAGCCCCTGCCCGGCCCCCAGGGCTGTCCCAGGAGAGTCCCAGCCCCATGGGTCGGGGGAGACCCATCTCCGTAGCCAGCAGAGAGGCTCTCCGGGGCCTTCGCAGGCTGGGGCACTGCCGGGGTGCGGGGCTCGTTGTGGAGTGCAAGAGAAAAGCGTCCCAGGGTGGTGCAAGATTTATTGTGGGAAGTCTAGGGGAAGGACCAAAGGTGGGGAAAAGGAGGCACCGAGGTGGACTGGGGAGGAACAAGAGTGGGAAAAAAGGGAAAAAAGGGGACAAAAGGACATGTGTGTGTCTGTGTGTGGGAGGCAACAGGGGAGAGCAAGGATCCAGGACCAGCAGCTGGATGGACTGCAGGATGAATCCCCTGTGTGTGTTTGTGTGTGTGAACGATGGGGTCTGTACCAGCAATGGAAGTGGAGCTGCAGGCCTTGGGAGCTCGTATGTCCTGGTGCCAGCAACTGGGGAGAGCGGGAACCCAAGACCAACTACTAGGAGGACTGAGTGTCCAAGCCCACCTACTGAAGGGATCTACATTGAATGTCTGTATATTTTCCGTACTGATGGACCTTCATCCTTGTTGGCCGGAGAGGTGGTGAGGATGAAGCCATTGATGCTGTTTATTTTTGTGTGAGTGTTGAGTGTTTCCATCTGTGTTGTTCTGTGTGGCCAGCTGTGTCTGCATGCGTGTATGTGCATATATGCATTGTACAAGGGTTTGTGTGGGTGCCTACTGGGAATACATGCTCATCCTCAATACTGGTTGGACCTGGGGGTATGGAGCTCCAGCAGCCTTCCCCTCTGTCAGGCTACCGGACCCGGTAGCTCCCTCACAATATCAAGTTATACTTAAGTCTTGTCTAGAGCACAACCTAACCTGGAAACCGAGAGTCAAGAACAGTCAACAACAGCTCTCTTTAAAGGACATGCTGCTTTAAATGCTATACATTTTTCTTGACAATCTGAGTGAGATATAATCTTCTGTCAAGCTAAACCACAGGAACATGCTTCTATGTTCCTTTGGCCCACATCTAGTAAATCCCCCTAGGATCTGTTTCACAAAGGTATTTGTGAGCACCAGATTTGGAATACATGAAGCATTACGGCAATCTGAGGTGCAGAGTATTATAAATTGTAGGAAAAAAAAGATAAGTAGCTTTATCAGATATGAGCAGAATTTACAAAGAGAAAAAAACATCCTAGAAATGTCAATTAATGATGAGTCTTGCTTTCAGTGTCAAAGAATTATCATCTCTTTAGTGAATTGTTGGTATGAATTTGGCTTTCTGTATTCCGAGTGAGTATTTAAATCATCAAGATATGATCTCAAGCTCTCTAGAGTCAAATTCATGCTTAACTATTTTATATACATTGCAGTAGGCTGAAGAGAATGAAACAAAGGTTGACTATATAATCTAGTGGCTGGGGCAGAGTGGGGAGCTGAATCTCACCCAGACACAAGAAAGGCTTAATCTACAGGCCAGTGTCTATTTTTGGCCTTTGTTATTTTATGAAAAAAATAGAAGTTCTCATTAGCATTTTATTTTAGACAATCAAAAAAAATTAACATTTTTTGAGAATTTTTTTGACTTGCCCTTGAAGATGACATTTTATACAGTGAAAGTGCCATAAATGAGCATTTGAAATTTATTTATTCAAAAAAGAAAAAAGGAAGAGCTGACTAGTTAAAGAGTTAAAAAAAGAAATGGGAGATAGACAATGTATACAATTCATACCAGTTCAAATTTTAGTTCTAAATTCTTTTGTAGAGATCACTAACAGAGTATCATTATTTATATTTAAATGAACTTGGACTAAGAATCATCCTGAGAATTTGCAAGCTGTAGAAACATTTTCAGTCCTAGTTGCTCTAGAATTTAGAGGAAATGGTCCTGAATTCATTCGTCATTATCTATAAAATGGAAAAAAGTTTAATTTTTTCATGAAACAATACTCTTCTAATTCATCTATTTTCGTATTTGAAAACTACCTCTCTCAACCACTACGAGGTAATCGCCTCTTCTTAAAATATTAATTTCCAACACATTTAGATTCAGTGCTAGATTGCATTCATTATTATTTATTATTTATAAAAAATACACTGAACCATGAGACTTGACATAGCAAATGGATGTTGGCCATAGCAGCTTAAACAAGGTTATATTTGGAAGGATGAACGGCTCATGATCTGTTTCTTCCACAAGGAAACCTAGTATGCCTTTTCATTAACATGATCCTTTGACATTATGATTTAACTCTCCATAGAGTCTGTAAGGTACTGATTCCTTGCAATTGACATTGATGGCACCACCAAAAAAAAAAAAAGTTTGTCTTCTTATCTGCTGAAGTTGGTTACAACAAGGTCAAGGTTGAAAGTGGTGCAATAACATGCATACCGTCTTTCGTCAGTACTAAAGAAAGATATTAGCCAACATTAAGTTTAATTCTGCACCTCACTGTTTTATTTACTTTCTGAATTTCATTTATTCCTCTGTGTTGTCTAAATAAATAGACTTTCATTATCCAGAAAAGTTTATAGTGCACAGTGGAAAATGAGTATGCTCTGGGAGTTTGAGGAGAGAGATTTGAATTCATTCCTAATTGACACAATTCTTAACAAGTCTCAGTTAAAGTGAGAGTTACTTTCTGCAATGAATATTTTATGTTTTGAAGAGTCTAGCAAATAGAACCTAAGTATAACTAAACAAATATTCTCAGCATTTAATCATTCAGGCTGTAACTCTAACCAGTGACTTAATGTGTGCCTGTACACGTGTGCATTTGGTAAATGTACTCATTGCAAGGTGAAAACACGATTAAGTGCTTTATAGGATAACAAAAGACCACCTTGCCTGAAAAGCTTATATTCAAGCTTGTTTCAGGTTTAGGTCTTTAATTGTCACACACTGCATAAATGGGGGATTTTAATGATTCAATAGAAGGTGACAAAGAAGCGTTTTCATTACTACTAAAGTAAGACAGAATGGAAATCCAATGTTAGGAATTTATTATTTTCCTCAAAAATATTCACCAGCACTACCTGCAAATATAAATGATGATGATGAAATAATAATTAACACCTATTTTGGAGAATTTGGTTTCTAAATCATGGAAGATGTATTTCTCTGCCTGAGCTAATTGCCCTATGTATAATAGTTTGGGACACATTATTCTTATTTCATCTACAAAGATGAATATTCATATTGCATATTCATTGAATATTCAGTAGTAATGTGTAAGACATAGTCTTCTAATCTGACATTATCTATAAAATGAACTAAGAGACTGTTTGCATCCTGCCATGAAGTACAAAATTTTCTGATTTTCAAGATATTTCATCTGTTCTAAAGATTTTATGCTTTCAGCATTAGCTAAGGCCATAACCTTTCAGAAGACACTCCATCTAAAAAAAGATGTATGGACTTCTAGAGTCTTTGGATTTTGGTTAGTGAATGAAGCTTGTACTTCTGTAGCAAAAATATTGTAACCTGTGTATGGGAACAGAATTTGGGACATAAATGCACCAGAAACATCTATAGCTTAACACAAATCAAACTTGCAAAAATTGACAAAATGGCAATGGCAAATGGCAAAATATGAAAAATAGCAACAGAAAGCTTAGCATGACTGAAACCACAAGCTTCTAACACTATCAAACACTACAAAGATTAATTTATAAAAACATGAATTTCACATTTAAATGGAATTTTCTAAATAAATAGTCTAATTTCTTAGTCAACCTCAGAAATTGAAACTCATGTAATTTATATTTCTAACCTCTTACTGTGTAAAGAAAACCAAATACTACAACTACCAACATACTACTACCAACTACTACAATCGCAGCACTGACTTATGGTAGTCTATATGATTCACTTATAATTTTCTTCTTGTAATTAATGATCATCACAAATTCTTGGTTATAAAACATTTATACTATATGGCATCAAGTATTTTCTATTTCAGTTTAAATTCTATTTGCTTTAGACTTACTTGACATTTTATTCCATAAATTTACTCTATTTTGAATGGAAGTCTAAATTTAATTCTCTTTTAAGCCTTAATTTTCCATTTTTTTCTTTGCCTTTGTAAATTCTATAGCAGTAGTCATATGTCTTCAAAATAACCTTATCAAAAGAGGTAGGTCACTTTTAAGACATTTTAGCTTTCTTTTATGACAAAATCATGCTAGGAAAAAAGTGTACTTAGTGCAACTATTTTTTTTTCTTGCTGTTGCTCAGTTGGAGGATAGGAAATAGTTCTAATATTGTTTCTGTATAATTTTAAATTAAGCATAGTGAAAAATGTGCAGAGAAAAAGAAGCATCTAAATTTAAGAGTAAATTCTTAAAAATTAAAGATACAATTAAAAGTAAATACTTCATGGATATTAATATTGTTCTTTTCAGGTCCCAGCTTCTAGCTATGTGTTGTTTCAAAAGACATTTCACTATTTAACTTTCAATGCAATTTTGTATAGTAAACGTCATTGATATTTTGCTCTAAGCTTAGGCTCAGGTTTGTATAGGACAAAGTGCTGATATCCTTTGATATTTTACATTTGTGAGTCTATATACACACATCAAACACTTCTTCAACATCAAATGCTTAAATATAGACCCTAAATATACAAGTAAGATTACAAACTTCTTAAAAAAAGAAAAAAGAAAAAAGAAAATGCTGTTTTTATTTCTCATGGAAACTTACTGCTGTTCCAAACTTGACAACTAAGTTAAAATTTCAAGCAAGTCTGTCAGAACTTAGTTGATACCCCACGCTTTCATTTGTGAGAAAAAGATATGATTTTTGTGTTTCAGCAGATTTAAGTTGACTTTTTCTGCACCTATTTCTCCTTAAAGAAAAAGGAAAATCTCTTATTGGATATTATATAAAACCTTAGAATAGCTGCAAACAATAGCGCCGAGACAAATGAATCTGTATTTATAAGGTCTATGCTCCTAGGGAAAGGCCAGGATTTTTTGTTTACTTGTTCGTTGGTTATGTATGTCTAAATTACAGTATTGAAGAAGACCAGATTTTGCTCTAAGATCATAAGCTATGAGTGGTCCACAGTGCCCACCTGTTGATGCCTATATATCTTCCATATATGGAACACACCAGGTGGAAGATACCTGAGAAATCTCAGTATGGAGAGGCAGCTGGTTTTCTCTAAATGATATTCCTACCTCTACTATGGATTATACTGGTGCATCCAATAGAGAGCTAAAACTTCTGCCAAAGGAGACAGACAACACTGGACCTAATAACCAGTATGAATACCCATGTCCATGTAAAAGAAGTGAAACACCGCTTTAGAGAGGTTATCTTCCTCCCAGGTCCACCCTGAGGAAGGTGGAAGAACCGAGCACTTTAGAGGCAACCAGCTTCCACTCCAAAAACCAAAAGCCAAAAAATATTTCTAAAACATTCTAGGGTTTTTTGGCAAGTTTTAGAGAGTCTAACAAAAGAAAATACTGAAGAGTAAAAGTATGTTATTTCCAAAATGTTTGAGTAAAACATTCACTGGGCCCCCACAGTTCTTGGGTTTATTATACTGCTACCATTCAACTGAACTGTGTCTTGGTCTCTGTGGCAGAAGAGTAACGGTGGGGAGGAAGAAGAAGTGGAAACAGGTACAGAACCAATGGCAGAAAAAGGAAAGCTGAAGACTGGTTAGAGCCCCATCTGTTAGCTGACTTACAGCACAGCTATCGTTGTGTGTTTCTAGCATTAAAAAAGCAGTAAATGAGTCTCCCTTCCCTCCCTGCCTCCTGCAAACAATGGAGTAATTAGGCAGATAAATATGATTCATTGGGGCATCATAATGCATTTCAGAGCTACGCCTGTGATGGAGTAGTTTGCCCAAAGACAGTATAACCCTTGTTATGAATGTCTAGGCTATTTATGATTTATTTCTCTTAATACCACATGCAAAAACATGCATATTGGCATACAAAATCTAAGCCCATAGATTCCTGATCCTCTCATAAACTTCTTACAGAATAAAAATATTTAATGGAATTTCTTTGGGGTTTTCTAAAAAAAAAAAATCATATGGAGGACAACTTACATTACAACTTTTCTACACTGTGACTATGAAGTCCTGACAGACTCTTTTCTCCAAATGTTATATAAAGAATGCTGTAACAAATATTATGTATTTGGAGGTTATTCACAATCAAACTTATATCTGTACAGTAGTTGTCTCCAACTAACCTCCCATTTGAGAAATAGTCAATAGCTTGCTGCATTAGAAAAATGAAAATTAATAAAAATGAATAAGCTGCTAAAATTATTTTTCACTATTAAGTTTCACCTAAGGATTGTGACTGAGCACTGCAAAAGAAATGACATAACTTGGATGGCATTTACTACTGCAAAGTATATTAGTGCCTCAGGTGCTTCCATATTTTATAAGACATGAAAAATGTGTCACTATATAAACACGTGGACACATCACCAAGATATCTCAGCATTTGCAATTTAAGGGTAGAAAATTCCCCTTCTACTGAAACAATGAAAATCTATGAATGAGTTATAAGCTATACATACATTGACTGAAAGTTTAAATGTTTCAAGCCAGCTCTGTGTTAAACCAGGACACTTACTTTCAGTCCATATAAAGTGAAATTTTATCACCTATTAAATACATTTGCTATAATTGTTGATACATTATTTCAGACTCAAATATAAAACTGACTGTAAAAAAAAAATGGTAGTGTACAAAGACAGCTAGAGTGAAATCTGAAGAAAAAGCAAATCTCCTCAATATTTGTTTACCATAAGCTTTATTAGTGAGAAAAGGGGTCTTGCTGCACTTGAATAATTATTGAATGTGTTAAGCACAAAATCTGATTTAGACACCTAAGTAAAGAGCTTATTTGTACTTAATGTTAGTACAGTTCTTGATACAGTCAATGGAGAGAAATAGGCTTTCCCAGAGCTTCCAGAGCCTCCTCACTGAACTTAAATTAAACTCTTGCTATGAATTACCCAACAGAGAAAACTACCTGTAGCAGAGAGAGCCTAAGGAGAATAACCTTCCAACATAAGCATTTAACATTACACATATAAAATAAATGATACAAATAAGTCACTTCTTTAATACTATCCACAAAAGAACATAAAATCATTCACCATTAATCTTGTGAGTCTGCAGTTTTCTTGGCAGAACCTTGTGGTCAGTGGTAACAAAGTTAAACGAAAGATCAAAAGTTATCCTCGTAAAGACTTTGGCAGTGTAAACACAGCAGACCACTGCACAGTTAAATTCATTATTTTTGTGCCTCATTAAACCCAATGCTTGCCTCGTAAGGGTTGAGAATTCTTGTCAGAATTTCTCTGATGTCTTAATTATTCTGCTTGTTATATGGTGGAAGCACTGTATTCAAACATTGACTTTTGTTCAGTTTTGGGTCTGGGGCTTTTTTAGAATTAACTGTGTTGTTCTACTAATATCATATAATAATAATCATTTCCAAAACTGATCACCCTTACTCTGCTAGGTTTTATTTCTTTGAAAAGCTGTGCACCATCCCCCCTGCCTTCCTCTCCCCAGCTGTTTAGAATAGTTCCTTAAAACTTTGAAAGTGGCTAAACTTCTTTAGATTGTGCTTTATAACTATGGATGGTTTCCATAGAACAGAAAACTAATTTGTCAAAGAGAGAACAACAATTGCATAATAATACAAAACAGCTCTAGCAAAACATTTATGAGAGGATGAGAAAGACAACAGAGGGAGACAACAAGAAGACAGTGAGATAATATTAATCAGCATGATAGGACGCAGTCTGAACAGAGAGATGGCCTCATCTTTGCTAAGATATCCTTTAAAGGGCACCAAGGAAAAGTTTTAAAGAGTAATTTGCAGGAACACAATGTTGCATCTTTGTAGGTGTTAACAGAAAGAAAGAAAAGCAGAACTTTGTCTAAAACTGACCATACTTGTGCTACAGAGTGACATCTTGGTCTGCTTGCTTCTGAGATCAACCTTCTTGACATAGATGATAAGTAACTTGGACAGGGTATTGCAGCCCTCCAGAGAGGAAGCAAGCCATTTGTGCTGGATGTTACAAGCAGATTGCCATCTTCCAGTTCCAGTTCCAGGATCTTTCAAGGACACTTGTTACAACAAAACCTTTGATAAAAACACAAGAGGGTCCATAATGAAAAATAGCAGCAAGGAATTTCATACAAAACCCATCTCTCCTGCTAGGATAGTGGTCTTGTAATAATTGAATAAGCCATCCTGACTCTGAATAAAAATAAATAAACCGGTTCAAACCTTCCTGGCCTGTGAAATCTGATGATGCTGTAGTATTCAGGGATACATAATGAAATAGAAATGATTTCCTCTGGAGTAACATACATTCCAAATACATTCAAGATGATCAATTGTAAGTTCCGTATAAACTTTTTTTTTTTTTAACTTTTTATACTGAGCTTCTTGGTTTTAAGTGATGTGTGACTGTTAACAATATCTTTCAACAGGTTGCCTTACTTGTATAAACTCCAAGGCATCTATAATTCAGAAACTTAATTTTCTGTAACGTACAAAGTTAAATATTGGTGAATGATCTTTCTAATTATTTCAATAAACAAATCTATTGAATGTATTAATCCCCCATGCCATCCACAGAAATAAGATCTTTCTTGGTTGACCTAGACAGGCACTGCAACAATTTGCATTATGTGCTCTAAAAAGCACAAACTCCTCAGTAACGGAGTAACTACTGAACAAGCAACTACCTCAAGCATGGCTGAATATCTAATCTAAACAGCGCCAGCTGCAGAATGCCTTTTAGATGGAGAGGATCCCTGGTGTCCATCTTGATACCGACATGTGCTCTCCCACCAGCCGTGCTTCACCCAGAAAGAAAATATCTCAGAATATTTTTACTAAGGTTATTCTTGGTAAAGTGCTGGTGAGGATGAGCCCGACTATCCCTAGTGGGAATGTGTGCACATTTTAAAATATGATCATATGGTTCCATGGTCCTGTGATTTCAGTATGGCAACTTAGTCAACGCTTTATATTATTCGAAAGGTCTAAGACCATCTTATCTGCAAGGAAACAAAAAGATGTTAGTTGTTACCAGATGGTTAGGAAAAGGATATAAGAAACAGTGCAAATATAGGATAGTTTTGGGTCTGTTTACTTGGATTGCCATATTCTCATGGCATATGCCAAATTTTCACAATCTTCTCGAGCTGGAGACTGCATGCACACTGGCATGATGAATAGCCTCTGATATACCTATTTTCTGTGAATTGATCTAATCTGTGATCAAGTCAATACTTTAGGCTTCAACAACAAACTCTGGCAATGAATTCCGCTATTTAATTATGTACTGTGTGAATAAATATCTCTGTCTGTTTGTTTATTCCAGTGGCTGCCCAACCATTCTTGTGTTTAAAGAGTAATCATTTCCCTATTCACTGTCTCCATACTACTCACGATTTTATAGATGTGCAACATATCCTTTCCCTCAGACATTTATTTTTCAACCAGGAATTCTCTACTTTTTTTCTTTCTTCCCACATTGCAGCTGTTTCATGCCCAGAAGCACTGATGTCCTCTCTCCTTGTGCAGGTCTACTAGGTAACTTTGTATGTTTCTACTAGGTACCCTACTTCATTTGGATATTTCTGCTAACTCCTTTCAAGAACACATGGCCAGATCCAGCAGTAGTATTAAGTTTTGGATAATTTACACAGATTTACACAGTCTGTTTTATTCACAGTTCACTTCATAGTCATTTCTAACATTGCATTTTCCATTTTGGCCATGACTAACATTTGACTACAAGTTTTCAGAAAGTTATCCTCAGTGATTCTAAGGTGCTAAGCTTTTCCTAAGTAATAATTGCTTATAATCTATCATTGTGTATATATACAATTAGGTTGCTGCTGGCAAATAGTGTTTTGATTTTTATTCACACTTTATTCACATTGATTTTTTTCCCCACATAAACATAAACAAACAAACCATCAGCCCTGGTTTGTGTGTACCTGCATGTGCATGAGGAAACAATCTAGCCTACAGCTTTTGTTTTAGCACTGTGGAAAGAATTCCAATGAAAATCGCATGGAAGCAATTAAGTAAGAAGTTTTGGCCAAACAAGTTTTTGCCTCCAGATATGGAAATTGTTTTAAAGTTATTAAGAATGAGGGACTTCAGTCTTGAATGAATTTTGGTGATAGGGTCTTTTGTGCTCCTGAGAGGAAGAGTAATGGGAATACTGTGGTTCATAGAAAGCAAAGAACATGCCAGTAGCAGCAAGCATTCTTAGCGCAGCAGAATACACCTGATATTTTCTGCCCAGAACTTTGGCGTGCCTATGAAGATTTCTCCTGTGCTTAACAGGGAGCAGAACCACGCTCATTCTTTCGATTGGGCTGCCCCTGAGAGAAGTGTAGCTTCTTTACTCCTAAATATCCTTTCCACAACCCTGCTGGGTGACTAAGATGTATATCAAATGCGAAAATCAGTGACAGAGAAATGTCTTTAAACCCTTATCACCTGGACTTTCTAATAGTCACGCTTCTTATCTAAATAGGTGAATTATTATTGCAAGGGGACTGTACATCTTCCTTATAAACATGTGTAATTGATACAAGAGGTGTTGCTTCTTAGCTTTTTTTTTTTTTTTTTTTTTTTTTTTTGCCAGTGAGTGATAGCATAGTAGATGAGAAACCCAAGCCTGAGGCTGCACTATGGAAAAGCGGCTTTTGCCACCCCCAAGGGCAGTGTGTGCCTGTTCTTTCCATCTTACATAACACCAGGTAACTAACATCTTTCTCTGGAGGCTCCACCTGTCTCCCCAGGCCTGGAGCACATGGCCAGACAAGCTTTTCCTCCAAGATGATTGTGGTGAGGTACTTGGCTTTTGTCATATGGTGAAACAGATAGATAATCTATATGCTACTTCTTATCTTGCCATTTAAATGTTTTCAGAAACTATGGCTGTTTACTTAGGAAATGTATTTTCAGATGGCTACGCATGCACAAAGAAGCACTGGAATTTTGTGCATATGAATGCTCATCCCACGTGCTGTTTCCTCCATGCTGGATGCTGTTCCGTGGTGCAAAAAGAAATCAGGTCATGCTGAGATCAGGTTATGCGTTGTTCTCCCTTCACTCCACTCAAGCAGCAGTAACCAAAAAATGTTAGGGGCGCAGAATGTCATTTTTGACTGTAAAGGAACCACCATTATTGGCTTCTCCAGTTCTACACATTCAGGTCCACAAATGCATTATGAAAATTCAGAACTATTCACAAATTTGGGTCAAAGCATTTTGATAGAACAAATTTCAATCTCTTCCTTCAACCTGCAGAAGAGAAAAGAAAACAGTAAAAGAAAACAACTTTCCATTTTGAAATAATGTTTCAATACCAAATTTTAGTAAAATTAATTATTGTGTATTAAAACTCTAAAGCCCTTGAAACTGTTTTGCTCAGCCTCAGTGTTTTTTTCTGTTTTTATCTTGGAAATGAACACTTTTTCATCTCGCATTACTTTTAAAGAAATTGGGAGGAGATGAAGAGAGGATATGCAATTACCAAGTTGAAATAAAAATTATTGACACATGTCTATTTAAAATGCACACTTCTACTAAGACATTTGTGTATCTTCCTAGAGTAGCATCAAAATTGAGAAGAAACAAATGGCTTTGTCTCAATGGAATTTAATAGTCATAAATTAAAGTGTGGCTATATATATATATGTATATATATGAGACAGAGGGAGAGGGACAGGCAGTTAAATAACATATATATGAACCAATCTTATACCGTACCAAGGCACTGTATCATCCAAATGTCTTTCAACACCTTAAATAATTGCTTCTCAAAGCAAGGAGTACCAAAATAAACAAGAAGAGAAAGATTTTGAATGTTCTCTTAATAACTCAGAGGAAATTAGATTAAGAAGTAATGATATCTATGCCACTAAGTAATTATAAATGTTGTAATTAAGTTCAATATCCTTAGAAAAGTTAGCTTAGTCCTATTTAAAAGTAAACAAACAGCTTATGCTTAGCTCAGAAAATAGAGATCTCAGGTTTTAATAAAGTAATGAAGAAATTAAAGCACCAGCCTAATCAGGTAAAAATGTTTCAGCAGTCATGGACTATCAGCCTGAACACAGCAGACCCAGTAGTACCTGTAATACTTGCCACTTCTGCTTTTTTTTTTTTTCCTAACAGCTATTTTTCTGGCCAAATAAAAAATCTGACAGAACAGATGGATTTAAATGACTTCCACTTTAGAACTGGATAAAGATTACCTGAGGTTTTCATCCATCAGAAGTGAAATTTTACATCAGCTCTATTTGCCCTGAGGTAATTTTTTATCCTCCTCTAAATAGACTATGCTTCATGTTCTTCCAAAATATATCTTATTCAATCATTTACAGTCATGTCCAGTTACAAATATTATGATTCTATTACATTAAAAGACATCACAGACATAAAAAATATTTTCTGGGAGAATATCAATACATACTCAAGGACTTTTTTTCAATAAAATGGTGAGTAATTTTGCCCTCTTTTGAAATCTGTGGCTGTTGTAAAAACAAATGCAATCTGCCAGTCTGATTCTTTGATCTCTTTTCAATACAAGACAAAAATATGATTATTTTTCATCTGATACTATTTTTCCCCATTTTAGGTCTAGTAATTGACTATCTCTAGCAAAGAAGGAGTTCATGATCAGGATCCGAGTGTCCAGATAACTCCTGATTAGTAGCTCACTCTAGCTTTTCTCTTGGCTAAATTCTATCAGGCAGCAATTTTTAGGACTCTCAGAGCTCTTCGCTATATTTTACTCATAAAGAAAAAGTCTGAAACAATATCTTTAACATTAACTCTCTGTTTTGAATACTTTATTTAGAAATAGATAGAGCAGGATTTTCCTACCAGCTTAGCTACATATATCATTGAACTTTGGGCTTTCTAACAGTGTAAAGATACAAACCCAAAAGCTACATCTTCTCACTGTTCTTCCTTCCCCTCTCATATCTTAGTTCTAATTTATGGACATTGACATATTCTTTTATATTGTCAGTGATGTACTAGCTGTTTGCTTGTTAAAAAAAAAAAGAAGCATCATTTTGCAAAATGACTACATTGATCTACTGAATTTCAGCTGCTGCTTGAAAGACCATATGTATCTTAGAGTCTTTCAGTTCTGGCATAAAACACAGTTGAGGAAATATTTATTACTAGTCTTGCCGACTCATCACATTGAGCAGATAAAGCCCAAGTAAAAGGTGCATGATTCTGAGCATTATACTTGACCTATCCTCATATTTAATAAACAGAGGTGTGGAATTTGGATAGAAAAACTTCTGATTTTGGATTTTCCATATTTTCACATTTATGAAGTACACCTGTTTCTTTTTCCTAGCACCAATTTCTGAAAAAAAAACCATCCGTTAACTCTATCTCCAGATACCATTCACACAACTAAAGACAGAGGAAGGGAAAAATTAGAGTAAAGGAAGTTTTCATTATAGGAGCTGGCTGTTGTGGGAAAGAATGAGAATTTTACAAAAGGCAGGAGATCCTCTGGGTTGGGCTGCTTCTATCCTGCCATAGGATATCCACAGGAAAGCAGGGGGCACTGAGTACATTACTTCCAAGTCTCACAATATTTGATATTCATCTCAATGCTCCAGATTCCTGAATTGTATGATTGTGAAATGCCTTAGCTTTCATTTGAAAGAAAAAAAAGGGTAAATTTCCAGCCCTGTGTCCATAGGGAAATGCTTGAGAATATGAATTAAAGGCTCAGATAAAAAGGGAACACATGTATTCGTCATGATTTTATATTTTGGAACAGAACAACATAATTATTTTAGAATCTTCTTTTATTTTTTCCCCCTCAAAAGCACAATTTTCACCTCTGACTTCAAGGACAATGCTGAAGCAGGGAATTGGACACAAAATGTAGGTCATGACTAATTATGGCTAAGGAGCTCATGATATTTTAGAAGTGTAGGAAACTGTAAGTTTCAGTTTCCAGATTCCTGTTTTTTCCTTAAAATCTCATTATTGTTGTTAATTACATATAGAAAAGATTTTCTACAGCTTTTATTTACAAACAAGAGCTGAAATTTTAAAACTCTGCTCAGAAAAGAAGAGGGAAAATTAGAAGAACCTAAAATATTGTAAAGTGGCATGATTTTTAAGTCTTTTTTCTTATTTATGGATTAGGAATATTGTTGCTTGGAATCTGCTTGAATAAAGACTGAAACTATTCATTTCTCTTAAAATACATGCTTGGATTTCTTTTGTTCAGACAGGTTAAAGTTCACAGAATACACCTTTTTCTTCAAAGGAACTGTTACTTTTCGCACAAGCAGCTCTGTATGAGCCATATCACTCCGCTATTTCTTCCTTACTCAAAAAATAAGACTGTAAGAAGAATGCTGTGAACGAAAAAAAGCCAAAACAAATTTATCTCCCTAAACAATTCTCTAAACGCAGAGCTGACTTCTATAGCTATTCCTGTGATGATCTCAAATGTCACTATGTTCAAAATACGATATTTGTAATGCAATTATCTAGAATTTGAAATGTATTCAAAATTTTCCAGAGCACTTGTCTTTAATAACACAGCCTCTGTGAAGTAAACAGCATGTGTGTCACTTCTTAATTCAGAGAGATATGGGAGATGATACTTGAAACACCGTTTATAAGGAAGCTACAAAAACATCTCAGAGGTATCAGATGAAGTAGAACTAAAAGAAAAAGAGAATTCCACTTGCGTCTTGGAGAACTTTACAGATAATGGTCTCAGAAATCAATGCATCTGCCTGCTTTCATAAAAATGAATGCTAGTAAGATTGGGAAAACATGAGAAAACTATAGAAACTTAGAGAAGTATCAAAAAGTGTAAGTTTGGTTTTTTTTGTATAAAGTTATTCCAGACCTGTATTAATAATCTTTTTTTTTCCCCATAAAATCACAAGCAAACAAAGTTCTGCACTGGGATCCTGGCCTGATGTCATAGGCTATGCTTATCACAGGGAGCCTTCTTTCCAATTCGATTTCAAAACAAGGTATCAACAGGCACCACAGACCATCCTCCCAGATTTTCAGGAAGGCAACCTAAGCACGCTCGAGATGAGCAGCACACCACTACAGCACACCTGCCTCAGAGCCTAGACATGGCCAACGCATGCGGTGACTGCAATAGCAGATAACAGTGGATCTGGTCTAATGTGTTTTTGTTCATTGAATTCCAGCTTTGATCCGTCTCTTCACTGTCAGTTTTATACTGATCTTGAAGTTTCTTTTATTCCCAACAGGACCTTAAACCTCCATGATGGTAACAGCTTTATAACATTTGAAGAACTGACTTATTCTTCTCTACTGTTTCACAGCCATCACTCTTTCTTCCGACTTAAGTACCTCTATGCTCAATAGAGAAGAATATTTCCTGCAGAATTCTATGATGATTTTTACTGGAGAAGGAGAAAGATGTTGCTGCAAATTCTTTAAAAACTTTGAACACATTGAGATCTTACAATATGGTAATTTCTTGCAAATCATTACATTAAATAATTATAATAAGACACAGAATTAAGGAAGAAATTCCACCATATTTCAGAATGCCTAACAAAATGCAAAGTTACAATATTCTTATATAACTTTACAGCAATTGTACGATGCTGATCCATTTCAATAACCAGATCAAGGAAAGCATTTTCACCAGCATTAAAGCAATCTATACTCTATAGACTATAGAGTCTATAGAATTCTATTGTCTGTGTATTCTATAGTCTGTATTCTATAGTCTGTCTACTTATTCTGTCTATGTTATAGTCTACAGTCTATATTGTGCATATTATACTGTATTCAGGCTTACTGAAAGATGCTATCTGCACACCATGTAGTCATATATGTAGATATAAAACTTTATTGGAAGAATTATTTTTAAAGCTACTGCTCAGTTACAAGATCCAATGTCAGGGTTTATAACAATTTACATAGCAACAGCAACAACAAAATTTGAAAGCTTTCAATTTCTAAGCATTTTTATTGGAATCTGGATGTGAGCAGCACAGTCTGTCACAGGTGGAACTCTGGTCTGCTGGGCTGCAGATTCAGATAAAAAGGGTTGAAGATCCTTTTGGGAGGTTGAAGGCGGATCTGGTGAGCTGTCCATTCAGAATCGATTCTCCAAGCCTTGCTGTCAGGTCAGCAACACAAAGCAGTTTTAGTTTACGTATATACTCATCTCTGGATCCCTAGGAAAACATATCCCTTACTTGGCACCAGCCTCCTCAATCATCCTCCAGTCTCTCCCCATGCTGCTCAACCCCTGTTTTAGGGGGGGGCCCTTTTAGGGCCATGATAATCACTACAAGAGAGGAAGCAATCCCTCCTGCTCCTTCCAGATTTCACCTAGACCTCAGCATTGTGGCCAAGACCTGACCAAGAGGCAGCCTCTGCCCTCCTTTCTAATCAGCATGTGTAGTACTTACAAAGAACACTGTGTACAAGCAAATAAGCAAAAGATACCCTGTAATACTCTTTCATTGGCATAAAGCAATCCAACATAAAAGGCAAAGATAGCAATCCAGTAAACTCAGTGAGCCCTGGTATTAAAGTATGACCTTTCTGTGCTTACAGCACCTCTGTTAAGCCAATGGAGATGCATAGACTTGGAGGGACCAACTCACCAAGACAAGGATTTCAAGAATAAGGTGTTATTATATACTTTTTTGATTCATTAGGGGAGAGGTTGTTTTTTGTTTTGTTCTGTGTTGTGAAGGTCTCCTTAAAACCTCCCAAGTTCAGGGGTATCCTAGTACCTTTCACCTGAAATTTGAGAACGGAAAAGGTAAGCTATTTCAAAAGCTTAGATTGCTTCACATTACTCCCTCCAGCTCTGAAAAGATTTGAAAAACCTCAAGTAAGAATACTGAGCTTGTAAACCAAGTTTCCAACTTTATGCATACTTAGTCCTTTCACATTTTTTATGCATTCAATTTTAACTTTTTTTTTTTCATCCTTTGTAAGAAAAGGAACACTCTATGGAAGGAACTCAAAGTTAGAATGTGGAAATAGTAATATCTATTTTTAGATATCCATTTGGGGCATTTCCAGTGCTGCCTAGACATCATCGTAGGACATTCTCTCCTTGAGACTATATTACTTTTTGTACATCCTTAGTTTGGGAAGTAGTAGACAAACTTATTTCAGTCCATCTATTTTAGATATCAAGTACAGGGGAGATGGAGTTTTGCACAAGTTATTTGTCATCTCTATATTTGAATGTATTCCAAACTGAGGTTGAATCTAGCATGTTCTTTTGATTTATATACTTTTACCTATGGAAAGTTGCAGCCATATACATGGGGACAGAATTAGGTCCACTGGGTTATTATTATTCATTGGAGAAAATGCAGAAAATTTGTTGGTATAGTAGTCTCTCTAATTTAAAAAAATTGTAACAATCGGAAGGTAAGAACCATTTATAGAAGACTTTAACTATATTCTGCTGAGCATGAAGTTTAGTTTTGCTTCTCTGACATCACTTAAAGGGCAAGGTGAGAACATACTGAAGAAAAATAATGTATCTTCATTCCTTCAAATAAATAGAATGACCTTTTCCTGAAATCTGAAGTAATCTGTTTTTCATTAGGTGTTTCATATTGTAAGATTTTCCACATGTGACTTAGCACTGAGAATAAATGTTACCATTGGACAGATACATATGATGACTCTACTTAAAATCTGAAGTCAAGAAGCTAAAATAACCTGCTGAAAGGTTATGTCCACCTGAAGCATTTCAGATGAGATCATGTGCTAGAATCATACTGGCTTAGTTCTGTGAAATGAATGCTTTAAGCTTGCAGATTTTGCGAACTGGGGAAAAATCCTTAATATACATTTATTCCTCCATACTAATAGTTAGATCCCCACTTTGGCAGTATAAAATATTTTAAAAATAAACAATAACTTTCATCTATGAGGGAAAAATAAGAGGAATGTTTCGTAAAGTCAGGCTGATGCAGGAAAAGAAATAATAAAAACTCAGTGGGCAACTAAGCAGGAAATCATTTTTTAGCCACAGGTCATATAAAATTTCCAAAAAGAAACACAAGTATGAATAAGGAAAAAAATCTCATCCTATCTGTGTAAAAAAGCCATACAAAATTAATCTTCATTGTGTCCCATAAAAAAGATGGAACAGTGAAAAGAAAATCTCGAAATAAAATATCACAGCTACATATTAATACATACTAATGATAACATTACAAAGTGATGGCAAATACACTCCAGAGAATCCCAGCACTTCAAACTAATTACAAAAAAAAAAAAGTGTGGTAAGAAAAATTGGATAAGAAACTCTCTGGAGAGGGGAAAAGAAAATAAGTAATGAGAACTCTGAACAGGGTGGTGCTAAGAATAGCACAATATGAATGACAGAAATCACTTCCTGTGATTAAATATAGATGAAAAGGAAAATGTTCCTACTGTCTTTTTCCTTCCTACAAACAACAAGAAGAAATTAACTCTGGGAAGATTCAGTCCAAGACATCTGATTATGTTTCTCTTCCCCCAGGGAGGCTCTCTCAGCTAGACATACCATTTTCAACATATAGACGTCAGGTTAATTCTTAACTAATGAGAAAGGAAACACTCATACACCTCTCTCTTTCTCTCTCTCTTCCTTTCTCTTTCTCTCTCAGAAAAAACAAAACATCTGTACCAGAAGTGTAGAAAATTCACTGGTGATATAAGTATATTTTCCAGCATTTCCTGTGTTTGATAAAGAAGATGCATTTGTCTCCAATAAAGCTGTGCAGGAAAAAATGCAACAGTAGTCTGCAAATTAGTGATACAAAGGTAGTAACCAAATTACTGATGAACTAAGTACATAAATACCACACTGTTGAACTATATCATGTAGTATTTTGATAATTATGGAGCAATCACATGAAATTATCACAATATATCATCAGACCACTATTTTACATCTTACTACAGAAAATAAGAGTTTTTTTCAGTTAAAGACAGTAACAGAAAATGAAAAAATCCCTATCAGTACAAAAGATTACATTCTATCAAGAAAAGACAAAAATAAGTATAATTCATAATAAATTGACTGAATGCATATCTAAATATGCTAGATATCAGGATGTAGATACAACATTTATTTCTGTATCTAATCTGACTTTTTTCTGGTGTATGGTGAGAGAAAGATGGGAAGATTCACATTTAATTTTGTAAGTATGAAGCACTAGATTGCTAAACCTTATATCTGCATAGAAAAACCTGAAGAAAGTTAACCAACAATAAAATTCTAACAAAAGAATGGCAATGATTTATCTCCATTTATTTTGATTTTGATTGTGTAAATTCTTGAACCATTTTCTTTAGGAAAAAAAGGTTTTTGTATTCTGCTCTGAAAGCAGATTCTAAATGTAACAGAAAGTAGTGAAAACCAAGACCTTCTTAAATCAAGGAAAAACTCATTAGCTATATGAGGATGAATATTTAAATGTGGATGTAGTCGCTTCAAACTAACGAAAGCACTCTATTTTCCAGTAGATAAATGAGTAAACAAATTATGGGGGAAAATGAACATTTCCAAGTAGATTTGGATCCAAGAACTATCCTCAAAACACAGACAAAGCTGTGTGCTTCTATATTTAGCATTGTCTTTTCGCCTCGGCAGCAGCAATTTTGTAGAATCACAGAATATTGCTTTTTAGGGCAGGATTAGATTAAGAGGCTTAGTTACCATGGCTCTAGTACTTAGGATACACATTCAGTTAGATTTCCTATGTATTCCCTCCTCTACTGCCACTTTAATTTTATCATTCAACTGCTGCAGGTAGAAAGGAAAATGTATAACCTCCAGAAATTACTGGTCTCTTAAAACTGAATTCAAGACCATAACCACTCATAAGGTCTTCAGTGGCAACTTTTCCAGCTCCTCCATGTTTGCCTCTTGGAGGCCTTTAGCTTCACGGGTAATAAAAGCAAGAGTAGCAGAAAAGCCAGCACCCACGTAGACGGTCTCAATCTGAGAGTAAAAATATGGGATTCCATAAAGATGGAATAGGTTCCTCTTCCTTTGTTAAAAAGATCTTCTTCCTTCTCCTCCTCCCACTGGCTTACAGGAGCCATTTCTGACTGCTGAAGTAAAAAGCAGATTTAAATATGTGGTGCAATAGTAGTCTGTGTGGTATACTGCTTAATGTATTACTGTGAAGCTCATCAGAGTGGGATCTTCATTTATGATAAGCTGTGGATATAAACTCCATTAAAAAAAAAACAAAAAAGTCACATAAAGCTTTTGCTAGCTAATGTCCTTGCCTGGCATAAACATGAAAAAAGAGCAGTTCAATTTTCCACTGCCTGGAAAAGTTCTCGTTTGAAGTTCCAGTGGCATTTAAAAGAAACTGGAATCCATGGGTTCCTGACTCTAGAACCTCCAGGATTAAAGAAATGCTGTTGTGGTCCTTCTACATGCAGGTTCCTACTCTGATAAAATTATGTGACTCACATGGCACAGCTCTCCTATATCAAACATTATATGAAATTATAATTTCATATTACGATTTTGTACTCAAGTAGTCTCATTTCTTTTGACATAAGACGAGATGTTATCAACTTCAAGTTTTTGTGGTGGGAGCATAATTGTCCATTACAGATTGATGTTGAACTAGACATTTTTCAGGTACCCTGGTAGCATGGATGCTTGAAATATTTCAGGTATTGAAAGTTCCTTTTCCAGGGTAGAGAAAAATATAATGGAAATAGGGACCATTTGTTGCATCTTTGGCCATAGCTTTCAATATGATTAATAAACAAGAAACATTTAGTTTCACTGGTAGATAGACTCCCTTCAACTTCCCATTGAAAGAAAAGAACTATATCCAATTGATGCAGGGAGGCAAGAACACCATATTAGAGACTCTAGAAAAATTTTTTTGCATTGATTTGCCAGGATCCTTGTGGAGGACAGAAGGAAATGAGTCAGCCCTAAGCCTGTGGCAGATGCATGAAAGTCTCTGACTTCAATTCCGTGAAGTAGACTTATCACTATACCACTGTTATGTAGGAACAGAACATACACAGTTTTATGATCTCTTAGCATGCAAAAATCAGAAGTTGGACCAATGAAAAAATAATATACTTAAGAAGTTTATTTTATTTGCATATTTTATTTTAAACTGCTAGGTGAACTTAAGTTTATTTTTTGAGTTTGCCTGCAGGAATTGGAGATGTACCTTTTTAAAAATGAAAGCTGAAATACTCACAAGAATATATGGAATACTGGCAGAGTTTTCAGAATAAAATAAAATTTGACATATTGGCAACATTGGAGAGAGAAATGAAATGACCACCAAACACTCACCAAAAATTCATTCATGTATAAATCTCTTTTTTCTTGAAGCATCACAAGCTTCCTTATCTTACAGACATCTAAAACATTTATCAAGTGCTTTTTCATGTAACTTTTCTAATATAACATTTGACCTTTAGTTTTGAATACTGGATTTCTTCAGAGACATTCTTCAGTAGGCTCTCTTAAGAGTAATTAATACAAGTCAATAGAGAGTAAATAGGTGCAGAAACTTTCAGAATGCCAAACAAGGCCATTCTGATGAAGATTTTAGGAAAACTCAAAAGCTGAAACAGGAATAAGACATCTGTATAGTGATTAAATATCTTTTCTGAGATCTCTTGTTACTTTTGTAGTAGAGTCTTAGTTATGGGAAAGTGAACAGTATTGTATTTGTACAATAATTTATTACATATTGCCAGAGAGTGAAAGTCTTTTTTTTTTTTTTTTTTTTTTTTTTTTTTTTTAACATAAGACATACAAGACTATTTCAATATTTGGGGATAACTTCCAGCTTTATGGATAAAGTAACTAGGAAGATTATACTAGATTGCCATTATGTTTTCAAATGTTCTGGAAAAAAAAATAAAAGAAACAGAAGGTTATTTTCTCCTATTCGAGGAGTTTGTTTTATACTGAGAAGTTTTCTGTGTATTAAAATACAGAGCTTGACTTATTCACTTAATGTGCATTAGAAAGATGTCCACTTCTTGTGACAGTCTCTGTCTTGTGAGAGCACTAATCTACTTTTGCTTTCAGTGTGTTATACATCATGAGTCTCTAATCTTAGTGCAATTAATTGCCATTTTATATATGTAAAATCAGAAATAGAGCCCTATCTCTTCATTAAAATTTATACATAAGAAATAATACTCTCCCCTCAAAAAAAAAGGAATAGGGAAAAATTGTCAACAGTTTCATTCTTCATTCTATTTTCATATCTAATGCCCATTCTGGAATAAGATCATACTTAGTTTAAAAATATGCAGATAAACAAAAGAACACCGCCTTCAGTGCAAACATTAAAAATATGTAATTCTATTGGAGGATACTGCTTGGCTCAATTGAAATTTATGGTCAACCAGCAGATTTTTTTTTGGAAAAGGTACTAGCCAAAGACATTTTTCCACCTGACTGCTGCCTTCAGGTTCCTAATATTGTATGTCTTGGTGAAGAGAATTTGAATTTATTTCAGACTTTTACATTACTTGATGATATAGGGTGTCTGGTCTTCATAATTCTTTCCCATACTCCCCCCCACACACACTATACACATTCACAACTCATTCTCATGCCATGCCTTGAAACTGAATAGATGTCAAAAGTTTCACCAAAATGCTTCAACTTTCAGCCTTTGTGTATAAACTGTGATAATCTTTATAATGTCTTTGCATTTATATGCATGCATACACTATATCGAGACACAGGGATATAATACACAAAGTAGTATTATAGCCCACTGTTTTGCTTATGTCCTCAAAAGGTTTGTGGGCAATGCATAAGAAGCATAATGTTATGATGACATACAATGACTTTTCTCTTACCCCTAAATATTTCTAGGTCTACTCCCATTTTAACTTAGCAAAAGTAAAATGTTATAATGATTTGGTCACATTGGTGAGGTTTGATTTTTCCATTTAAAATCACCTCACTTTAAGTATGCTCCTCGCAGTAAAATACACCAAATTGAATGAATTATCTTTGTTTAAATTGTTTGAAAACAGTTATTCCTTTTCAGACAATATAAGGCTACAAAAGTAAAAGTCAATGTTGAAGATCTTTTGGTTATATTGTAGACTGACTTTGGCCAACTGTGGCTGAAAGGCTGGGACAGTTGTGAAACAGAGACAAAAGAAACACTTAAAGGAGAGAGAGAAAGAGAAGGGAGAAAAAAAGAGGCAAGCAAGAGAAAGATTTGTGCCCAAATCCTAATCTGCAGCACTAGAGAAACAGTAATAAAACCCATGGTAGTTCATCATTTTGTTTGCTGTCAGAAGCTTTTCTCCTGAACCAAACCGGCTGTAGCAACTGACTGGCTGCTTTCCATGTTGAGAAAGTTTCTTCACACGTCTGTCTTTGCTCCGACTGGAATAGCACTGCCTGATCGGATACCACTGGCTTCAAGCAACCTGCATTTTTAATGGCTTTAATCTTTTGCTTTGTGTCCTTCTACCAGTTTTAGTAGTCTTCCCAGGAGGGCATTACAAGGAGCTCCAATTGTTTCAAACACAATACTGAGAGATTCATACTTTTCCATTGCTTAGAATGTAAACTATTTCTCTATATTTTCTAATATTTATCATCTTGTTGGGATTGATTTGGGTTGACTTCTTATATAGAGATGAAAGTCTGCTTGCACAAAAGAAATTTCACTTTGTGACTGGCTTTGCACACTTTGTCCTAATATATTTCTAGAGATTCTGTGGAAGTTTTTGATAGATGTTGTCAGAGCAGCTTCAGTTTTTGGGAATGCTTTTTGTCATCTTAAGTGTCTCCAACAGCCCATACAGGCCATAAGCAACGAGAAAGAAAAAAACTGAAGCACACACATTTTGTGATATAGATGTGCTGTGTAGCAGACCCTCCAGTGCTTTTCTTCCTACCACCCAGACTCCATCGGGAAATGGAGCACCAAAGGTCCTTCTTATTTGCACACCTAGATTTTCTACCAAAAAGAGGCAGAACTGCAGGCAGTCGTGCACCCAGTTCCTGCTCACGCAATCAAGATATTGCCAGGGATCTGAGACTGGTGTAAGCAGCTATACAGACATAGCCATTTAGACTTTATTGTCATTCCCCTCTAATCTTTTCATTATAGCATCTCCCTTACTGAGAGTGAGATTTGCTTAGGACGCACTGTAAGGCCTGCTGTCACATATAACTTCAGAAGAAAACCTAATAAAAGTGGAAAAACAAGCACCTGCATTGCAGTATTTCTGCAGTTAATACATGTTGTGGAAAACATCTCTGCAATGGCACTATGTAGGTTACAGCATAGTCAAAGAACAATGATTGTATTTATTTGGATGCTAATCCAAGGGCATAATCTGCAGCAGTTGTGTCAACTGCTTGTCCTACTGCAGCACCTGTGCAACCATCCTGGTCACGTGTACTTTGTCATAGGCTAATGAATTTTGTATTCTATAGATCAGTTTAAACTGCTAGAAGCAAATGTGTCTAGATTTATATAGCTGAGGTGGGATTCACCCCACATAATCAATTCAGATAGAAATATTTTATTCTTGAACTTCAAAACACACTCTGCTCATTAGTCTGAAGTTACTGCATGGTATTGCTACTCCCTGATTGCATGCTGCAATTGGGATCTTTGCTGGCAGTCTCTGAAAAATGAAGTGATTATAGTTTGACAGAGCAGTATGGAAAATTTTCTACTTCTCGTTGTTGATGTGGGGGGATTTTGTTCTGTGGGACTATCAAAACAGCATCTTTCAAAAGCAGTCATTTCACTCAGAAATGTATCTCCTAACTATGCAATGAAAATGGAGCAATTAAATGTAAAGTGATAATCTCAGAAGAAGTAGATAGTTTTATACAGAAACAGTTTCAGTAATTCAAGTATTTTATTACAATCATTTACTTCTAATCAGCTTCTTGAGGAGATTTTTCAGATATGATTGAAAGAACAATATATATATATTATGTTTATATACATTAAGTGTATATATATAGTATATATATACACACTATATATACTATATATAAAGATATACTTGTATATAAATATATATTATACTTATATATAAAGAATAAATGTTAAAACTTGAAGACAAAAATTCAGCCAGCCACTATGAAGCATATAGTTTAGCTGGTGATGAGCGTACATATTTAAATGAGTGCTTTTAGTGAATCTTATGTGGCGGAAAATAAATAAATGAGGGAAGGAAGAGTAGATATCATGTATATAAAAGTCTTTTAGAAGGTGTTGGATGAAGAACTATCAAAAGACATGACATACAATTTTTGAAATTCTTATCTAGTATACTACGTTTCAAAACTAGAAATATGATTGACAGCTGTATGAGAACTGAAAAACATAGACAGTATTTGCTGAATATGAAAGTTAGGTTTTTTTACTTGACAGTTCTACCATGAAGATTTTGAACCAGTTAGCCCAAATCTCTCCAAATAGAGCACAGGAAAAGTAGACTAGCCTGTAAGTCTACCTGATTGCATTAATTTAATGGAAAAGGAGAAAAGTAGAATGACTGTAGGTATTATATTGACCAGTTAGACTGTTTTTGGAGAGGATTTGGGCATTCTGATATGAGGTCCCTGATTTATATTGCATCACTACAAAGAACGTATTTTTTGTTCTCTATATGTAAAACAAGCACAGAGGTCTTACCTGATGACTTCTATGCTTTGTAGAAATAAGAGTTATTTGTATAACAGCAGCCACAGTATTGGCTTTATGTAGCTGTCCTAGGAAGACTGAACACGTAAAAGAGAGCACCTGCTGTGATGTGGGTCTGCCAGAGATGAACGTTGTCAACTCTGACATGGTGTTACAATAAAGACCTTCTTTACTGAGAAATGGGTGCATAGCCATGCTCCCCTGAAGCCCCAGAAAGCCAAACAAGTCAGATTAATTTTGAGAGGAATTCAAAAGAGTCACCATCAGAACTATCATAGAGTATCTGCAGTAAATATCATGCAAAGAATGCAATAAAATTGTTTGATAGGTCTCATGGGATTACTGTCACCACTGATCATAGCAAAATATATGAATTAAATTGGTCATTCTTTTTTAAGCAAATCTGCACTACAGAATAGTCATGTCTGTTTCATTTTGTATGATAGGGAAAGGGTAACTAATTAAAAATGTATTATATTATTATTGGTCAGATTATCTTTTTATTTTATGTAATTTGATGGTAAATGTTCTATTAATTGCAATTTAACCTCTGTTATCACTCTTTTAATTTATTCAGTTTTGAAACAAAAATTTAGTTTCAAATACCTGAACAGTTTCAAAATATCAAAATATTTTTCATTTCCAAGTATTTTATAAATTTATTTTAATTTGAAACTAGCCTGTAAACTAAAATACATTCATTAACAGTTACCTTCTTGAAGGCACATTTTTCAGTTTTTTGTTTTCTGTTTCTTCCTGAAGAAATATCTTTTTCATTGGTAAGGAGTTGCTGATCGACCTGAAATAACAGAAAGAATTAAATTCTTCAGTGGTTTTGATGGTCTGCTCTGATTGCCTTCCCACGCACCTCCAGTAAATTTTTTTATAGAGCTAAGTGTGAAGACAGAGTAAATGACAACCTCCAGTGGACCTGGATACCGGGGTTCATTTAAGAACCAACGAGATGAGAGCTATTACCCTACATGGTTATCCCTCACACTCACTCGCTCACTCCCTGCAGTGTTTTACATTCATCAGGTCTCGACTTCCCAGGAGGGAGATCGCTGCTGGCCTGGGCAGGTCAAGCACAAAGTCGCATAGGGTTGTGCTGCATCGCTGCTCACAGCCAGCACCCTCGGGTGCTACCAGCCAAGGTCCCCGGGTGTCCCCCAGCATTTGTCTCCATGTATCTCCTCCAGCTCCAGGATCTTTCCTCCAGCCACGATCTTCACCACCTCCCTTCAGGGCCCCCTTCTTTCCAGGATCTCAGCTTCTTTTTGGCAACTCTTCTTTCAGGTCTCCTGGAAGCTCATGGTTTTCCCAATTGAAATAGTCTATGTGCAGAAGCACAATGCGTGATCAGCCTCCTGCTGATTGGTGGTTCTGCCTCACATCTCTCTTATCGGAGGCTTTGGGACATGCCACTTGCTTATTCCAGCTGTCATCACATTTTACAACCAGCCTGTTCTGGTTGCAGCTAGCAAGCTGCAGGCAGAAGCCTGAGAACCTGGAAAGTTCAATTTCAGACATTCATCCACATGTACATCTACATCCAACTGTCTGCCACCAGTTAGCATTCACAATTTATTATTATTTTTTTTAATCTACATCACCAACTTAAAAAAAAAGAAGAGAGAATGTTTGAATTACTTTATTTTCTAGTTAGACTTTTCTATTCATTTTATTTTATAGCGCTGTACTACATTTCCATTTAATATTTTATCTCTACTTCCAATATTTTGCTTCCTTTTCTTCTTCTAAGTGCAACTGCAGTGAATTATGTCTATGATCTTGATTTTTGGGATTGTGGAAGGAAAGAAGTTATTTCTTCTTCTGTTACTTTTCATCAGTGAAGAATGTTTTGAGAGCATGGAGGAAAACTGGAGGTGACTCCTCAGGAACTCTGTGCACATATTATTAATTCAGTGAGAAAGTGATAAAATTGAGAGTTATGAGAAACTTTCAAAATTTCTAGTTTTGACCCCCTCGAAAAAGTATGGAAATTTCAATATGTCATGAGCTTTTTGGTAGACTATTTTGTGCTTAAAAGAAAAGCATAGTTTTCATGAAAAATATTTAAAACAAAAAGTTCAATTAATTATTTTCCTGGTTTTAGTGGTTTATGGTACTAACTGTGTATAGTTAATTTTGGTTAATGTTGTGTTATATTAAAAAGGTAAACAAAACCACATACACAGCCTCTGAGAAATCAAAATTCAAATCTCTGCTCTGAAGAATATTTCATTATTGACAGACCCTGAAAGAAACAAGAGAAACTGAGTGAGACCCTATGCTGCAATAGTTAATATGGTTAAGGAAATCAGGTAGGGGGTGGTCACAAATATCCCAGGTGAACCCTGAGCATTGCATTGCTGGACAAAATTGTTTTTCTGAATAGAAATTGCATCCTGAACCCCAAAGCTTTCTGACTGAGAAGCTCCCATGAAAGTTAACATTTTTATAAATCACTGTTTTCTAGCAAATAATCTTTTCATTGGAAAGTTTCCAAACACTTGCTTAAAAAAAGAAAACCCACAAAAAACCTAACAATTACCCAAGGGCTTTGCTTTCTCATTTATTCCTGAAAAACACATAAATGAGTGCTGCTTGAATTCCAGTGTTTGCCACTCACAATTTAATTCTTGAGAGAAAAATTAGTCAAAAGCCTAGGAAGGGCTAGAATAAAAGAAAAACAACCTAAAAAGAAGAAGATTGTCATAGCTGGAATTATAGCCTCAAGGTGACGATTCCAATATTCCCAGTTGTAGGTTATTTGTGTTTTTCTTTTCACCAGTCTGGAAAATTCTGACTAAATGTCATCTGATTTAATATAGTAAGTGGCCTTCTATGTTTAAATTGATGTAATGGCTACAACTGTTAATGCAATGGATAAGTAAGTTATGCTAGTGCGCTAGAGTTTCCTTAAGGTGTGCATATATAAACCATGCAATTGCAGTACTGTTACTCAGCTGGAGCTCTGTAGTGCAGCTTGACACTGCGCTACTACGATGTTTGTCTGAAGATAGAAAATGATTTGAATTGTATAAAAACATACTAAAAATCAGATAATTGTTGATTTTTTTTTCAGATGCCATTCCAGTGCTAACAGTGAAGATATGCAACAAGATTGCCTTGTCTTGTAGCTACAGCTAAGACTATAAATTTAAACAACAGATTTCCTGAAGTGAGTAGGTAAGCAACTAAGGGACTAGCTTTACTCATCAATGCCCCTTTTCAGTCTCAAAAATTTCCATCCTACCATTCCACAGCCTTATGTTGGAATAAAATTTATTCAGCATGATGAATCATGCTACACATAACCACAGAGGGCATGTGAAAAAAGTCTATTTCAGTAACATTTTGCTTCCATTAGCGCTTCATTTTCAAGCACGGGGAAATTCTTTCCCATACATAAAGTATTTCAAGCCACACATTGGATAAAATAATAAGGAATATAGAGAGCACCTCAGGAAAAGCAACAGCAAATATCTGGAGGATAGGCAAATCTTTGGTATGTGAACTAACATTTATAGTCTGGAAAGTCAATGATTTGCTGTTTCACAAAGTTCCAAAGTATCTGTATGCAGTACTCTGAATTTGTAAAAAAGGGAACTTCAAATGTTGAAAAGACTGAGAAGCCAGCTCTTTACTAGTAATTTCCTGAAAGGTCAAGGTTTCCTTTGAAGAATATTGCCTACAGAATTTTAAATAATTTTATTTCATTTTCTTGATTCTGATTTATTTATCATTTATTTCTTAATTCATACATAGGCTACCTACAGAAATATGCATAGAAGACGACAGAATGCACAGAAGCACAGTGCAGACTTGATGATTCTTCAGTGAAGAGATGTAGCAAATGGATGAATTCTGAAAGGACTAGGAACAATTGCAATGTCTTTCACAAAAATCAACAGCAGCCTGCAAACGTCAGTTATTGAGCTACATGGCTTAGTAGAGCGGGTTAGGAGTCATCATCTGCTGACAGGTCATGGTGTCTTTTCCCTTCAGCTGCCAACATACTTTAGAGCTTCTCTGTGTTGTAACATCTTCTATAAAGTTGTCTAAACAATGCCTGAGTACTGCTCAGGCCAGGTAGTCTCTACCGCTCATCTTTGTCACACAAACCCCGCACTTTGACGCAGAAAAAAAGTGAGTTGAAAACTAAGCCATGGAAAACTGAGGCAGTTGATGGGTAATTCAGAAGTGCCTCACTGCCACTCCCACAGAGGGAGTTCCTCCAGGTTCAGCTTTTGCCAGTATAATTTTACTGCTATGCTATAAAAGCAAAACTTCAAAGTAAAAGAGGCCTAAAGCTCTCCTAGTGATACAGTTAACCTGTATTTCCAAACAAAAAGCCAAAAAACAGAGCAAATATTCAATATTCACTTGTCTTAGTGCCCTCTCTCCCAGCTTTTGGCACTTTAAATCTTAGAAGCTTTCATAGCTGGATTGCATAAGGATGATTAATTTCCGTTTTTACCAAGGATTTTGTCTAATCATCTGACTTTCAGAGGCGATTTATATCTTTGACCTTCACAACATCCTGTAGGAAGGAGTTCTGGTTTTCTCAACCCAGTCCTTTCAGAAGAAAGTTCTTCTTCCGACGTGGTAAGACATCAAAATATAGTTGAAATCTAGAGATATTTAAATGTGTTCTTATTGTGGGCTTCACTGCGCAGGCCTCATATTTGTTTTGTGAGCTTGGGTGTCTAGGGAACTGTAAAAGAGGCAGCATCAACTTTAAACAAGTGGGGCTCCCCGTGCAGCTTGGAGTGTGAGTCCTTTGTTAAATCTATCCTGTTTAACCCCTCACAAACTCTGCGTGTCTCTCTCCGCTGGTATCTGACCCTCTCTTGCCCACCTTGTGGTCACATGCCGCAAAGCTGTCTATTTTTTATTTTTAATAAAAAATCTACAAAAACTGAACATTTTTCAAACCTTTGCCTTTATATGGCTTCTGCTGAAGCATACTTTAATTTTTTCAGTATTAAAACAGCTACAAAACAAGAAATTAATGTTCCATCTCCAGTGCCTTATATAAAACTCTACAACAAGAAGTCTGGATGAATCTGACTCTTTCACATCTACCTTCTCAGGTTCCTCACCAATTACATATAGGTATGTGTGTAAATTATATGTTACAGTTCAAGTCAATCAAAACAAATAGAAATGATGAAGCTGGACTCATTTCAACTCTTCCATATTTATATATTTGTATATATGTATATTTGTATTTTTGTATATATGTATAAATATAAATATATTTATATACATATATGTGTGTCTGTGTACAAATTTGTTCAAAATGCTAATTATAACAGGTCTAAATCTGATGAAAAGCAGTTTGATCAGAATTTTTTCAATCAAGTTCTAATTCATTAATTTACTACTGACTTTCTTGAGAAGAACAATGAGATCAGTTCTGAAAGCATGACTAAAACATAAGGAGGAATGATAAATTTTGAATGAATACATAGTCCGGATGCTTACGCCCTCTTTCAAAGTTAATGAATGAAAATCAATTCAGGCTCCATTGTTGAGCAGCTATTTTCCACCCCCAAGAGAGCTGAAAATACTGTAGCCAATAATAGTGCAAGAACCAATAACATTTTAAAGTGTTAAATCAGACGCTAAGATTTTCAATTTAGCCCCAAAGCCAGAGAGTGATATTTTACATTTGAAGGAAGCAATTCTCCCTTCCAGGCCTAGAAGTCTCTAGGGCCAAGAAAGAGATGTGAGTTGAGGATTAAAAGGTCAAGAGAATAGATGCTGACAGACTAACAGCTGGGCTGGATTTCTCAGCCAGTTATTAAAGCTTCACATTAAATGGCATTTTTTTTTCTGTTTTGGGGGCCTTTTTGGTTTTCTTGCAAGGCTGACTTGATTATTTAAGTGAAAAGTATAAAATACAAATGCATAAGCATATTAAACATGAACTACTTTGTTTTCCAGTTATATGGAAGTACTAAGAATGTTTGACTGGTTTTAAGAGACCATTATACTACAGCTGGTTAACAACTGTCAGAAAATGCTGATCCAGAAAAAGCCAAAGTTTTCAGGAAAATATTAAGTTCTACCAACCCAAGAACCTAAATCATTCAGCTCCCTAAGTCTTCCAAATACATCTAAGTGATTTTCCTAAGTTCCACATCTCACTTTACAAATTTCTGCTGCTCTCCATCTGCTAGGCTGTCTGCCTCATATTCTGTGCACGCCACAGCTGTTCATCCTGTGCGCTAGCCAAAAAGATGGAAAAGTTCGTGAGCAGAGCAGCCCACTTCCCTGGCCAGCATGCAGAGAACCGCAGGAGGCGGAGAGCCGCATGCCTGGGCTGTCAGGGTGCCGCTTGACCACGTTCTTCTCAGGGCAACCAGGTATTTTGCTAGACACATTTCACAGAATGCCTGCCTAAATTTAAGGTTTCCTTAGCAACTCTCTATGTTGGCTCCTGGTCTGGAGATTTGACTAAGCAACTCCCAAGCTTTCCAGATGGCCAAAACAACACTTCCCACATAGTGGGCCTGCCCAGTCCCCAGGCCCCCAAAAAGTTAGAACCAGAAGTTTTCCTGGAAGCACTTAAATTCTTGTAGCAGCTCTAGAAACTGTTGTGTGATGACTGAATAGCCCACCTCACTGGCACACAAGACTCAAGAGCTAGCTTGCTTATCTAACATTAATGGAGTGCAGAAACCCAGTGAGAAGGCAAGTCATTAAAGGGCAGCTAGGGAAATTTGGAAACACAGTGTAATCTTGTGAGGTTTCAGTTCCACGAAAAGCCCAACACTTTTTAACTTTTCATATTTGGAATTAGGTTGCAGTCATTTCTAAATAATAGAAATGTTTTCCAGGTCAGACATTTTGTTCCTTAGGCAGCTTGTGCCAGCACAAAGTTATGAACTGTTTTGCAGACATCTCTCTGAAAAAAGTAGGGGAATTCAAAATTGCAACCATTTTTTTACAAATCACATAATTAGCTGCTTGCACTGATGAAAGTTATTTGTTTTTCTCTACATTCACTTACTGATAATTCTGCCTTCTTTTCTGGTAGAGGTATAGATTGAGACAATTATCCTAATCTTCACATATGTCCTTTCACCCTCTTCCAGGTAAAACCAGATTCTCATTTTATCAGTCTTAGGTAGGCAGTTTCCTCTCACTCCTATTGTTTACCACTTTGTATATACTGTTTCTTCTCCTCTGTCCCATGAGATATTCCCATTTTATAGTCAGGGAATTTAGAAGCATTATCTATAACATATCTCAGTCTGTGCAGCCTGAGGTTTGGTGTTCTCCAAGTCTTAGCTCAAAGTACCTGTATAGCTATTCTCTGTCAGCTGTCTGAACTCAAGTTGCCTACAATCTTTATCTGTCTTTATCTGTTATACTTGGTGCTGTAACTGCCTTTCTAGGAGAGCCACCAAGCTACTTTATCTAACCATCACAAGGTGGTTCTGTGAGGCCACATGGATACATCTGGGGAACTGGACAACTTACCCTGAAGATAAGCATGTGCTTGAGTGCTCTGATAAGCCCAGGGACTCCTTCCCTCTACAGACTGTAAAGAGTCTAGATGGCTACAGACAACAACGTTTGCTCAGATGAACGCTACGCTGGATGATTTGTCCCAGAGCTCAGAGGAGATCCATGCCCAAGGTGCACCTTATTGCTTGTAAAGTACCGTCCTAATTATCAAACCGTCTCTCCACTTATCCCCTGCACTGCTCCCGTCTCTATGTTCTTAATCCTTTTTCCCGTACTGCAGTAAAATCAACAAAGTATACTCAATTTAAAGAGACAATCGCTTCCTTAGAGCCATTAAGTAAACCCAGCTACACTTTCAATAATTATTGGGACATGGTAAGGCTATTAATCTTTTAACTTTTAATGGTATATATTTCCCTAGTTTTCCAGGACACAATTAGTTTTGTTTGTTCAAAACACTCACGAACTTGATTTGTTACCTTGACTTACATATAATAGTGGCCAAAGACAGAAACTCCAACTGTTCTCTGAGATATATATATATATGTGGTACAGACCAAATTTGTTGTAAATGTTTATAACTGTTGTAAATCTATAAAAGACCACCAAAGTTATTCAAAGAAATGAAATAAATATATTAGCATCTATATTCCTGAATAGGAAGGTCGACTCACTGTAGGGCAATTAACTTGGTATATCTGTAAAACTGCTTGCAATGGGGTAACCACAATTTTCTCCTGCTAAGGCTTCTTGTCATAGAAAAAAGGCTTAAAATGTTTGTATAGATAAAGTTCACTCTTGCTAATAAGTGGAAAGGTAATTAAAGCTATTGTGTTAGCCTGTTACTCATGGAGTAATTCACGTAGTCTCAGAATCACCACCTAGCACAAAGAGATTGGATCCTTTAAACCTCATTCTCGAAGAAGTTTGAGAGACACTATTCCTACAAGATTAAAGCCATAATCATGAGTTATTCTTGGACCCTATCCATATGTTAGCACTTAAAGTATTCAGGAAACTGAAAATTTCTGGTAAGTTTTGCAAGTGTAGGGAAACCTGGAAAATATGATTTTAGTATAAGCTCATTGTTCAAAAAAGGAAAATAGGAAAAGTTTGTTTTAAAAAGATCTAATTTTATAAGGAAATGTCAAGGCTTCAAGGGTCACAATTTGAGACTGACAGTACAGAGAACTCTTGATTATCTAGGTTTAGCTGTCAGTGTAAGTATATTCTCAGTGACCTAGTATTGCACAAATTGTGAGACTATAGCAGTGAATGCAAGCATTTTTTTGTAAGCATGGCCTAAGTAACACTATTTTCATTTCAGGTTCATAAAAATTAGTAAAAATCAAAAATAATATTTTTGTTTTTCTTTGCTTAGAATAAAATAATTATTCAAAATGGGTTTGACAAATTTCCAGATTTGATCAAGGGTATTTTACATCCAGTTTGCACATGGCAGGACTCCACAAAGGGTAGAATAACACCAAATCAGGTCCCTCAGGTGACTTTTGGATACAATGGGCTTTAGGGCTAAAGTTGCCTGATGTTGCACTTTGTACATGGAAGCCAATAATCGGCTGAGTATTTATGTCTACAATTAGCTAGCTAGGGAATATAAACAATCCCCGTATGTGAGAAACGCCCATTTTTATGAAATTACCAATCATCCACCAGAAATAAAATAACCATAAATTGTGACCTAAAATTTCCTATATTGCATCTATGTCTTTTGCCTTACCAGTTCCAAAAGGCAGTGCAAAATTGCTGCCAGGATATTCTGCAGCAAACTCCTGGCCCCACAGACACTGTGTACAAATACACACAGTCTTAAGATTGCCCATCCACTGAGGAAAAGCTGCCCTATCATTCCCTATTTTCCACAAGATAAATTAATTCCTTCTGATACCAGAAAATCACAAATATCACTTTTAGTGTCAATCCTCCCAATTTCTACATTGCACACAATACTGCCCTTTGAAATGGGGATATCTTAATTTGGAAGCATTAAGACATTATGGGTCTGATTCCAAAGCTTTTCAAATTTAAGAAAGCACCTGATATCGACAGGAGATACAGATTCTCGCCACCTCTAAATAACAGTTCCTGGGGGTAATCCAGCTTACTATGAAGCTTAACCTTCACCTCTACTAGAGACAGCTAAGTAGCTCTAGGCTGCATTGACTGTCTAACTAGATATCTGTTGACTGTAATAGCAGTTCAGCTGCACATGTAGAAACCTTGATTTGACTGTCCTAATGTTGAACTGAATCATCCTATTGTAGGTGTTTCTGGAAATCCACATACCAAGAAAAGTGTGACTTTTTAATTTGGAATGATGTGATGAGTAAGTATAAAACCTAGAAAATGTCATACAATTTACTTACTTATTCTATGAAACTGTAATAACTTTTTTATATATAAATATATATATTACATATAACATATATCATATATAATATATATTATAAATATATATTTATATATTTTTATATATATATAACAGTATCAAATGCCACTTTGAATATTAGTCCTCAACTTGCATTTTATTTCTTTATAACATGAGCTAACACATGGAAAGTCCCATCTGCAGAAGCTGCTGATCTGAAATCACACTAATAGCTCACAATAGGTTTTGAATAAGACACTATATTTAAGCCCAATTAATTTTCTCACTTTTTGAAACAGCAATTAAACTAGTAAAGCATGTCAAAGGAGAAGACTGGAAACAAGAATAAAAATATGTCCTCTGAAGGCCTCTAACCTATTTTTAGCTCTTACTGCCAAGGGCTTCAAATCGAACAATGCACAATGAATATTCTTTGTGGAATAAATTTTATTATTTGTTTCTATACACTTTGCAAAACTAACTTCAAAAGAGAAAGACACATCTGGTTGGATGATGGAGCAATCTCTGTTTGCCTCTGTCTTCCAAAGTTCTGGCACCGACAGTGTTCAAGAAACAACACGTTCCTTAAGTCTACAAAGAAATAACACGGCAGACCATTTTTCCTGTTGCAATTAATTGATAAGACTTTGTCGAAGGCAATGGAAGTTGCATATTTTTGACATCAGAGGTTTGGTCTTTAATGATCTTCTTCAAGAAAGCTTGGATTCTTTCAGATGGTGACATATTCTGCATAAAATTCTATTATTTACCTCATCTTCAAGTTATTTCTCTGCACTGTTTGTAATCCCTAGCATGTTCCTGTTACACAATGTCTGTGATATTAATGAAAATTAATAGATAATAAGTTCTGGGCAGTTTATTAAAAAAAAGGAAAAAAGGAAAATTACTGTAAAAGCTGTGGTTCAGTCTGAAAATAACCTGGAAGGCAGAAGCAGACAAATGTTTTTTATTCCTACTGGTTCCTTAGCTGCTTCCATGTGAATAGCTTCTTTTTCATGTTTTTGCAGCTGTGAGCAAAACTGCCATGGGAAACTGTCTTAAATATTTTGCTTATCCAAGGGTACAAAACCTTCCTGAACCTTCTGTAACTTCACAGGTCTGATGGGAGTAGAACACTTTCAAAATATTATTTTCCACTTTTGCTCTGTAACTTTTAGAATTTCAGTCCAAATCCCAATGTGATTTCATTGCTGCAATGCAAGTGTGTCTACATAATTTTAAGAGCTTTTTATTTGGTATAACTTTCACTGTGTAGCTGTGCTCACTGTCAGGATGTTATTCCTGGCAATAAATACAATTTATGTGATTCCTTTGTTTAATGGCTAACAACTATTACTAATTCATGATCTATAATACTAGTCAGGAACCTAATAAACACACAACTGAGGAGGTTTTGTTACTATCAAATGCTTAAATCTAAATCACTAGATGATTCATAGCATCAGTACATATAGAAGCTTTTGATTGGTATTTCTTCCTAGATAAGAATTTAAGTATCACAGAACATCTTTAATAATATTGAGAAACACTATCTCCATCATTTTAAAATTGTTCCTGTTGTTTTTGGTGGCTGAGGGAGAACCACTTCTGAGCATAAATGTTCCATTTTTGAGTGTTCAGCAAACAAAGAAAGTTCTACAGTACACAAAACCTTAAAAACTACGATCAAGATTATATCTTCATACACTCATGTGCCTCTGTAGAAAAATACGAAAAAGCGTTTATTCAAAGAAGTCATTTAAGGAGTGGTATAATTTTCTGAAGAAAAACAAAATCCTTCATTAAACCTTTCAGTTCTCTCTGCAGAGGTTTGTTTGTTTTCCCATTTCTTTGAATACAGACTGCAGGTATATGCCCTTATCTTCTGGCAGTAGTTAATTTGCAGATGTTTTCGCAATGTGAGGAGTGTATTAGCAAGTGTTTCTCTATAGACTTGCCAATAGAACATATAAAATTAGGAGATGGGAAAAAGCAAGGAAGTAGTCAACAGAGACTTCATGCACTTGGTTCATTGTGTGGAGTGGGAGCCTTTTTTTTTAAATCAGTTTGTATGTTAAAGTTTCAAATTTCCCGTATCAGCAGGGAAATGCAGCAGCTTTTGGAAACACTGTCTTTTAAACAACGGCAATGTGTTTTTAGAGTTTAGTCCCCAAAGGTAAATAATGGGTATTTTAGCCTTCTGTTCTATTTTTTATAAGGATAGTGAAACTGTGTGATCAAGAGAAAAGCTAACCTTTGATAATATAATATAAAGGATGTAGGCAGTTCTGGCTCAATATCAGATAAACATTTACTCTGGGAATCCGTATAAATCACCGGAATCACTATTTGTGAGTCTTGGCCTTGGACGTGCTTAATCAGCCAGAATTTTCTATTAATGTATTTTGAATAGTCAAGACAAAACTAATTAAAGATGGGAAAGGAATTTTGGCAGGAAAAGAGGTGGCATTTTTTAATGGTAAATAATAACCCTCCTCCACAATATTCAACAGTACAATATTATGTGCAGTGCATATAAAAAAGGAATAGGTTATGCATTAAATACATCAAACAAGAATTATAATGTACGGTCTTTTCATAGTTCAGAGGTCTTCTAGTTACTCTTCACAACAAGCATATAGGACTGATCTCATTATCACAGTTTTTTATTTTATTTTATTTTTTTAATGAAGTAGAGGTTAATTCAAGGATAGCAAAGATGATTTTATGAATAAAACACTGTTCAGGGTTCATTGCAGGACCTTTGCAGGCTGGCTGTCTTAACTGTGCCCAGCACTTGATTTCCCTTCTTCAAAGTCATCTACTTTCATTTTAAATATAATTTAAATCCAATTAATAGCCCTGATGTATAAATCCTTCCCTGAGGATTAAGGAACTATATGGGTTCTCCACAATATTGTTTCTCTTAATTTCTCTATGCTTCTGCACCCAATGTGTACATTAAGGATATCAGATTTCCCTTGGATTATATTATCTATTCAGATTCAAACTATTTGTGGGGAGATCACTACTTATTAAAAGGCTGTAAAATTTGGGTGGGGGGGCAGTGTCTATAATTTTGCTTGAAATTTCCAAGCTATTGTATATGAAACAATATATAAGAGCTATGGTAATAATTGCTGTTATCCAAAAGAGCAGCAGGATTTTGTATATGAACTCACGAGCATCCAGTTTCCTGCCTTGTATTTAAACTGTTAGGGTTTGTCATTTTCTGCCTCATAATGATAGTGGGCACCTAGCAATTTTCCTGCTAGGAACCTAAACATTTTAGAACTACATACAGTATGTAATTGAGGTGAAATAATATATCTTACATCAACTGAGGTGAGATAATGCTTCTGGGATTGGGAAGTGGGGAAAATTAGTGTGAACTAGGCTTGAGCTTCCAAGCGAATCAGAACCAGGGACTATAATCCTTTACAAACAGTTACTGTTATGATTTATGTGATGTTACAGACATGCTTATCAACTGAAGAAAAAAGAAAACAAAAGGACATATAATCCAAGAGCTTTTAGTGACTGGACACATATAAAAGAGATGATCATGAAATTATGAAAAGGCTCTCCACAAATCATGTAGTCCAATGCAGGATTACTATGACATCTGTTTACATCAACATCCGTTTGTTAAATTCATTCTTAAAAACCTACATTGAAAGCAATTTTGCAGCCCTCCCTTAGTAACAACAGTGTTGGTGGAAAGCAACTAGGTATTGGGCCAACAAGACATTATATCATCATATCAGTAGATGCTTTAAAATTAAAGTAGAGAGAGTTGTTTTGCAAGGATGAAGAAAGGGTGAACTTGCTTTACATGTGTCTACATTTTCCTGAATGAGGAATAGATAAATTCTTTTGAGATTTTTTTATGTATATTTAATAGTCTTTGGAAAAAATGTGATTGTTTTAGGTTTATATTAAACCCTAAGTAGTAGGAAATAATAGGAAATATTAAACAGTAATTAATTAAATTCCAACTTCTTACATCAAAATGGTAAATAATTTAGAATCAGAGGTCCAGTTATGGCACACACTTTGAACAGTATGTATTCAGCACGACTAGTGGAAAGCTACTTCTAAGCAGGAAATGCTGCACGTTTGGAAAACAGTTTGTTAAACAACTGTTTAAAAATTCAACAGATGAAAATGATTTAAAATCTTTTAGATATTTATTATTATATACATAAATTTGAAGTTAGACAAAGTGATTAAATGATTTACTTCATCACTGGCAACCTCAGAGCAAAAGGTCTCTGCACTTCTAGCCTGCTAAACTGACAATTATTCTCTCACTGTGGGCTTGTACTGTTTCTTCTGAAATAGCTCTGTTGTGTGTTTGATCTCATATTTGACTATAAATTATTTAATACAATTTTTCATTTTCATTTCTTCCTTTTTTTTTTTTTTTTTTTTTTTTTTGAAACAGGTACAAATGAGAAGTATTTAATAGTGTGGAATCCTGTCCCTCTGACCGGGAGGCTTATGTATGTTGTAAGGAGTATTAATATAGATTTATATTTTTTCTAGGTTTTATAACGTCACCTGTGTTTCATACAAACAGAAAGTTATAAAAGGAATCACTAAGTTAGCATGCTTTCATATGTCTCTGGAATATATACCTATTTATCCTTCTCAATTGCTTTCATGCTTTCAGTATTTATGCAGTATCAGTTAACATTGCAATCCTATTGTGTTACTGTGCAAAATATTCAGAATGCACTGTACATAAAATGCACTGCACAAACAATAGTGCAGTGCAGTGCAGTAGAGTTCTGGTACATTTATTAAAAAAGAAAAATATGGCTGCAGATAATAACAAAATCTCTATTCATTTAAGTTGCCCAGAATTAAACCAATAGTGAATTTTGCATGTTTCATAATTTTATACATATTAAGGCTTTCTAAAAAATGGTTGTTTAAAAGCCAAAAATCACCAGAAAAGTTAATTCGAAGACTGCAGTCTTAGAATATGGTATCTGGCATCAAAACTTTCATTAATAGATATTCATTCACTTGCTCCCCCCCAAAAAATCCTCCTTTCAGAACTGATAATGTATACAAAATACATAACAACTCCCCATAACTTTATCAACTTTTTAGTAATTTTAAGTGGAGGCTCACTCATATCCTGTGAGATACAATGTGACACTAATACTATGTGACAAAACGTAATTCAGTGCAACATGATGTGATGTGCTAATAAAATACAACTTGTAAATGTATATTACCTGTGGCAAACTAAGCCCTGTCAAAACTAATGAAAATTAAAATATTTCCCTGTCACAGATGAGTAGAACTTATTTTTACGCTATTTCTTTCTGACATGTAAACACATTGTAGTACTGATAAGGTATGGTCAAAAAATGTTGTCTAAAGGAGCAGAATTTAGAGAAAAATCAAAGCAGTTTGCAGAGGATTGGAATTTATGATAGGGAAGTGAAAGAAGCAAACATTGCACTTGGCGGCTGAGGTCCAGGTGTTGTAACGTGACATAACCTGTGTACCTGCAGTGAGAGGCTACTGAGTTTCTCATGTCATGCCTGAATACTGTCCTCAAAAACACTGGTGTCAAAAGGGATACAGCTGAAATAGAAATGTTGATTAACAGGCATGGTGACATTATTCCCGTAAGTGGAACCTGTGGCAGTTCTGCATCTGGATGGTATTTGGGAGATATTTTGAGTATTTTTCAAGTTCATCTCCAGCTAAAGATGACTAATGTGCTAACTATAAAGGACTGCTGGAAGCTGAGCCCCAGGGTTGCTTGAAAGCACACACTTTGGCAGGTAGTTAATCTGACCAAACTCGCAAGTAAAGGACAGGTATAGCAAATGGTTTCTAAATATTGTGTTCCTGGGAACATCAGCATGCATACCAGCAACGCTTACTGCTCGCAAAGTCTTTGCACACTTCCCAGAGTTTAATTCTCTGGTGCCCTCTTCCAACTCCTCTCTCCTTCATGAGAAACCCACACACACACTGGTGTGCATGCTTTATTTCTTCCTTTCTCACTTAAGTCCCAGCCAGCATGCCTTTTATAGCCACTACTAGCTCTTCATATCATACTTGATCAGCCTCAGTAATAGATGTGATTTCTGATTCTTACCAATGTTCTCTTACTAAGGAACTCCTTATACTTTCATTATGCTTAGAGAAACTACTGATGATTAAGAATTGTGGTAATGAGCATTATATACTTTCTACACGCACACAAACACATACAAACATATATATGCATGCACTACGTATATACACGTGTGTGTGTACATACATGTATATATATACATTATGTATGTGTGTTTATATACATGTACATATACATACAGTAATGACCATTACGGTAATAACCACTCTGCAGATCTACAGCTCTGTTCTTTTCCAAAGAAGGGCACAAAACTTCCAGAGATGATTCAATAGCTCAGCAACAGAGATTTTTAAAGTAGAGAGTAGCACCACTACTGGACTCAAGACCTGTGCCAGAGGAGGGTTCAGGACAGTGGCTGGTCTTCCCAGGGAAGGGCCATAACAGAAGATGTTTGCACAGGCCAAGGTGCAGCAAATAATCTAGACTGGAGGTATCCGGGAGCTCATGACCTAGTAAGAATAGGAGTATTAAACCTCCAATCCAAGGCGCCTGGATTTCCTACTTGACAGTCAGTCCTGATCTTCCCTTAAAGGGTGCTAAAAATTTTATGATTATGATTTTTTAAATCATTCTTCATTTCTTTTTTTTTGGGGGAGGGGGGTATAGATGCTGGCCCATTGAAATAATTGGAAAATCTCCCTTTTACTTCAACCAGACCAGGTTTTGTCCTGTCTTTCTCTGATGTTAAAAATAGGCTAACAACAATAACTTTATAAAATACCTTTTTGAAAGCAACCGTAATGCATATTTTTGGCTCACATTCACAATGTGTTGTCACTGTCTGGTAGATAATTCTATGGCGAAGGTTTTGGCAGAACTTTTAATCCTGATATTCAATGATTAAAATGCTGCTTTTTGAAACAAGGTCTTATTTGCCTAACACCCATTTGATCAATAAGTAAAATGACTATTTTCACTTTTATTGTGACAGGAGAGAGTGTTTTAGAGAGATTCAGGGAAGAAGTCATGTTTACACTGGTGGAAGTCAGAGGCAATAGGAGTTATGGAGTTATTCAAGTATAAATACAAAATGAGTGTACAAAGAATCAGAATCTAAACCTCACTCATGTCATGATAGTGAACAGAAATTTGTACTGAACTGTGGCGGACAGATGAGTGAACTTTTGCCTTAAATATTTCTTGGTATATAAGGTGCAAGCAAACCATTACCCCAAACAAGCCATCTGTTCCCGGCAGGAACAGGACTGAGCTGCTGCGACCCCCAAAATGGTCTCCCTGTGACCACCCGGGACACATCGAGCCTGCGCTGAACCAGACCACGATCGGGCAGAGACTTTGGGATCTGGACTATAAATTACTGCTGCTTAGCACAACTTCTATAAAGCTTGCTTAGCATGAGTAGCTAAATTTGCTGAAGCCTTAGGCCGCACTCCCTAGTTCAGTGAGAAAAGGCCCCAGAGCTGGTGCAGGCAGGAAAGACAAGGGGGTTACCAGCAGTTTGCATTTCCATGCTTCACGCTCCGGGAAGAAGGATGTCAAGGCATTGAAATGAGGCCTGCTTGGGCACCGGGACCCTGGGGAGCAGGGCCTCCTCCCACTGCGGAAACAATGCTGACTGGGGGGTCTGGGCTATCTCGGGGTCCAGATCATATTCCCTTTGTCTGGACCTTGGGAAATAACACCTACCGTCACTGCTGGGGAAGTAATAAATTGTCAGGGCTTTGAGAGATAAGGGCAAGACCCGAAGAATGAAAATGCATCTGTCAGCAGAAACCACAACAGTAAACAACCTACCTAGGGACCCAATAAGGAGCAGGAGACCCCAGACCTAAATATTACTATTGGTCCAAACTACTGCGTGAAGGGCGGAGAGCTTAAGATTGGAAAGTATAAATGCCCAGGGATTTCTTTGTTCGGGGTCCCTCTTCGGAGGCACCCAACTCGAGCTGTAACTACTGCACGCGTGTCTTTACAATTTATTTATTTAATCTGCCTTGATTTGGCTCCGAACTTTTCAGCGGGAACCTAGGGTCGGACCCTGCTCGAGTTGTAATTACTGCACACGCTTCACTAAAATTTACACCCAGGGTGAAGAGGACCAACAGGACGCCGCTGGATCTACGGGTGGTGATATCCCTTTCTGTCTCTCTCTCTCTCTCTCTCTCTCTCTCTCTCTCTCTCTCTTTTTTCTCTCTCTCTTCCCCTTCGCCTTTCCCCACCTTTTCTCCCCACTCCGTGGAAAATAAAGTTAAAAGGTTGTACGATATGTGACTGGTTTTAGCATCTTAATCTCGTCCTTGGGATCGTAACGAAACCCCCCCCGATATTGGATCAGGACATGAACTGAGTGTGGTGGTAGTAGTATTAGATCCTTTAAAGACCAGAATAGTACCTCCTGCAGAGGAAAACTTTGGAGAGCTTGTCTACATAGACTGAAAGTAGTTATGTTCAAGCTAATGTTTAATTTTTCCTGCGCATGACACAGAAAGCAATCTTTCTCTTCACCTACACCCGGTCATTATCTCCTCTCAGAGAAAAGATGAAAATCATAAATAGTCCTGAATAAGCCTAATCAATTTAGGAGGCTTTCTGAAGTAATAAGTCTGTCTCCTACGGGAATGTTTCAGAGAGCTTATCCCAAAATGCAAGCATGAAAGACTTCGTCACTGCTAGTCAGCATCAGCAAAGTGAAAATTTTGGTAGGTTTCAAATAATTTTGTCAATTAATCAGGAGTCATCAGAAATTCAAGACAAGGTGAATGTCATAACATCTACAAAATTTAAAAAACCTTCCCATAGGGCATATCCTGATTCCCCCAAGAACTGCATATGCCTTCCCCTGATAAGTATAGTCCCCCTCTCCCTTTCCTCATAAGCACTCCTCGAAATTAATCTTTCAAATCATTGTTCATTCTAATTATGTATGAGAAGAAAAAGTGTGATAATTTGCAAATACTCCTTAGATGCTAGAACATTGAGCAATTTGACTAGAATCAAGTTTTTATTCAGACTGAAATTCTTTATATTTTGATATCAGAACTGCAACAGAAAAATGGTCGTTAGTGTTCACTGCATTATAACAGCAGTTACTGAAAGAAATTTGCACAAGGGCATCACTGATCATTTAGTATCTAGAAATATAAACTATTGTTTATTTCTCTTTTATATTCAGACACATCTTTCTATTTACATCAACATAACTGATTCTTACCCATAATGTCTCTATATAAAAAATTGTCTCAAATTTAAGTCCTGGCAGCATAAGTCTTAGAGTGGAGAAATTTTTTTATAACCAAACAATAACCAGATATAAATTGATATTTGCAATTTAAACACTAACAGAAAATTAACTATTATGACATCAATAACAAGGCTGGAACAAAGATTTCCTGTTTTCCTGATTAAAAATTTCAAGTGTGGTATTTAAGAAAACTAACAAGGGCAGCAGGCAACTGGATCTTTTTAAAAAATAAAGCGTCTCTAGTGGATTGAAAATGCCTTTATATTCTACTATGGACATCTTAGTACCTGTACATTTATAATTGGAAAGAAAATATCCTTGACATACTCTACATGAAAATTCATTTGTATTAATTGGTTGGGAAATAAGCAGTTGTGATTTTATGAAGATGTAATCCCAGAATCTGTTGAATTGTAATTGCTTTTATTATGTGTGACTGATTTGCTGCACACAAAATTAAGAGATATCACTTCCTTGCATTGCCATTATATTAAGATTGAAATAGTTATTTACCATCGCCATTTACTGCAGACTGTAGTGTTTAAATGCTCAGTGTTTCTAATTCTGCTACGCTATCTTTTCATAAGACTGTACTTTATTTTGTAATTACTTAGTTAAGTCTGGTAAGGAAGAAAATTGAGAGATCTATAAAAATAAGCAGGAACACTTTTTTAGGATAATTAGAGAAGTAAAATATATTGAATATAGAACTATGGAGAGTATTTCAACCATCATTAAGGGCTTCTTGCAACATAACTCTAGAAGGCAGAAAATAAAGGCAAAAACTGATTATCAAGAAAGGATAGGGTGTAATAGAATGAAGAGGGAACTATTTAACTTTCATTTCAGTTTTGCCTTAAGTGAAAGGAAAAGGACCCTGGGAGGCAGTGCAAGACTTTCACTATAATTTATGATCAGAGATTTTGGATATAAACTATAAAACACATATTACAATATACAGAGAAATACTAGCTTTAAAAAGAAAATACATGTTAAATTCATATGTCACCCTTTTGTTTACAAGCTTTTTCCCAGCTACACCGCCTATGAACACATGCTTGGTTGTCCAGTTTCCTCCATTCTCTACAAATATTATTTAGCGCTTCCAGTTTTTACTTGGGGTTCTGCAGATGGGCGCAGTTTGCCCCTTCTGCCATGGACTTCCGACGTGACGTAGCACAAGACATCCAGAATGACTCACCAAAAAATGACAGTTTGGGCTGCTTTTTGGTTAATGGAGAGAATGAAGTGCCCCCTTCTACCAGTCATATATGAAAAAGGCAAGAAAACTGGTCCTCTCCTCTCTCCGCTGAGCACAGAGCACTATTTTTGCGTGGCTAGAATTAAGTGAGATGAACCCTAGCTTGGTAGATGCAAATTGCCTATTTCTGCCTTTAAATCAGCACTTAAATGGATGAAGTGTTCCATGTTTCAATGACCATCTAATCCCTAGCTGAGTTCCTCTTTGGCTCTTAGCATGCTTAAAGCACTTTATGACCAAGCACAGCAGATGCAATCTCTCTCCTCCAAAAATATGGCTGAAGAAGGCTATGCCACTGTATTTCCTTTACATAATGTCATTGGTTAGGTCACTCTCAGAGGCTGTATGAAATTTAATTGAGGAAATACTTTCTATGTTTGCTAAAAAAAAAAAAAAAAGAGAGAGAGAGAGAGAAAGAAAAGAAGGAAAACAATCTTATTTATTAAAATAATGCTATGCAGAATGCAAGAAGTCTTGAACCAAATAGAAGGAAGACCTGGCTTTGCAGACAAGCAGCTAAAAAGGAGAGCAATTCAGGTTATTTTTTCCAGAAGGTTTTTTTGGTTGTTTTTATTTCTTTTGTTTGGTTGGCTTTTTACTATAGAAACAATTCTAAGGGCAGCAACCATAACAAGTTCTGTTAGTCAGCTTGCATTCAATATCATAACGTAACACAGGGGAAGTTTAGAACTGTAAGTTCAGTCATCTGAGGTGTATCTTCAAGTCAAAAAATATTTGTGAAATGGTGACTGTCTTAAATTTATAGTGCTGTTAAAATGCTGTCATTGTTTGTTATGAGAAGTATCTTAAACAAAGTTAAGTATACATGTGACTAGCCAGAGTCCAAAACACTTAAAGTTTAATTACTTCACCCTTAATTACATCTAATGTCAAATTCAATAAGCAATGCCATCTGAAAAATGTTTTCATAATGGATTTCAAACAATTGACTAATCTCTTAACAATACTTGATGATTTTAAATTCCAGAGGACAACAAGAAAACAGTATTTTTTCTAATGAGGCAAATTACAGAAACATTGCTGAATATAGTAGTGGCTTCTTTGTCTTTGAATGATCTGTGGCAGCAACATAATATATTTGAGATCAGTCTTGCATTAATCAACATGCTTATTGGATAAGAGCAATCAGATACAAATCAAATCATCTTAGCTTAGGAAAAACATGAAATAAATCTTCTGCGTGCACCATATTGGAATAAAACAAATGTCTAACTTCTGACTGATTCCAATAGGAGACAGATGTCTAAATATTATTGAAACCTGACCTTCTTCATCTAAAGTGCTTTGGAGTAGAGCTTCTAGAGGAACCTAGAAGAAAGGTGAACAAATTATTTTGTTAAGGAAATTAATTCTGACTGAGAAGAAAAATCAGTTTTTTTCATGAACGATGAATGTGACTAAAAATGGCTGGTTTTGTCATGCTCTAACCAAAGAAAAAAGAAAAGCTTTGAGCCAACTTCAGTTTGCTGTAAGCAAAACCCTTTAACCATCAGTAGAAAAGATGTACAAAGGTAGCTTTGTACAACTGAACCACTTATAAAAATACCCTTAGCTTTTAATAAACTGTATGAATTGATAAGACAGATACTTGCAAATGATCCATATTGGCCTCGTATTTACAAAGCTGGTAAACCCACACTTTGCTTTTGCTTTTAATTGAATGTATACAATATGGAGATTCCTTTGTAAAGTGGAAGTTAAAATTCTAGCATCTTTTTTATTTTCAAGTGATTTTTTCACTTTCTGTTTTTTACTGTTAATCAGACTAAAAAAATTGTTACTAGAAACTGAGCAGTACAAAAACATCTTCTTTCATACTGTGCAGGTAGTCCAAACAGTGAAGACTTTTTATTTAAATTAGACTAATACATTTCTCTAGCTAGAGGTCAAAAATTTACATGCCTACTTTAGTAAGCACATAATGAAAAGAAACACTACAAAGAAGAAAATGAAAAGTGCCCTCCCCATAACAGTTCTGCAACAATTATGCCCAGGAGGAAAGGTATGGAAGCAATTTAATTTTTTAATGCTCGAGTTAAAAATAGGATACAAGGTAGAAACAAATTCTGTATCAATGTAATTACTTTACATTTTTTCCTGTGTTTGCTTTTAAAAACTCATATGAAACATGAAAGTTTATTAGAAAAAGAAAAATCACACAAAGAAATTAAACAATACCAGAGCACTAACTGCAGTAGTCTTGTGGCTCACAAGGAAGTTAAGACCCAATTTATGTGTCTAATTACCAGACAACTGACAGAAGCACAGCTTTGTAAACAGGCTTGCTAGGCTTGAGAGAGAGGCCTTATATAAGCTTTGTTGAAGGATGATGAATAAAGTCCAAAGACAAGTAGACAGCAGAGAAGTGCCCAGGGGTGCTGGCTGGAGCAACATGATGGATGGAGGAACAACATGATGGAGAAAGCTCTCACACTTTTCCTGTGAAAGGAGCACGACTCTGGGGACATGTGAAGTGCCTGTGCATGAACGCACCTGCATGGGCGGGGGGAAGAGAAATTAGTCCATGCACAGCTGCACATCTGTGATCACACTGGCATGACAGAGATGTGGTGGGATAGCTGTCAAGGAACCATGCAGGCTCTTTGGGAAGCACAGGCAGGGAAGGCAGTATTCTTTGCAGAAGAACAGCTTGAATGCATGGAAAGTTGCTTTTGAATGGGTGACAAGCCAGCCAAAAGCTTACGGGTAGAGATCAGAGGATGACAGAAGTGAAACTGTCATCTTCTAAAGGTCACTTGATCAAAGAGTGAAAGCCATTTTTAGATGACTGGAGAGTAGCTCATGGTCATTCTCATAGGGAACTCCAACCACCCCAATATCTGCTGGAAGGACAGTGTGGAGGGATGCAAGCAATCCTGGAGTTTTCTGGAGACCACCAAGGGCAGTTTCTTCACACAGGCAACCAATGCGATGTACTGTGCTGGGCCTGTTGCTCACAAGTAAGGAAGAACTTGTGGGTGATGTGCCTACTGAAGGCGGCTGTGGCTATAGCCACCATGAAACGGTGGAGTTTGAGTTCCTGAGAGAAATGAGCAAGAAAATAGTAGAATCACAGCCACGGACTTCTGGAGAGCAGATTTCACCTTTTTTAGGAATCTGCTTGGTGGGATCCTATGGGACACTGGCCTGAAGAGAAGAAGGGCCCCAGACATCTGGTTGATCTTCAAGGACAATATCCTCAAAGCAAAGAACAGTTAATTCTGACATGCCAGAAGTCGAGCAGATGAGGCAGAAGGCCAGCACAGATGAACAGTGAACTCATGACTGAGCTCCAATGTACAAAGGAAGCACGCAGAGGATGGAAGCAGGGACGGGCTACCCAGGAGGAATACAGAGACTTTGCTTGTGTGCGCAGTGTTGAAGTTCAGAAAAGCAAAGCTGAGCTGGAGCTGGAACCAGCAAGGGACATGAAGGGCAACAGGACATGCTTCTAGAAGTACAGGAGCAGAAGGAGGAGGAAGACTAAGGGAAACATGGGCCCACTGCTCAGTGGACAGGGGCATGGAGATGAAGCTGAGGCGATGAAGGACATTGAAAAAGGTGAATTCCTCAGTGGATTTATTTGCATCTATCTCTATTAGAAAGGTTTGCCCTCAGGCCCATGTCGCAGCCCGAAAAGAGTCGTTCAGGACAACCTCCCTCCTCTTGAGACCAACGACAAAGCTCATGATGCCCCTGGACTGAATTAAGGTGAAACAACACCAGCCAACCAGTTTTAAGTTTATTAACATGAAGATAAGGCTTGTGGTCAAATTGGATCAACTAGCCAGACAAGTCCCGTGTCACATGTTTCAAACAGATTCAACAAAAGAGAGGGAAAAAGAGAGAAAAAGGGGAAAAGAAAGAGAGAGAAAAAGATATCATCACCCATGGATCCAGTGGCGTCCCGTTGGTCCTCTTCCTTTGGGAGTCTCAGCGGCCGGGGGCGGCGGGGGGCTCCCATCTGGTGGTAGATGGGTCCTCTTCACCCGCCACTCTGAGTCTGATGATGTGCCGCTGACTCCACTGCCTATCTTCAGCCGCAGCAAACAAGCCCCTCCCCATTCACAGAGTCTGCAGTTTTTATAGGTTCTTGCCCCGCCTCTGGGAGGTGCTTCCTCACCTCCCATGCAGATTCGCTGTCGTGCGCAGTCCGCCCTCTCGGAACCTTCCAGAAACGGGCTGGGGGCATCTGGGGGTCTCCTGCTCATGCGCAGATGGCAAATGAGTACGTGCGGTTCGTGCCAGACGTGCGGTTCCCCTAGAGGCGGCCTTCTGCCCTTTTCGCGCCCTTTTCCCCCCGTGCAGGTGCACGAGGTTGTTTACCTCGCGGACGGCTCCCGGGGGCGCCAGCGCAGCATTGCCCGACGCGCCTTGGCAGCAACGGCTCTGCAGCAGCAGCAGCAATGTCGAGACAAAACTGCATTTAGTATCGGTTCTCTAAGCCTGCCATGTCCCTGACCCTTCTAGTAGAATCTGGGGGAATGAAACTGAAGATAGAGTTAGAGATCACTTAACGTACTTGGACCTAAACAGGTCTATGATACTGGATGTTTTTTAAAGAAATGGTAAGAGGTACAAGAAGATGAATGAGCTACCCCTGGAACATACTAAAGAGCACACTGGCACCAGCACTGGGATAAAAATCAAAGGCAAAGCCCTATGCAGCTAGAGTTTTCTGATAGTTTTTTTCTCAGTGAAAATTTGTGGTTTTATCTGAGCATTTATTCTTGTATTGCGTGTTTTGTTTTTCCTTTTTCTTCAGGAAACTGAATAACTTCAGCTGAAAGTTTTAGGCTTATTGTTGGAAAAAGTTTTGTATTTGGACCAAAGCAAAAAGGATTTTTGCAAAAACTGATTTTTTTTTCCAAATCTTTTACCCAGTGAAAACCCAGTGGAGCTGGGAATTTCATTTTATCATCTATGGAAAGAAAGGAGAAAAGGAGTTTTGCCTGAAATCCATGAAATGCCAGACTGGTATAAAATAGGTTTTTGTTTATATTGGTAACAGTTAGCTTGGCTAGATTTTTGGACAGTGCCTTCTCTCTGACATATTCATATATAACATGATATATTTGTAAGTTCCTCAGATATGCATTTCATAGTCATGTTATAAAAAAGCAAATTACTTCATTTTTAGAGCAGTGAAGAACTTTCAAATTTTATACACACAGGAAAACATACGCAAGTGTTTACACAAATGCCTAAAACTCATGAAACTGATTGAGATTGATGACTTTATTATTGAAAGTGTTCAGAACATTAGTGCCTATTTCAATTTGTCAAGATTCAGTTACACAGAAAGCAAATTTTTACTATTTTTAAAGAAGGACAATTAAGCAATCCTTTTTCAGTGCTGATTGAGATACTGATGCCTCTGTTGAATTACAGCCTCTTGAAACCTCTGGTATGTATGCAGTCTAGTACACAGAAAAACTATCAAAGCAAGACATTTTAAGGGCAAGAATTCTTTTGGCAAAACTCTTCAGGTAACCTCCAAATCAACTAGCATGGAAATCCAAAATTCTGTTTCTATTTTATGAATAAAAGTGACAATTTTTGCTCTCTTTTTTATAAAGAGGGCTACTGTTTTATATTATATTTATTACACACATGGAAAATACAGTGAGCAGCTTCCTGAGGGTGATGAGAGGTTGATTCTCTGGCAGAGTTAAAGGGAATGGATCAGAGAGAGGTTTTACTACTCCTTTTTGAGAAGAGTCAAGGAGCTCCAGCATGCATCACTTCTGCTCAGAGAGACTGCTTGCACAGCAGGTGTTGCCTTTCTTAATTCGGGTGGCTGGGGACTGGGAATGTACAATGCGAGGACAGCTGCCTCACTCTCTGCTTGTCATATAGTGTGTACATCAATGCTACACAACCTGAATGCACAGGGATAGGTTCAGATGAGGGAAACAGTTCCTTCGCACACTTTATGAGGCAGTGAGAAAAGACAGTATGATACACTCCTTCATCCCCATAAATGTGAATCTCTGCTTAGCCACTTTACACAAAGATACCATTTTCCTTACAACCAGAAGTTTAGTTTGCCTTGCCTTCTCTTGCCTTGTCTTGCTTTCCCTTGCTTTGTCTTCCCTTGCTTTTCCTTCTCTTGCCTTGCCTTCCCTTGCCATTCCTTTCCTTGCCTTGCTTGCCTTCCTCTGCCTTGCCTTGTCATGCTTTGCCTTCTCTTGCCTTGCCTTGCCTTCCCTACCCTTGCCTTCCCTTGCTTGCCTTCCCGTGCCTTCCATTCCTTTCCCTTGCCTTACCTTGCCCTGCCCTGCCCTGTGCTGCCTTGCCCTACTTGGCCCTCTCTTCCGTTGCCTTGGGTTGCCTTGTCCCGCCATGCCTTCCTTTCCTTGCCTTGCCTTGCCTTCCTATGCCTTGCCTTGCCTTTCCTTCTCTTGCCTTGCCTTGCCTTGCCCTGCCCTGCCCTCCCTTGCCTTGCCTTGCCCTGCCCTGCCCTCCCTTGCCTTGCCCTGCTTTGCCCTGCCTTGCCCTGCCTTACCTTGTCTTCCCCTTTCTTTTCCTTCCCTTCCCTTTCTTCTGTGATAATGGACCTTCAGAAATCGCTAGAACAAATGTACTGCAGTGTTTTTAATAGCTGCTTGTGGATATTTTACCTTTGTTTTTATTAATCATTTCATGATTCCCTTGAATTCACCTATGATGTGAATGTACTCCATATTTCTGTTACAAATGTTTGTTCAGCTAAACTAAGTCATTAGACCAATCATGAACACCTCACTATGAGTCTTCATTTATTAAAATGATTTTCTGTCTCATTGGGATTTGTAGCATAAAACACATTCTGTTACCTTTTTTCAAATTACATCTGTGTACACTTTAAGTCTGAGGAGGGGTTCTCAGCCTCCCAGAAAGAATTATTAATGTAGGGAAATGTAAATAATGTATGATTAGAATTTCTTGAGCCATTTAAATGTTTTCCATTTAAGACTAAAATGTTTTGATTCAGTCAAAACATTTTGACTTCATTTTCTTAGTTTTAAGTAGATTGTCCTGAGATACCTGAGCTCATGACACACCAGATTTTCTACTGCTGGTGCGTGCACCATGATAGCCATGAAAAATACCACCTGGACCATCTCTTACTGAGATGACATGAACTGATTGCAGTAAAAGGTTTCAGGAGCTCTGCTTCTCAGCTATGTTATGTGATATCTCGTTGCAAAATTGTTCATTATTGTCACTGGTCTGTAATTTTCACAGTGTGTGCAAGTTTTAGTAACAAAGAGATAGCTGGAGCCTTGCTTGTCTTATTTAACTGCTTCCATTGCGAAGATGTGTTGAGGAATGCTGGAAGATATAGCTAAGACCTGTATTATTTACACTGACTTTTCATGAGAAGGCATATGATTACGACTGCCGATTTAATTACTTTCCTCCCCTCTTTCCAAGTCCAGATTATACAAACTGTATGAATTTGTATTATACAATTTATGTATTGTATTTAGACAATATATATATGAGATTTATACAAATACAGAATTATAAATCTTAAATAGTTAGCTTTAACTATAAAGACTCATTTTTAAATTATTTTAGCAGTCTCCAATGCTGTCCATGGTGTTCTCTTGTAAGCAGCAAGCATTGGATATAGGGTATTCACCTGCCCTTATTTCTAGGAACACCATTTATTCAGTTAATTTCTTGCACCTATAATGGGAAGGTTGAACCAGTCAGTGAAATCTTTATGGAAAATGTTAAATAATGTCATTATTGGTTCGTTATTGCTTCCACTATAATATTCAGCCTGAACGAGCAGGTCTTTCACAGAACTAATTGTATAGCTCAAAGACAAAGAAAGTAAGAAAATAAAAAAGAAAATAAAACTCTTTCCTTTAGCTTTGCTGTAAGACTCCAAAGACTTGCACACCTGAAGTAGACATGAAAGTGACTTCACATGAAGAACAGCAGGTGCTGCATCGGCAAGCTAGAGTAAAAACTGGAATGTGAGGAAGAAAACTCTCAACAAAGTTCATTAGTGAAAATGTAAATTGCAAATGCTTGCCACATGTGAATGTTAGCATGTTTTTTTTCTAAAGGTTAGTGAATATTTAGTGAGGTATAGGGCTTTGAAACATGATATCAAACCAGCTTCTAGCAGAGTTTGAAAGTTTCTACGGGGAGACTACACGAGCAGTTTCTAGGAATTGCTATTCTGGCTCAGCAGCCTGTTAGCAGAAGACTCCAGCTGCCAGGGGGCTTTGTGGTGCTGTAATACAGGTGTACGCTAGCAGTGGAGGTAAAAAGAGAAGTGAGCTCCATTTGGGATTGGGAGCCATTAAAGACTGGGTGAGATCTTCAGAAAAAAAAAACATAGAAAATGCCTTTAAAACAGAAATCCCTTCATGTTTCAGCATGAGACTCTGGTTTGAAGACAGAAGAACTTCAAAATAACTTAGGAAAGTTTTGTGAGTGCTTGCTGTCCAAAGTTTCCTGGGGTATACATGCTGAACAAGATTTCATTGACAGCCTAGTTGAGAACACACTCTGTGTACTACTCACAGCTATTATCAGTGGATATCTTTGCCATTTCAGTGCAACACCCTTTTATGGTGATTTTCTTTAGAAACAACTTCTTCTGCTGTTCCTGAAATGTAAAAAAGTAAATTTTTTTTTTTTTTGGGGGGGGGGGAGAGCTGTATGCAGTTTACCTGAAAGGATTGTGGTTGGAATTACCCTGCATACTAAATCTTTTAGTACGTAAAGCTGACTTGGTTCCCTGCATTTTTCAAGGGTTAAATATTGGCTGTATGCAGTGTGCTATGTCTAGCTTTCATTGGTCCAGTAAGCAGCAGAATAGAGGAGAACAACTGTCTTGACCTACGTATATAAGCAGGCTTTAAACATTACTAGTCAGTTGAACTATATCCTTTCATGCATCTGACCATGACAGTACCTTGAAGATAACAGCCTATCAGCAAGTCAAGGTGCAGAGCTTAAACATGAGTGATAATTGCATTTGGGAGTGAGTGATAAAATGGTTTTGCACTTCCATCTTGCAAATAATTTAGGTTCAATAAAGCTGGCAATAATAGATATCAGACTATTGTAAATTATGAGAAAAAGTTTTTCAGTAGGTAAAGTAGGGGGTCAGAGGTAAGACACTCCAAAAAGTGTCAAAGATACTTTTGAAGCCTGTCTTTTAAAAATATTTTTTTATTATTTTTTATCATTAAAAATATGAAAATACAGAAAATTTAAAAATGACTTTTATAGGATCAGCAAAAGCATATTATTATATTATCCACCACTTTCATATAGATTACTTGACATAAAAGCCAATTCATGTTGTTTCCCATGACTCACTCTTGATTAAAATGATACATCTAAGATGTCATTGTATAATCTCAGCAAAATATTATTTCTCCTTCACTAAGAAAGCAATTAAGTATTGGTATAAAATGGAATTTCTGTCTCCATTCCAGCCACACAAATATCAAAATATTTCTAATTAGTTGATCATTACTACTTTGTAGCTTGTTTTCAATTATTTTCAAGGTACTTTTGAAATAAATTAAAAAAAAAAGGTTTATTTGAAAGTGTAAAAGTGTTCTGCCATCAAATATTTCAAATTTTTCAAATGTTTTTTCACTCATAGGTGGTAAAGTTAGTGCTAGCCTTGGTCTGCATGTCTTGTGAACAGTCTAATGGAATAAGAGAATGGCTATCTGTTTCTAGTTCATTGCCCAATTCACTTACTGTATAACACAGGAAAGTATGAAAAGATAAATCATTATTTGAAACTGAAGGATGTATAATAAAAATTTTAAGCTGTTTCTCTTCTTTTGCCACTTCTTCTAACACTGAATTAGTTCATCTTGGAAGCTCAGAGTACATGGAACTGCTGAGACATATCCTCACAAAATTGTTCTCTATTTCATATAGCTGAAAGCATCTTCAGTTGCTTTAAATTATTAGAAGTTATTCTTGTACATTATGTAAAAATAGTCTGAGTCATAGATCAGGCTCAGCTGTCCCAGCTGCCTTTCTTGGTGGAGCTCAATCCTTCTCACTCTGTGCCTGGTCTGTAAGAGCACCTTTACTAGTGGAGAAAGAGTATCTCCTTGCTCCAGCAGCCCTGAGCTCCCACCTCCACCACCGCAGGCATCCCTGTCTTCCCCAGCATGAGGCAACCTCAAGCCATGCCTCCTTCAGTGCATCGTTCTCCAGGGAGCTTCCTCTCTGGCCCTTGAAGTGGACCGTGCTCGTGTCTCATGGCGCTGCAGCTCGGCACCTGGGTACAAGGGAGCTGCCAGCAGCCCCAGCCCTGGCCCAGGAGAAGCTCCTAGTCGCCAAGACCCAGATCTGGCCGCTGCACCCCACCCAGTGTGCTGTTGGGGTCTAGCCTCTGACATGCAGGGCCAGTGCAGGGGATGAAGTCATCTCTCCACCGGATTTCTTGCCTGTACCTGCCTGAGTTCTGCAGCACAGGACTTCGACAAGGCTTTTGCAGTTATGCCCAAATTTTCAGCACCTTCAAGGACAACATAAGACCCTGGGGTGGGGGGAAAGGCTAGCAAATGCATCCTTATACAAAGGATGCATACCTCCTAGCAGAGCTTTTCATACAAGAAGAAACATCTCATCTATAATTAGAGTGAACAAGAGTGACGCTACAGCCTGAGCAGCTGCATGGATTCTTACTAATTCATGTAGAGTTTTTTTTCCAGACTTCTTGGAAAACTAGCAGATGTCCTATTATTATGAATGTATCTGAGTTTATTTAACACTACCATAGGCCTTTGCCATACGATCAAAGTCTGTGGCATTAATGGGACCACCCATAGGTGAAAGTTAAACACAAACAAATTTTACAGCAATTCTAATGCAATAATAATTTACTGAACAGGCAGGATAGATTCTCTTCCGGGCCATATAGCAACAGAATAAGTCATTTGTAAGTCTGTTCAGGTTAAGGGCCCAATTTATTCCTATTCAGCAAAATACATAAATATATGCTAGATTGTAGACATATGATTAAGTCTTATTGATTGCAGGGATCATTTGCTCAAATGCTTCACTGAAATGGGTCCAATTAAAAAAAAGAGAGTGAGAAAGAGAAACAGAGAGAGAAAAAGAGGAATTAAACAAGAAATCTGAACATTATTTTCAATTAACTAAAATCTGTTTTTCCCAGAAAAAGAAAAAAAACCCAAATCTTTCTAATGATACTGTGGTCTGAAAATACCAACAGAACATTTTAAAATGCAATAGAAATTCTTTTCGATAATGTGTTGCAACTATTTTTCTTTAAAATGTTGAGAAATAGCAAGGAGCTATTTCAAAATATTAGTAATCACAAAGTCTTGCAATAGGAAGGACACATACCTTAGAGACAGAAAAATGATTTCATTTGATGTGGCAGCTGCTTTAGCAAAAGCATAATTTTATTCAATAGCAGATGAAATATTTCTGTAAAACAGCTGCCTAAGAGTAACAACAGTCTATACAATTTATTTTTCAATATTTTATAACTTTAATTGTTTAAATGTGTCCTTTTGTTTTCAGGAGATCTGCTCTAGTAGATCTTTTCAAATTTAAACCTACTGACTGTAGAAATCAGCACTGATAATGATTGGTATAAAGCACACACATTGGGTTTTTCGCGTTTAAAAATGTGAGCTTTAACTATGCACACTGAAGGACAAGAGAAGGGCTTCTGCATATTCCTCTGTAATAACAATTTGTGAATATCTGTGAAATGAACATAAAATTTGGGATGTTTATTTTTTTGTTTTTTTGATTCGACACTCGCTTTGGAAACATTTATTTTATGCCATAGATTTATCCTGACCAGTCTTTGTAAAATGTTGTTGCCGTTGCTATAGAAAAGATTCACTGCTCAAGAAAAAGCAAGCCTTGTAGTACTTTAATAATAAAATGCTAAAAATAATTTAAACAATATATGGTATCCTGGTCTAACAGGATACAAAAGACTAACTGTGGAACATGAAAAATGAATTCCATCTCTTATCATTGTTTAAACATTTACAATGTTTATATGTTATACATTGCTTTTGATTTAGAAAGGAAATTTTAACCTGACAGGAAACACTACTAAATTTTAAGTAGCACAGGAGGTGCACCTTAGGAGGGTGAACTGGGAGTCATAAGTTCCTATCATTTTGTTGTCTTTCTGTGTTACCATTTGCAACTCATTAGGTCTGGACTTTTAAAGGATTTGAGATGTCTTAGCTGAGCAAAGAAATGCTGAATTCTTAGGCAGCTCTTTAGCTAGTAGAAAAAAATTCAATTTCTATTTAGCTGGATCTATTCTTGCTGATTCTGGAGCTCAATAAGTTGATTCTGCAGCTCTAAACAGGGCTGAGCTGCTAGAAATCACGAAGTAGATGGCTACTGGCACGCAAGTCAAGAAGCGTCTGGGTAAAGGGCCAGCAGCCTGCAAGCAATGGCATAGGTGCGCCAAGCCAGAGCACAAACTGGGAAGCAGGCCAGGATAAGCACTTCAGCGTGCTCAGGATCTTCCATCATCACCCCTCTGCTGGAATGAGACACCTAGCTGGCTGTGTAGGACACCTACAGCCTGTTACATAAAATACTCCGTTTCACTCTTGTGCTTTCTCTCAGACTCATTATTTCCTCTAAATATGTCTTCTGCACCATTTTGTGCTTCTCTTTCATGTCCTGCTGCCCTCTCCCTGCATTTCTGGATGCAGGAGCTGATAGGCAGCTGCAGACTCTGAAAGGTCCTCAGTTGCAAGGTGCCCAGAGTAGAAATGTTTTTAGCGGAAATGTCAACTGACAGAAACAAAGGCAGGTCGGTGTCTCATGAAATGTTTTAGATGAAATACAAAAATGTCAGTGGCACTGAGATAGCTTGTCAGGAGCCTGGCTGCCAGTGCAGAAATCCTTTAAGATACCTTCTCTTTGGATTTGCGCCCCTTGGTCCCAGGTTTGCTTCCTCCTGAGCAGAAGCCAAGGTGAGTTACTATCCCAGACCAGTGCTACCAGTGCTACCCCCCAGACCACATCCAGGCAGTGCCTGGGAAAGCACTGCTGACAAAGGCCAAAATCATGCAAAATACAAGAGTATTTTGGCAAATGGTACCAATAACCATGTGCCAGTCTGTTCCCTGACTGTATTTGGTTTACAGATATTGCCAAATGGCCTTCTGTAGTGAAACAGAGATACCTCAACTAGCATTGACTCACTGAAAAAAATATGGCATGTCTAGCTTGGATATGGCAGACATTGTATCTGTGTTAGCACAAATGTGTTCTGGTTAATGGTGTGTGTTTATTAAATAAGACATAGTAGTTTAGACAGGGCACCAGCAAGCCTGTGTCCTTTCTAGGCAAGGCATCTGCATGGTCTCTCCTAGTGCTCCTTGTCATGGTGGACCTGATTCACTCAGGCATGACGTGTTCAACACACAACACATGACATCTGATTCTCTTCCCCAGCAGTTTTATGGATAATGGTGGAAATCTTGGTGGTTTTAATGGTAAAGAATTAAACTCCATAGATACCTGTGCAAGGGAGAAGTTAATGAGTGGGTATTGCAACCACTTAATACATTAGCCATACATTACAGGATTAAGCAAAGCAAAAGCAAATAAAATTTTGCCATGCAGATAAGACTAAATAGCTGAAGAAACTAGGGAAAGTCTTCATCTTTATAGTGCTAGGTGTAAACCAGGTCCTACTGGTATTTATTTAGTTATTGATTGACTGATGCCTGTAAATGATTTGACAGTTTCTGCAAAGTGAAGGTGCTTTATCACAGTTTCTACTCCCATCTCTATCACACACAAACCTTCAGTAACTGCTGACTCATCTGGAAGTCTGAGCAGCCAGATAAGAACTGAATAGATACTGATACATTTTTTTTTTCTTGTCGTGTTGGAGATTCAAGCTAAATTGGGGTTCAGGCAAAAAGAGGGACAGTATAGGAAACTTTCTTTATTATCATCTAAATTGGCTTTGCGAATATTTGTGTATCTGCCATTTCTCAGTGGCACAGTATTAACTCGCCTACAAATAGGAAAATAAATTGCACCTAACATGGCACATTTTAAAATCATCTAAAACGGGTACACAATTAGGTTCCAGAACATCTAACTGAGGACCATGCTGCAATCTTCATTTTTTTTTTACTAAGTTAACAGTAATACAGAGTACATACGTAAGTACCCTTATGGGATGGAAGAGTTAGACATACCACCAAAGAGTACACTTCCCTTCATTACCTTAGGAGCAAAGCAATACCAATATCGAAAATATTCTGTTCTCAAAAGGATTTGCCAGGGTACTGTGTAACTTGCAACTGTATATCTAGTTTTACTTCTGTATATAAAAATTCAATAAAGAAGCATGAGTGCAGCTCTATTTAGGTCACCAAAGGAATGAGAAATTAATCAGACGAAGTCATTCTGTGGTACTGTTTGCTCAGCAGCAGAGCGACACAAAGGCACATCCACACGGTTTCCTAAAGCTTAATTCATTCGGGTACTTGTGATCAAAGGCTTCGAATAATTACAAAGAAATGTCAAGGTTGCAACATTCTGGCTGGAATGAATCAAAAGGGGAAAAAGGAAAGAAAAGAAAGGAAAGAAAAAGGAATAAGAAGCCCAACAACAAAATTACATCCCCAAAATTGCTTTTTCAAAGGGGAAAAAAAATCTGGGTTTTTTTTCCCCCAGAAAATGCATTTTCTGGACTATAAAACAAAACAGTTCCTATTATTTATTCTTTCAGACTTTCTGTGACTGTCACAGTGCAATGGTGGCACCTATTGGTGTATGATATACATGAAAATCACATTCTGCAAAGCATATTTTTTTCCAAATTAATATAGTCCACTCGTGCTTGCTGAGAACAGCGCTGGAATGACAATTCTTGCATTGAGGTGACAGCATGATTCACAGTAATGGCTCTGAAATTAGTAATTACTGATTCAGGATTCTTCCCACATGTTGTGACTATATTCTTGAATCGAAACAACTGCCTGAGTGCTGGTGTTTTAGTAGTAGTGGGGTCTGTCAGTTCCCTCTGGAATAACTGGATGGGTGCTCCCTTCTGTGCATGAGTCATTTTCTCTGATTTTTCGTGAGAAGAAGGAGTAAGTAAGGGAAACGTACATGTAGGAATAGGTAATGGGAATTCTGTGTGAGTCAAGCTGTGCAAAATGAGGTTCGCAGTTTCTTAATCTGTCAGAAAGGAGAATATATGGAAATATCTGGGGCGATATGGGAAAAGGAATGGCACAGGTCACAGCTGTCCCACAGCTCACTGTCCCGAGTGGGTGTGCTAAGTGGGCACATGAGTCAGCTATAGTTCTCTCAGCAAACGTGTGTATTTAGACAAAAATAATTGTTCAGCTTCCTCCAAATATAGATATATTTTTTTTGGCCTTTGCTCATTTGGATAAAGAGCCTCCCAGGAGAAGAGAATGAGAAACTGAGTTCCTGTCTTCACTACACAGCAATAAGTGATGGATGTTTATGAGCAGCACAGCGATTCAAAATGCAAGAATCTGCACGCAGTTCCTGTTTTGAAGAAGTAATGAACCTCAACATTAACAATAGGATTGTGGCTGACATCTGCAGCACATAGATATAAATATTGCATCAAGTCAAACCATGTCATACACATACAGATTTTACCAACAAATATCTTCAATTAAAGATTATAAAATAATTTTAAAACCTTTTTTTAACAAAATTAAACATTCGATATTTTCTTTCCTTGCCTTGCCTCACCTCACACTTTTTTTTTCCTTTCTGCTGATTCACCTTAATAAAGAAACAACATGTATTTCAGTCTTTTTGCACTGGACTATTTTGCACTTACCCTGGACTATTTTTAAAAAAAAGAATTTACAGTTAAGGTATTCTGTTCAATTTTGTAACTATTTCAGGGTCACAGAAGCTTACAGACAAGTCGATGCCTGAAGAAAGGCAAGCGAGGCCATTAGGACTTAGTAGTAACTCACCTACTGCATTCATATTTGGTTCAGAAAAGGAAATTAGATATAGGTGCTACAGAGGCAAAATTACAAGCAGCAGAAGGAATATAATGATTTCAAGTGTGAGGGAATCTACTTAGATACACCATATTAGATGTTCAGAGGAAAAGTGTAGGGAGAGAAGAAAAGCTAGCACAGTTAGATAGCAAAGTGAATGAGGGCTGTTAAAAGTAAGATATGTCTGGAAGTCATGCCCAAATAAAGTACAAAAGAAAAAAACTATGGCAAGCTAACTATAAAACTGTAAAAAGTGAAGCTAAAGGACCTGTAGGAACAATGTGAAAACTACCAAGAAAATACTTGCAAGCCCATCTAAAGAATATGTAGGAAAAGCTGAGGGCTGGTAGATGGTTGGCCAAAAGTATCATTCAAGGAAAGAGCCCAAAACAGCTAAATTAATCGTTCATCTGGTTGTTCTCTAAAAAAAGATTTAAAGGAAATTTCTTTCCAAAGCCTTTTTTTGTAGTTTGATCCTGAGGAACAATATCTCACTGAAGCTGCAGAAAAAAAGGTTTGAGAGAAAATGGATAAACTGAAAAATAAAGAATTGTTAGGACCAGGTAGCATTTTAAAATGTGAGCAACCAGAATATTTATGCTCATTTAAAAGAGATTTGGGGCAACAGGGATAGAAGGTGGTAAATGCAATTTTTAAAAATTGCTCTGGAGGAGAATTGGGAAACAATAGGAAAGGAAGTTTGACTTGAATAGGAAAATAAATAAAAAAAATTAAATCACATGGCAGGCACATAGATGAATTATTAACAGCTGTAGAAATGAAAGCTGACTATAAAGGCATCTGCACAAAAATGCTATGATTTTGAATGACAATGATAAAATAGAAGGTTCAGTGTTGATGAATGCAGAGTAATGTGCATACAAACAAACAAACAAACAAAAACTTTAACTCATCACCAGTGGGCTAAATATTACCACCAAATATGGGCTAAATATTACCACTCTGGAAAGAGGATTTATTAAGCTTGGTTTGGAAGTAATTCAATATAAATTTAATATTATGTTTCTCTAAATTGCTGTGTGCCATGTAAGAGATACAGAGGCAGAAAGATTATAATTATATATATTTTTAAGAGCACTCAGGTACCATGACATTCACTGCTAAAGAGGACTCTAGAAAAATGCATCATTCTTCAGAATTTTCTGTCCTGAAAATACTGCTGCAAAATGTGAAAGATTCACTGAATGTTCACATAACATTAATTCATATTAACAGCTAGTTGAACTATTGCTTTAGTATTGAAAGGGAGAATTTGACTGTCAACTCAACATTTGTTCAGCTTGATTTTTATCCCCAAGCTAGATTTTTAGTTATAAATAATTCATAAAACATTTCTCTGTATAGTCCTCAGTCCACTCCATTGCAAAACTTAAAATGGTAGTTGAAATGGTTTCTAAAATTTAAAAAATGGTTGAATTTTTATGCAAAGTTCCTGCACAGCTCTTTTATGCTAGTTATATAAGTTAAATATAATTTCTAATGTCTAATACTAAGAACAAACTTAAACAAAAAATAACTACTCCTTTCCCTTTATTCGGATATTTGAAGTTTTAAACGCCTTAAGAAATATCGATTGCATTCTTGCATGCAAGTTAATTTCCCAATGCAGTAAAATGTGGAATAGTTATAGTTATTGTATCTAGGTTTTTTAATGAATATGAAGCTTCAACTAGTGTCTAAAAACACTTCAGAATGCTGTAACATTATTTGATTCATCTTGAGCTGAAATTAATAAAATGATTCTCATAAGCATTAAAATAAGCTGCTTTGAACACACTGAGAACACTAGAAATGTTTATGCTTGCCATGAATTTATACCACCTGCTTAATCATGTCAGCATCACCTTTCAGAGATCTCCAGATTTCCATGGCTGACTGAGAAAACTGGCTATTAAAACCAAGACCCATAAACAGTTCACTTGAAATGCTCAGAGTTCTGGCTGCCTGGTGACCTAACATTCAGACTTTTTGAACATATATGCTTACTCACCATTGTACTCCACATTGTCTATCAGTTCTGAAAAGTAAAATTTCTACTGCACTTTTATCAGAAGGATGCTTCAGCCACAATGCCAGCAAAGGTCAAAAACTCACCTGACTTCTTGTCGGGTATGCATCAGTCTAAATCTCCTCCAGAAGTTCAAAACCCTCATGTGCCTCAGGAACTTAATATTTGAAGAGATCTTTTGGTCATCTGGTTCCCTGCTTTGTCAGGCAATTATGGCAAATCAATCCTTTCATGAAATGAACTAAAATGAAATAAAACTTCGTATTAAGCAAGTTTAGGGTTCTTTTATCTGCTCCTTCTCTTGAGAAGACTGTTCCGGAGCATCATTCCCTGCTGTGTAAACCTTTCATATTTGTAGCTTAAGCTGGTTGTAGGAAAAATCCATTGCTACATATAACATCTCTGATGACAATAACATCTCTGATGAAAAAGATCAAACATATAATGCATTGTATTCTGAAAAAAAAAGAAAAGAAGAAAACATGGTATTGTCTCCATCTTTTACTGCAAAAAGGAGAAAATTAGCTTCCAGGGGGGAAAAAAAGCCTATAATTATGCAAGTATTATCTAGTGAATATATTTTCTTTGAAACTCGGGAGAGAGGGATCAATGACAGCTGTGCCCAAGGAAAGAAGGATTCCCTCCCATCATATTCAGCAAGATTCATATTTGGTCTTTGTATTAATATTTAGTAATTTTTTAAAAATGAATGCAGCATTACCCTTTATTTTGAGGAGGATGTCTATGTCCCATAAGAATCAATCCTTTTCTTTTGCAATATTTTGCATAGAATGAATGACTTACTTATAGGAAGTTGTAGGTTAAAAAAATCACAAAAATAACATTAGAATATTGGTTTAACTGTCATTCAAATTAACTTGACTTCTATCTTGAAGATATTGTAATAGTATAAACTGGAAAACATCTGTTTTATAATAAAGTATCTTTACAGAGCCAACTGTAACTTTTCTTTGATGTTAAATTTTTCAGCCCTTATTTTACTAAATATGAGCAGGTAAAAGCATCAAGTAACAAGCTCCACATTTGCATCATTTACTTTTTAAGTTTTCTTAACATCAGGAGAATGTGTCTCCTGTCAATCAATTGTAGTTTTAATATAAAAATTAAACCCAATTAAAATTAAATAGATGTAAATATGTAAATATCTCACTTTTAGATGTTTTATTATTTTTGTAAATCACAAGTTCATGTAAGAGAAATCCATTTACGCTTATCAAGTACATAGAAGCTGCATCTGACACACACAGTTTCTGAGGCATAGATGGTCAGAAACCAGGAGAGCACTGGTGGCAAGTATTATTGCAAGCTTGCCTCGATCTTCCTCTAGGCATCTGCTTTTGTCAAGGGTCAGAAGTAAGATATTGGATTAGTTTGACCTTGAGTCCAACCAGTGCAGATTGTTTTAGGTTTGCATGTAAAATCAGAGCCTAGGAAAACCTGGCAGAAAAATCATAACCAAACAAAGGCATGGAAAAGACTGTAAAGTATACAAAAAAGCCATGTGTCTTGTCAGTCTAGCAGTCTTTTGCATGTGTATTTCCCTGCCTAATGTGCATCATTTGTTTGATTTAATCTCTGTTCTGAGGGGTTTATAATTACAACCTAGAATCACTTCGGTTCCTTTCTCTTCCCCTGTCCCAAACAACATTGCAGATTGACTTTCCCTACTTATTCAAAGAGGCAGCTGACCCATATTCAGAATGTACCTGTAAGGACTTTAAGCATATTATGATTAAAAATATGTGTTTTGCACTTCCCTTGACAACCAATAAATTCGAAACAAAATGTCTAAGCATGTCCAAAAACTGTTTGCTAAGACCGATGTATGTTGTTATATTTGTGCTTTTCCCAGTGAAGTGTCTGTCACAGAAGCTATAATTTTCCTCTTTGTCTTTAGCATATTCATATCAACTACTTTTCTTACAAAAAAGACTGGTCAAAACATACAGTTTACATCCCGCAGGTCATTTTTAAATCAGAGCAAAGAAGTCAAAATCCTCAATATTTTATGAAACAGAATATAAGTTTAGAAATAATGTTATAAAATAAAACATTTTTATGCTGAAATGTTTCATATTTCTTAATAAAAGATGTCATAGTGATGCAAAAGTCTTCCACTGAGCTAGTTCAGAAATTTCAAGGCCTAACATAGCAGAAACCCTTCCTCCTTGCTGTTAAATGAAAGTGGGTCAGGTAATTCCTTAATGATATTTGTCATTCCAAACTGCCACAGGAATATATTAATTTAATACTGTATTAGTAACGTGAAGCAGTTTTATATTAATATAAGCAAAAGAAAATTTCTAATAGTTATTATATTTGTAACTTCTCCAGTTTGTCAAGAGCAGGTAACAGATACTAACGACATCACATGTTAACTGGTTTTGTTCTTCAAAAACAGAAACCTTTTTTCATTTCAAATGTAACTATATATATCTATGACCAAGGTCATACATTTGTTTCTGTGCTAAGAATCAAATAGGATTTAAGTATGTCATTCAGAAGTGTAACTGGTTTCTGCTTGTATATATGCTTGTTCATACCCACTACGTTAAAAGCCTTCATATAAACAGCAGATGAAAATACTAAAACAATCAAAATTTATTCATAAAAGACAAGACATATATACTGAAGAAACTACTACATTTTTGTACGTGATATATTTTACCAAACCAGGAATAAAAATATTCAATGTCAATATAAAATGATCCAGGCAAAGTTATACCTGTTATGGAAGACTTAATCTATAAACCTTACATTCCTTAAGTCATTAGACCACCATGGCTATCCCACCATTGGTGTGAAGCAGTCACATTTTTCCCTCCTAAAAATAACCACAACTATTTTCAGAAATCACAACCCTCATGAAAGATTATTAACACAATTCTTGAACCCAAGATTTTCTAGAAATATTTCTGGTTTTCTGCTCTTCAAATTATTCAATTACAATCAAACAATAATCCCTATAGACATCATTTCCTTTTTCTTTTATACCCTACTTGTGTGCACATCAACCACTATGCCTATCAAACAGGGGACGATGCCACCATGTAGCCATAATCACACGGGTCACCAGCTAGACACACATTAGATTAGATTTGTTTCTTCAGATGCTTATCGAGGCTGAATGTTCATCCTCTGTGGAGGTTACTGATTATGCTTTCTTGTAGCTGTTAGCTGCTGAAGGTTGCAAGGTTCATTTTTGTATATGCAACTTTTTCCTGTTATGGTTAATTTTCTGTCTACCACCCTAGGTAAAGAAAAGCACGCTTCTTTTTGCAGTAGCAGATGCCATTTTACATTCAACTTGTTGCAGAAAAGACATTTATGCTATGAGCTCTGAGAGAGAGATTATTTCAGTGTTTTCTGATTTTTCATTTCTAAAAGGTCATCCTGACTGCAAGTAGTGAGTGTTCTGTGTGAGAAAATGTAACACTGCACATTAACAAATCAGTTCTGTGAACTTTGGGTCTCTGCTTTCAAGAGTCAAGATACAACATTGAAAGAAAAGGGAAGTCATTCTGAATACTTTATATTTTTCATATATTAATTTATACATAAAGATGTCTTTTTCTGCATTTGCTTGCTTTAAAACCTCTCGGATAAATCTTCATAATTATGTCTAAAGACAAATGAATTAAAGAAAGATAAGAAGTACTTTTGAATCCATTCAGTAGTAATACGTATATGCATATCCCTAGAATCTAAAGATTAGAAAGAAAATTAATATAATTAAATTTAATGTTCACAGTCTAAATAGCACACCGGATGCAAGAATTTCATCTTTCTATCTATTTATCTTGTTATTTCTTACAACTCTCATTGCATATTATCTTGGAACTTTTTTAAAATCAGCATCTGGCCCAGTCCAGCAATCATTACTTGGACATTACTCATGGAAACGTTCCACTGGTGGGGAAAAAAAAAAAAAAAAAAAAAAGGAGAAAGAGAGAGAGTGAGAGATTTTATTGCCTTTAGATTGGAGACTTTAATTCACTGGTTGTGATTCTAACTAACAGTAAATTTGATATCCTAAATTGTGATCATACAATTTTGTTAAACCTTAAGCAAAATTCTTTTTAATTAGCAAAGCAGAAGAATTCGTTATATGTACAGCCACTTAGCCCTCTACTGTAACCTAGTCATTGCATCTCTGTGATGATATATAACAATGATTTAACAGTATAATGACAACAAAGTGCAAATTCTGAAAACCAAACTTCAGTTTGGCCAGAGCATGCAATCATCTATTTAACAGTTAAAAAATACTAACATTTCTAATAAGCACAAAAGACCAATAAGGATATTAGTTTTATAATTTTGTCTGTGTGAAGTTACTTGCACCAGCTATGTCCTCCTCTTCCTGCACTGAGGCATCGGTTCAATGTTGACTTGCAGGGAAAAATATCACCCGCTGAATGATTACCACTGCCAGGAACACTTGCATAGAAATTTCCCAATAAATATTTCTCTTATGTAATGGTTACCAGGTTGAGTGACCTGATGAGGTCACAAGCCAAAATAATACATGACACATTATTACTACACTCTCAGAGGTACTTTTGAGAAGTCTTTTTCTGGAACTTAGGGCCTCTTTTTCTTTTTCTTTTTCTTTTTCTTTTTTCTTTTCTTTTCTTTTTTTTTAATATGCCCCATCTCCCCATATGTCCTTCTCTCATTCCTCAATTACCTAGAAGATTTACTTTAACAAAGTCACAAAGATCTGACTTCCTTTAAGAATCATCTTACCTCGCAGTCACCATTGCAACACCATTCTGGTTTATAATCACTTCGACCCTGCATTGATTCAGCCAAAAATATTTAGGATATTGTATACCGAATATATTGTATACTGAAGCAGGAAAATTTTCCTCCTAATGATCTCATTAGACAGTGATGAATAATTTCCCCAGGGAGGTCTTCAAAGCCATGTCACCAGCATTATTTAAAACTTCTACTCCTCTTAATCATTTTTATTATAGCGTCATCTACAAACCCAAACTAAGACTGGAAACCCCATTGTACTGGGTGTGTAGTTAAGCACAGTCCTTGCACTGAAAAGCTTAACATCTAATTAGATTAGACAGCTGTGACAGCAATGTTCAAAATGTCACAAACATTTTTAAAGCTTGTGACAGGTTTGCCATCAATACCACCTCAGGCTTGAAACGTAAAAACGCAAAATAGCAGGACTAGGTTTTTCAAAGGAATCTAAGGCATCAGGCTTCCACACAAAATAGGAAATAGGTGCCTGAAGTGGGACTAGTTGGAATATAGAAGTTTGTACCAAGAATTCTCACCCTCTCCATTCTTGACTTGTCCATTTTTGAACTCTAATAAAAATTTGCTTTCTTAACATATAGTAAATAATGCTTTGTCTAACTCCCTCATTTAGAAAGACTGGTGTGTTTAAATAATTCTCTAAATCAAACACAAACCTGAGGTGATCATAAGTGACCATTGCTGTCGTTCTATCCAAATGTGACCTGAATCTTTACGCATTCATTTTCACACAGATACATCCATATACACTGATACATGCTCATGTAAGTATTATTAGGGACAAACAGTTGCAAGACTGGCCCATATTTTATAGTGGTGCATGTATCTATGAAGATTTAAACACTGGCTCTCTCAAGAGGAAGAAACATGTAGTCACTCAGATGCAAAACTTCTTTCTCAAATACTGTGTGTGGTTCATTCGGCACAGGACATTTGAGCACTGAATCTCAATATACTTGCATACTTTTATTTGACATAATTACTGATACCAGCCTCTTCACTCTAGTACCCAAACTCCTTATAGAAGGTGGCACTGGGAAGTGTGACTAGTATTTGTCAGGTATGGTTTGGTCTCTGTTTTGTCCTTTCCCCAAGATAGAAATTGTGTGTGCAGTAATGTAATGTGGTTTGGGAGCATTGTATAAACATCAGAAAGAATAAGAGAGACAAAGAGAGAGAGATACAACACACTTTCTTCAGCTCTCTAGAGGTAAGGCAATGTGAAACATATGTGAATATGTAAGTATGTCACCTTCTTGCCTGGAAAGATGAGAAAATCTGAAGTTTGCACACATGGATTGTATAAAATGTATCAATATCTCCAGATATGTACAAAGTAGAATATATTCATGATATTGTGTATCACTTAATACACCAGCATATTGCTTTTATCATTTTATACAAAGTTATACCTTCCATGTGCTCTTATTTTGTATATTTTTGTCACCTGACTATATTTAGTACATTTTTGTCTAGATCATGCCAAAACATCTAGAAAAGTTAAGTTTTGCTCCTGTAGTTAGAAAAGAAAGGCTGACTAGGGATGTAAATCAATTGCCAAGAACCTTAATATAACGTAAAAAGTATGCGATTGCTTATATGAAAAACAATTGATTTCTTTCCATCCTGGATCGATCACAATTTAGTCTGAAACTCAGAAATTAAACTTGCTATGTGAAAAATAATAAATGTCATCATCTTGAAGAGTCATAATAGAGAGCTCTTCAGTCTTTTCTTTACTTTTTGGATTTTAAAACAATGATGAATATTTGCAGAGAATTTGGGCTTTTCTTAAATTAACTTTGAAATAATCAATTTAGGAACTAAAGGAAATGCCTCAAGCTGCTTCAGCTATTTCTTTTGAGGTCATGAATTTACAAGGAGAAACATACAAAAATCAGCAAAACCAGTTTATGGAACTACTTCATCAAGGGCATGATTCTACATATACGTAGCCAAATGTATTTGAAATAACAATCTGCAGATTAAAACATCCTTAGCCAGAATTATGTAAACTTGTTAGAAAGAAACTTGTGTTTGAATCATGAAATTTTGAGTAAGAGCTCAAATTTGTAGTTATATCTCATGGACTTCGATTTAAATTTGTGATTTGTTGCAAAATAATTAACAAATTTAGGCATATGCTAATGTAAGACTACTATTTGAACCATTTAAGTGTTTTCAGATTATTTAGCATGTGAAAATAGAAAGTAAAATACTTGAAAAACTAGCCAACAAAATCATTTTTTATGATAGAGATAATAATTTGGATACTTTTTCTTTTTTAACGTCACCAAAAAATAGTAGTTTAAATAAAATAGTTTCTGATTTTCACACATGTTAATGAGAGAAATCAGCCCGTTTGCTGCAGGAGCACAGCAATTGGATTTACTGTCTATCATCTTTGGCAAAAAAAAAGTATTTTTATGAAGCAACAAACATAGGCTGCTGTAAATAACATACCTGACCTTTTTATTATAACTTAAAGTTTCTGCCTGAGGATTTATGTAATTATGTTTCCCAGTGAATCTGTATAAATTTTAAGGAATGGAAGAATGCCCTCTTGGTATCTTGGCTCAACTATTGGACATTGTCCAACATGTAATATTCCATTTGTCAAGAGGCAAAATACTAAAAAAAAAAAGTATAGTGAAAACATAGTTCTTCTGTAGTTAATTTAAAACATGAGTATCGCAATAGCAAAAATATTTCTTCCAAACAATATATGCAAGCATCCTCTAATTAAGAAAAAAGTGGCTCAATCTTGTCTAGAATATTCTTGGCATTGCATGATGGGTCTAATCAGTCCCTACAAGCCACATGATGTATTGTCATCAGCCGAGATAAAATGTGTGGTAACAATTAAGATGGTAAAATGATGTATATCTGATGTCCCATACATACAGAATCAGAAATGAAAGAAAATACTGCTTTCGGTTGAATTAAAATGAGATTATGGTTCCTTGACATTTGACACCCGTTTAAATTAGAATCATATACTGCAGTGCATCCATCATACAGCGTACTTGCAGTAAAATGTAAGATGTGACATCAAAACAGATTGCTTTTGTTGATAAAATGCACCCACAGTGTTCCACTGACATTCTTCAATACGGCTTTGAATACTTTTCAATTCTAATCTATTTTTTAGCGTGTTCAGGGACAAAAACACAGGTGTGTCATGGGTCTCTGCACATTCTTTGCTACCAGTTACAATACAGCAATGTGTTTACTACTTTTCAGTGAAGAGTGGGACTGAGGCTTTCAAGAAGACAGTTCATTAAACCAGTAAGACATCAGGTCTTATAAACTTGTCACAAAGTCGCAAATATTCTGTCTTGCTCATAACCCAAATACAATTTCTAGTTATGGAACAGTGATGGATTTTGATTCTATGGTATAGAACAAATTTAATTAAGTGATGCACATTCTAAATAAGGGAAATGAGTCAGTCTCCTGACATTTCAAATGAGAAAATTCAATCACAGGAACAATGAAGCATAGCCATTTTATTTATTTATATATTTAACTCTTGATCTTGAAAGTTTTATTTTATTAGCCTGCCTGCTCCTTCACAACTCTTCTGTCAGTCTGCAGATAACTTAAATAACAATTGAACATATATTTATGACAGATAAAATTGTCATCATTCAATTTAATTTATCTTAGCCATCAAGAAACTTTATTTTTTTGTGATTATATTAAATTCCAGGCCAAATGCAATTTATGCTGTGGTCTAGCGAATGTCATCTCTGATTCAGAAGATGAGTCTCAGTTAAAATAGGTATTCAACTAGCCTATACACAATTCATCCGGAATGCAATATTTGATTATTGCCATATACCATCATATTCCATTAATTTATAATAACAGATAATAGAGGTGATGAAGGTCTTTCCAAATTCTCAGGGAGATATCCTGCTTTGACTGTCCAAAAGAGCACATACTTGTGTGCATCTCTTTCTTCTAGCATCAGTATGGCTGTCAGCAGCATCTCCATCTTCTGAGGCCAGCAGGACCATGTAACACATTTAACATCTAGCATTGTTTTGGAACAGAAACAGTGGTATCATTTCTGCACAGGGATACCTACAATATAATAATGTGTGCCCCTAGGAAATTAAAAAAAGGCTGTAGTCTGAATGCAAACTGTTCTACAGTAGTTGGACATAAACTCACAAGAATATGCATGTAGACACATACATATTAACAATGCAGGTTTGGAATGAATAAGTTCTAGCAATAGCAAAATGATCAGCCAACAAAAATACTAGGTCATCCTAAATGAAGGTAAGCGATGTTAACACATTGTTCCTTTTCCTCAAGTATTTACCCTACTTCAGTGATTTAAGAAACAGCAATTAGGAAAGATCCTACATTGGCCCATATATACTCAGTATGATCTTTACTTTAAAACAACATACATTGTTTATAGCCTCTGCTAGGGCTGAATATGTGACTTGTTTGTTTCTTTGCTTGTTTTTGCTTTTCTTAACAAGTGATCTGATCTTAAATTTTCATGATCAGTCAGTGGACAGTGGTTTCATATGCCTGAAGCTTGATAATTATCACTAGTTTTCTCTAAAGCCCAGAAGAAGCAAAAAAACATCCTGCACACTTTCTATTCCTTCATTTCTACGCTTATCAAGTTGTTAATGGTAAATTATGCACCTGGTTATTTAAGTTGCCTACCCCAATTGAAATGTAAAATAGATTAGATGATTTTCACTGGCTTGCAGCCAGAGGTTTTCTGTGAGAAAGCCTATATACAATAAGCAGAAACTCACATACAGGTACTGATCATACACCCATAAGATTTTCTTAAATAAATAGTATTTCTATTTGTGCCCTCCCATTGCCTATTTTTCTTTCACTGGATACCACTGAGTCTGGTTCTGTTTTCCTTATTTCCTGATATTTATACACATTGGTAAGATCCCCCTGAGCCTCGAAAATAAGCTGGAAACCAAGAGCCCCTCTTCTCAAAGCTAAACAGCCCCAGCTCTCTCAGCATATCCTGACAGATGCTCCAATCCCTTAATCATCTTTGTGGCCCTTCGCTGGACTCACTCCAGTATATCCATGTCTCTCCTGCACTGGGGAGCCCAGCACTAGACCGCAGCACTCCAGATGTGGCTTAACTAGTGCTGAGCAGAGGAGGAGGAGCTCCTCCCTTGACCTGCTGGCAACACTCTGCCTAATGCAGCCCAAGAGTCTTTTGGCCTTCTTTGATGCAAATACACGTTACTGCTTCCTGTTCAAATTGTTGCCCACAAGAAGATCCAGGTTGTTTTCTGCAAAGCTGCTTTCCGCCCAGTTGGCATCCAGCCTGTGCTGGTGCATGGAGTTATTCCTCCCCAGGTGCAGGGCTTTGCACTTCCCTTTGCTGAACTTTATGAGGTTCCTCTCCACCCGTCTCTCTAATCTGTCAAGGTCTCTCTGAATGGCAGCAAAACCCTCTGATCTATCATCCCCTTCTCCCCATTTGGTATCATCTGTAAACTGGCTGAAGGTGAACTCTGTCCCATCATGCAGGCCATTAATGATGATATTCAACAGTATTGGACCTCATATTGATCCCTGGGTACACTACTAGCAACTGGCTTCCAGCTGGACTTGCTGCTGTTGAACACAAGCCCTTGAGCCCAACAGTCCAGCCCGTTTTCAGTCCACATAACTGTCCACTTGTCTAGCCCATGCTTCTTCAGATTATCTATGAGGATGTTATGGAAGTCTGCATCAAAAGCCTTACTGAAGTCAAGATAAACAGTATCCACTGTTCTCCCCTCATCCAGCAAGCCAGTCATCTCATCATAGAATGCTATCAAGTTAGACCTGATTTCTCATTTGCAAATCCATGCTGACTGCTCCCAGTCTCCTTGCTCTAAAAATGTTTGGAAATGGTTTTCTGGATTAGTTGCTCCATCACCTTCTCTGGGTTTGAGGTGAGGTTGACCAGCCCGGAATTCCCCAGATCCTCTCTCTTACCCATCTTGAAGATAGGAGTGATATTTGCTTTCTTCTGGCACTCAGGAACTTCCCCCGATCACCATGATTTTTCAGAGATAATCAAGAGTGGCCTCACAATGACATCAGCTAGCTACCTCAGCTACCTCAGCGGGTGCATCCTGTAAGGCCCCGGGACTTGTGTAAGTCCAGTTTATTTAATTGTTCACTAACCTGATCCTCTTCTACCCAGAGTGAGTCTTCCTTGCTCCAGACTTTCACACTGGTCTCAGGGGCCTGGGATTACTAAAGGCTGGTCTTACCAGTGACAGCTGAAGAGAAGAAGGTGTTCAGTACCTCTGCCTTGTTGGTTTTCATTGTCACCAGGATGCCAGCCCCATTTAGTAGTGGTCCCACATGCCTTGATTTTGCTGCTGATGCATTTGTAGAAGCCTTGCCTGTTGCCTTTCACATCCCTTGCTAGTTTCAACTCCAGGTGGGCTTCAGTTCTCCTAATCCCATCCCTGCATTCTCAGCTAATGGCTCTATATTCTTCTGGGGTCACCTGCCCCTGAGGTAGAAACCTCTTGTACCTTTTCGTACGTTTGAGTTTTATCAGGTGCTCTTTGTTCATCCAGGCAGGCCCCCTGCCACCTTTGCTGGATTTCCTGTTTGTTAGGATGGACCCTTCTTGTGCTGTTGGATATCAACAAGTTTTCTTAAAACTCTCTTCCCTCCAGGGCCATCTCCCATGGGATTCTTCCAAAGAGATCCATGAACAGGCCAAAGTCTGCCCTCCTGAAGTCCAGGACTGTGATCCTACTTTTCCCCGCTCCCTCCTCGCAAGATCCTGAACTTCACTATCTCACAGTTTCTGCAGTTGAGGCTGTTCCCAGCCTTCACATGCCCAACTATTTCTTCCTGGTTAGTGACTGTCAGGTCTATCAGAGCATCTTCTCTCACTGGCACTTTGAGCACCTATGTCAGGAAGTTGAAGCAGAAAAACACTTTCACTCATAATGCTTTTTTTGTAGGCACTTCCATATTTGTGTGCATATGCTGCAGATGTGCCCCCTTAAGCCCTATTTGGTTTGTTATGAGGTATCTCCACTCCACATCACCTTGCTTGCCAACCTGGTCCGCCACTTCCTCAGTTGGCTGTGGGTGGTCATCTTCTGTCATCATTCCCAGTTCAATGCTCTCTTCATCATGTTGGCAATGCCTGTTGGCAAAGATGCTTTTGCCCCTCTTGGTAAAATGCATCCTGCCTCTTCCTAGCAGTCCTTGCTCCTCAAAGAGGGTCCTATGGTCATAAAACCAGAATCCTTCTTGTCCACATCAGCTGCATGTAGGGAACGGCGATCGGAAGATCTCACGATGGCACGGAAAGAGGAAGGATATGACGTAGAGATAGCAGTATGCTTGTAGGTATATAAGCGAATGCATACGTACAATAAACGCCATTTGTAGCATCCTCATATTGGTGTCAGTGCTCATTGGCCCGGAGGCTGGGGGAGCCTCCGTGCCGTCTCAGACGGACGGGAGATTGTCGCATCAGAAGGCGACAAGTGGTGACCCCGACGTGATAGCTGAGACGGCGGACCGCAGGCGGTCGAGAGGATCCGGATCATGGACGCGGTAGTTAAGGTTGTACGCGTGGGTGCCCGGGAATGGGGGCTCTCTATGAGAGCGGATGCAGTTGCGAACTGCGTCGGGCGGCTCCTGAAAGACGGAGCGATAGTTAGACCAGGGGACATTTTTTCCCCTTCTAACTGGGAGAAGTGCACTCGAGCGCTTGCTCAGAGAGCTATGGCCACAAAGAAGGCCACAGAGCTTAAGACATGGGGAGACATAACGATCATTTTACAAAGGACTAGGGAGGAGCGTGAGACCTGGCAGGCTGCTCGCGCGGCGCTGCACATGTCTGCGGAAATGGCGACACAGACAGCAGCGAACGCAGAGGAGCGAACGGAGGTAATAGAGGGAGAGACGATAGTAGGGGATGAAGTGAGAACGGAGAGTGTGGAAACAGACATAAAGGAGGAGGCGGTTTATCAAGAACCAGAGTGGGGAGAGGGGGAGGCAGAAACTCCAGAGGCTTACCCAATAATGCCCTCTTCTCCGCCTCCGCCGCGGTACCCGTGGAAAGAGATGAGGGCGATGAAAAGGGGAGAATCAGGGGACCTTTATGGGGACCGAGATATGAGAAAGCCAGTGGCAGGTAGTGGAAAAGAAGGCAAGGTGAAAGTGGAGGAGGCAGAAGAAAAGAAAAGACCGCTTATAGTGGATGATCCCCGAGACTGGCTGCCGGGGGCCATGATTCGGGTGCAGTGGGAAGACGAAAGAAGAGAGGAAGCAGGGGAGAGACCGAGGGTGCTGCGCCCGGGGAAAGATGGCGCTGGCCGAGAGAGGAGTGGGCGTCGACCAGCATTGCGGAAGGAGGGGACTGAAGACTCAGGCACAGACTCTGACTCCTTAGAAGGAATAACGACGAAGATGCAGCAACTAGGGTGGAGTTCCCCGCCGCAGTCAGATGCGGAAGGAAAAAAGGGGAAGAAAGTCACAAGAGATATGGAGCAGATGTTTATGCTGCTTACAGCTCTGGAAGAGGAAGTAGCTAAACAAAGAGGGCTATTAGAGGCAGCAGCTAAACAAAGAGGGCCATTAGAGGCAGCAGGTTCCGCCCAAGCGGGAGGGGGAAAAGAAATTCCCCTAACGGACTGGAAACTGATAGCGACGGAATGTGCCCTGAGTGGCCTCAAGTTTCGTGCGCCAATAGGGGCCTTCCCAGTACGAGTTGCCCCCGGGGGGGGGCAGTGGAATGGGTGCCCCAGAAACTATTAAAACAGACAAGGCACGTGTTTCACAGCGCAAAGCACGAAAGAATGGGCCGTACGGTGGGGAATTAAGCTAGTGCACGGTATTGCCTATAATAGCACAGGTCAGGCCATCGTCGAGTGAGCAAACCGCACTTTAAAGCAAAGGATCAAGATTCTTGGGGAGGGGGAAGGATATACACAAAGGATCCCCGCGCACAAACAATCAGAAATAATTATGCGGGCCTTATTCGGTCTGAACCAGTTCACCAGGGGGGAGGAGAACAAGACGCCAGCGGAAAAGCATTGGGCGGTCCGAGCGATGCACGAGGGACCAGACGTAAAGGTCCGAATCCCGGAAAAAGGGGAATGGGAAGAGGGGTGGCAGCTGGTAACCCAAGGACGAGGGTATGCAGCGGTCAGGCAGGGAGAAGTGGTAAGATGGGTCCCTGCAAAGTGGGTGCGCCCAGACCTCAGGGCAAGGACAAGACAGGAAGCAGAGAGTCAGGTGAATTAATGAATGTCTGAGCTTTATTGCAGGGGAGGACCACCCTGAATGGCCGATGATCCCTCCTAGCAGCAAAGACAGCAGACAGGAGAAGAAGAACAGATGAGAAAAGGCGCGTGAAACCACAAGAAGAACGCGTAACCAGAAAACCCGAGAAGATGGCAGGGGGAGCAACCCAAGTAGCTCTCCTCGTAGCGATGCTGGGACTGGGACTCCAAGGGGTGAAAGGCGAACCAACGTTAGCGAAATGGGATAGAAACAATCTATGGCTCACCTGGGCAAACCGGACAGGAAATAAGCAATTTTGCCTGACGCTGGCGGGTGCGGGGCAGCCTTTTAAGACATGCTTAATAGGGGTCCCATTGAATTTGACCGTAGACCTACCAAAGCTGAGAGAGCATTGCACAAACACAAGCAATATTAGTAACTGCTTGAACACGCTGAATGCATCATTGCCCTGGGACCCGCAAGAGCTTGACCTTCTGGGTTCGGAAGTGGTAATTGGCTTGGGCTAGGACCATGGGCCAGGCAGTTACTAATAGAAGGGTTGCGCCTGCTGCTGATGCTCGTGCTAGGCATATTAGTATGTAAACTAGTGTTTAGATGCTTGGTAAGACAACTGCTAGAAAAGGGGTGGTCCCACCCACACCCACACTATGAACGCTTAACCCGCGACACGGCAATTTAAAGCAAATAGCATAGTCAAAGCATGGGGAGGGGGAGATGTAGGGAACGGCGATCGGAAGATCTCGCGATGGCACGGAAAGAGGAAGGATATGACGTAGAGATAGCAGTATGCTTGTAGGTATATAAGCGAATGCATACGTACAATAAACGCCATTTGTAGCATCCTCATATTGGTGTCAGTGCTCATTGGCCCGGAGGCAGGAGGAGCCTCCGTGCCGTCTCAGACAGACGGGAGATTGTCGCATTTAAAGGCGACAGCTGCACGACCTGTTGTTACCTGCAGGATCTGTCCACTCCTCAAGCCCTTGCTCCTCACCAGCAGGACTGAAGAGAAAACAGTCGGGATCCCCATGACCTTGGTCCTCACCCCCAGGTCCAAGTAGTCACACTTAATACATTCCAGGTCTCTCCCATATCAGTTTTGTTGGTGCCCACATGGAAAAGCAGCAGGGGATAATAGTCCAAGGGTTGGACAAGAAATTGGAAGGATAGGGAATGCTTCCTTAATGGAGTCATTTTTACACCTCTCTCTGATACATCTTTACCATTTCCCCTGCATAAATACCCAGAACATGTTATAGCTAATCTAATTCATTTTGTATCTGTTTTCAAAATGGTGCAATTATATATTGTTTCCTTCTATTCTTCCTTCTTTTAAAAATGGTTTCAAAATTTTAACCAAAAAAGTAGTCTAAAATACTTTCAGTATGTATTTGAAAAACAAGATTATCAAAGTTAGATGTTGCACTCTTTCTGTGTGTTCTGGTTCCCTCTTTCAAACTACTAGCTTAATATAACAAAAGTGCTTATTAGTGACTCATTTGACCAGTAAAAAGCTTATAAAATTTTCCCCTCCATCCTCCTATAATTTAATTCTTTATAACTAAAAGAATTATATTTTTCCATATATTATAATCAATCAATATTTTTCTTTCTTTTATACATTGACCAATAATACAGATACTAATATATATACACATACTCATATGTTATTCCTCTATTTCTAATTCCAACTCACTCTGTCATCTTGAATAAGTCATTTGTGATTGATTTTGCATTTTTTAACTTGTTTTTTGGACTGTCTGCACTTTTATCATCATATTCTTCAGTCTGAGACTGATTTTGTGTACTTGCCTCTCCTATTTAGTGTTTATTATTAAATGCTTTTCTCCAATCTCCTGCCAAGTTTATTTTATATTTTGTATATGGAATTATTTTTCAGTCTGTTCAGTAATTCTTCTTCCTATTTTATTTCCTTATTTATATACCTTTACACTGCTCTGGAACAGAAGCAATGAAGCAATAGCAATTCTCTTCTCATTCCATGACAGGAAACATCAATTTTAAAAAGATTTGGCCTCTCTGCTAATAATTTAATAAGAAAGATATTTATTCTTCACATTGAAATACAAAGACTGAAACAAGACCTTTCTGTTAACAAGTGAAGCCTTTATTTTAAATGACCTCTATATAACAACATTAACAACAAAAAACTTTTATTAAAAAAAAAGATTGTTTCATACAGAACAGCAAAAAGAACAGCTCTGGCTAGTACCGACTTTTCATAAAAAAGATATTGTCAAGGCTAGTTGTATAAAACTCTTCATCTTCTCAGCTAGTTCTGAAATATTTTCCTTTGTCCTCAGTAAAGCTGCTTCTCCCTTCCTTTCTGCCTTCCTGCTTTCTATGTTTTCCTATACTTTGGTAGATTAGTGGTTAAAAACAAATTGCTGTAGTTACAAGTATTTAATTAACATAACAAAAAAAGTACTTCACATCCTTCGGGACTTCCTTTTGACTCAAATACATTTAGAGATGATGAGGGGTATCTTTCATAGGTCCCTCTTGGGATGTTATGTGCTCAAGTCACGTTTACATTAAAAAGATTTGTTTGTGTAGCTCCCTGTACACCGTTTTGAAGACCTGCTTCTTGGAATATCAAATTATATTTTATTTGATAGATGTGAAGTCTGGTAAGAATACCAGAGTGAATTTTGTTGCCTGCTTGTCCTTCAGTTCAAAATTAGCATTTTGCAAGATTTTTAAACTTAGACTGGTATGCATATACATGCAGGTATAATATAGAGCTTTACTAAATGTTAGCTTTACTAAAATGTTGTCATATTTAGAAATTCCTGATAGCGCTTGTCTAAATGGGTGTTTTAAAAAATATGACCATGAGAAATAACTGCTTTTTTTTTTTCTTTTACTTTTAGAAGTATCTGTTATATGGAGGGGAAAAATAAAGATGCATTCAAGATGGAAAGTAGAGTGACATTTAAGGTCAGCTTTGATGGTGAAATACTAAGTTTATGTACCTCTATTCCATAAAAATAAGTCAAACAGGTTCTTAAGCTGGGAAAGCAATAATCTTTTATTTATGGTCAAATTGTGAAGAACTGCAGTGGGTCAGTGTAGATGTACTATGAGTTCTATACACCATAATCACAGTTAAAATGAGGACTATTCCTCTAATCAGCAAAACCTCATTATCATCTACTATATTTTTTGCTTTTATAATCTTAGCATTAACTGAATCCAAGTGTCCCAAAGGAAAATACCAAGCCTCCCACTGAAACCAATGAGGGCAGCCTTTGGTCACTACAGATTGCAGCAACGCTCCTTTTTTGATGAAGAGACGTGTTGAAATCACAACTGCTAACTTGGTGACACTTCCCAGTCTTCTAGGTCAGATCATTTTGCTGCTGTGTGACTCTACGGTTGTCTTCATTCTCTGATGTTTTTCCATTCTGTCCATGTCCCCTTCTATAACCTGAAAGTATATTGGCAAATAATGAGCTAATGTGCTAGAAGAAAGTTATCAGAAGGACTAACATTCGGAAAACAAGCACCCACTAAGATAAAAGAAGAGCCACCGTATCTTACTTCATTTTTCTCAGTGAAGATCTGCACTGATTAACAACTTACTTTGACAAAGATATGCTTTTAGGAGGGAAAATAAAAGGGGCAGGAGGGAACCCCAGACTGATATGTTTCTTATTAAAAGTAATTCCATAATAATTTCCAAGGAACATAGAGGAAGGATTGCGTGCTGCAGGAGTGAAGAGTTTAGAGAAGGTGGCAAGAGTTTGATTAGTTTGCATAGGACTGAAATACTAGCTATAGTTACAGCATCTTTGTACATATTTTTAATTTATTTTTCTAATTTCAGCCAAAAGTTCCCTTATTTCAGATAGTTTGGTAAAACAAAGAAAAAAAAGTACTCATGGCAAAAAAAAAAAAAAAAAAAAAAAAAAAAGGCAGGTTCTAATGCTTTAGCATTCCTTTGAAAGTTTTGGCTGTTCTTCATGTGGTGGCTCTCTACTGATCCTGTGAAAACCTGTTAATTCGGTCATTGTAAATATCTGAATGATTGCAATGTGTACATGTTCACTAAGACTTACTAGAGCATAACAGCTCTCTTTGTGCAGCCTGTTTGAGCTTCTTTCCATTTCTACTGCTGAACAGAAGCTCAAAGCATGTGTCATCCATAGAAAGCAACCTGCCAGGAGCCCACTTAAAGCGAAAAACACTTAAGGGCTTTGCTGGAAATGCTTCATCAAGCTGCTTGGAGGTAAATTTTGGCCATCTTGGGTCTTTTCTCTCCTATGTTCTTGGTTACCACTTAACAGTTTGATGGCAGAAAGCAGAGGGCAAAAACTCAGATTGTGAGAAAAAGAAAAGAAATAGAATGAGAAATGAAATCTCCTGAATGTGAGAGCATAGAAACTAGTATTACATGGGAAAAGGGACTGTAAACAGATGGAAAAGAAATTACAGCAGAAGGAAAGACAAGTAGGGATTAGTTGGTGTGGCCGCAAGATGGGCAAGAGAGGGTTGGATACTGGCAGAGAGAGACACTCAAGGCTCCTAAGAGGTTACACAGGATAGGTTTAATAAAGGACTTACATCACTAACTGCACAGGGAGCCCCGGGAACCACACGGAGGGGTCGCCGATGGGAGGCTGCTGGAGGCATGGGTTGGACGCACGAGTCAGATGCCCAGGCAGGACTCCACTCATTGTTCTTAAGGGCCCCTTAAATCTACTAGAACTATTTCCTTATCTCAGCTGTGCTAACCTTGAGTAGCTACTGTCCGGGAAGCAGCTAGACATTGTTGACAGAACAGAATATGCATGCCTGGCCCCAATGGGAATCTGGTCAGTGTGTAGTTTCACACGCTGGGGCTGCTACCACATACTCTGCCAATCACTGACTCCTTGCCAGATCTTCTGCAGGTGTTCTCACTACACTTGGACATTGAGATTGCGACAACCAAATATGATTGAAGCAGCTAAGGGGAATAGGAGAGATGGTCGGGGGAAACAGGTTGGCCCATGTCTGTGGAAGAAGACGACAGACTGCAGCGAGAAGTTGGTGGGCTGGGTAGGCATTTGGTCAAAGAAACAGGAAGAAGTGGGTCTGGATGAGGACTTCAGGAGAGCAATGTGACAGAAGACTTCGAGAAATGGGCAAAAGTCTTCACTCACAGAGATATACTGATTCCGGGGAAGGGAAATGAACTTCTCCTGATGTTGACAAGTGATCAACAACACTACTGGTGTTGTAGTGTGAACAGAATGAGGAAAAAAAGTAAACTGAGAGAAAGACTTTGTCACAATCTTCAGCCCTCCCATTTTTTGGAGCTAGGAATCATAACTTTCAATACTTTGAGAAATTATTTTTTGTTTGAAGATTAGTTTCACATGTGGTACCTCGAAAAAAATATTCCATGGTGTTACATTAAGAAAACTATCACATAGGAGATAAGCTGTTCCCTTGTTTTGCCTTTATCAATTTATTGATAGTTTAAGGAATATGAATTAGATCCATTAATGTGTCACGTATATATGAATTAATCACTATACTTAATTCTATTATGATTATTTGTTTTCATAATAAAATCCACGATCACATGGGAAGATATATTCTCTTTCTTATGAAGTAATGCATTCTAAATTACCTTCTATGTTATATTTTTAAAAAATCTTCATGGTTATTATTATTATACAAGGTATTTTTATAGGTCATGATCTCCTCCAGTTCTTTGGTTAATTGCTTCTCTGTGCTATAAACAATACCAGTGACTTTCATTTAAGAAGCTCTGATCCCTCCATTCTTGGTAGTAGGCTATGACTTTTTGCACTGAAAAAGGCCTCAGGCTAGAGTTGTATCTTTTCTTTGCCCCACAAATTTTATTTTAGCTTAGCAGTAATCTGAAATATGAAAACATTATTTCGCTTCTCTCATTTATCAGGAAACTTGTAGCATTATATAGAAATAGAAACTGAACCTGAATACTGTAATGTATTGTATTGTTCAAAAGAACAATAGCAGCAGCAGCAGCAGCAGCAGGTTCTCTGATGGGGCTTTGGAGATGGTAGCAAGTCTGGATGAGACTTTCCACTCCTGGTCACACAAGCTGTCCTTATATTAACAAACAAAGGTGATCATGCCTTGGGCTTTTACATTGGTACATGTTCATCCATACTGTTTCCTGGAACAGTCTTTTCTGTGTCAACTTGCACCATTGCAGACTGTCCCTGGGTGGGCTTCGGAGATAACCTGAGCTCAGCCGACAATTTTTGCCAGCGACTCTGGTCTGACGGGGAAGAGAGTTAAGCCATATGGACATAAGCCATGTTGTACCATTTTCTCTTAGGGTCAGAAAATGGTCCCTGGCCCTATTCAGCTTAGTATGTTGCTAAGCTATACTGGAGATGTAATGTGTGCATATACATATATAACTATATACATACAAAATCTTTTCTTTAACAATGCCAAGATCAGTTAGGCTAAAGTCAGGATATGCCCTGCTCGTTTGTGAGTTTATGTTCTGATATAGTCAGGGGACTGAAACGTGAATCTGTACACATAAATGCCCAAGACTTAGGTTAAAACAAACAAACATATTTGGCATTTCTTAACTTTCAGTATTTTACCTTGCAACACTAACCAGTGTTCTTTTCTTAGAGGTACTAAGATTTATCCTAAGAAAGATATAGATATACATTGTTGAAAGTTTTAATGTCTGCATTGTCGGAAGCCATTAAGCCATTGAGGACTCAGGAGATAAAAATCTGTGCTTGAAATTTTAGAGGCAAAGAAAAAATATATAGTTTAGAACTATCTTCTGTGTTCTTGAAAAGAGATAAAAATAGTAATAAACTGGAGTATGAAAGCTGCTGGCTGATTTTATCTTTTCAAGCTCTTCTTTTTCTTGTATATTAGTGTATTTTGGCCTCTAGGTAGAATGAATATGATAATTCATTTGGGAGGAGATTATTTTGGCCTCATTGAAGTCTACTTTCTCCTAACCATTAATTACTCATTTTAGCTAGATGCTATGTTGTATTAAGGTATTTCTTATGATTCTTGGACTTAAAAAATTAACTTGTAGAAACTTCAATCCAGCATGAAAAGTGAGAGGAGGCTTTGTTTCCCAGGGTCCTGGCACCCAAGCAGGCCTTATTTCAAAGCCTTGACATCCTCCCTGCTGGAGTGTGACGCATAGGAATGCAAACTGCTTGTAACTCCCTTATCATTCCAGTCTGCACCAGCTCTGGGGCCCTTTCTCACTGAACTAGGGAGTGCGGCTAAGCAAGTTTTATAGAAGTTGTGCTAAGCGGCAGTAATTTGCAGTCCAGGTCCCAAAGTCTCTGTCTGATCGTGGTCTGGTTCAGCGCAGGCTCGGTGTGTCCCGAATGGTCGCAGGGAGACCATTTCAGGGGTCGCAGCAGCTCAGTCCTGTTTCCGCTGGGAACAGATGGCTTGTTCGGGGTTACGGTTTGCTTGCACCTTATGTACCAAGAAATGTTTAAGGCAAAAGTTCACTCATCTGTCCGCCACACACATACAGCACTGGAAGGAAGATCCCATGAGTACAGAGCCTCAGGCTACACCACTGTCCTCTACCTTTCCCTGAGCACATTAAGCACCATGTTTTTCCTTTCATTGCTTTCCTTTTATCTACTCTCCTAAACCTCTTTGTTCCCCTGTTTCGTTTTCATCTACTCTGAACTGTAGTTATGGTACTGAATGCTGATGAGACAATAAAGTCTTCTAACTCAGAAAATTGTTTTTCAGCTATATCTTAAGCACAACACAGCCACCATGTATCTGTATGGTGGGTCTCTGGGTCCAGGTACCATATTAACAGCAGTTAAGCTTTCAAGCACCCTGGTCAGATATTGCAGGCATGGGTCAGCATTTCAACATGGACTGAGACTAATAACACTATGGCCTGTCAGCTCTAGTTGCTCTGTCTCGTCCTCTCTCTCCCAGCCTTTCCAATTTCCTGCTGGTGCTGTGCTTTCAATGCTGCAATATCAGCTCAGGCACTTGTCACCACAAAATGCCATTCCCAGTCCAGGCCCCACTCTGCTGGCTCCTCAGATTGGTCTCTCAGCATTTCTGATTCCTTCCTCAGCCTGACCATGTCAGTTACCTCTTTCAACAGAAATATATGGACAGTTTGCTATTCTAATGTTAGCTCTGTTTTTCATTATTATTTCAGAACTAGACAGAACAAAACTAAAATCCTAAGACTGAAGTGACCATATAAGGTCACTGAGTCCACATCCTCTCCAGTTAAGGGCACTTGTAGACTAGACAGTAAGTGCAGAAGCAGCGTGTGAACATCCACCTTGCTACCTTCATAGTACAAGATAACTTTAAACAACCAGTAAAATAATAAAACATTTAGTTTAAGAAAACAATAAAACATTTTGTCCAAGAAAGCAAAAACCTCAGGAAATAAAAACTTTAGAGGAAATACTACAGAATTTTTAAACTCACTCTCTATTTCCCTCCCAAATAGGAGAATGCTAAGGCAGAAAGGCTGAATTTGAGCAAATTATATAATATACACATTATGTACCATGTGTATCAGCCATTAACAAGGGAAAGAAAAGAAACCATATTTCTTTCATAAGCATGCATTTGGGCTTGGAAAGACCCAACATAATGCAAGAAAGATTTTTAATATTTTTGTTTGGCACCTCTGTCTCAGAATGGCACATCAAGACTATATAGATGCTGTATTTACGCATATTATATTAGCCCCAGTAAATTATACTTGAGACTTTTGAAAACAAATGCTATTTTTTTCTCAGTTCCTTAATAATTTGCTCTGTAAATGGCAGAGATGAAAAGCTGTATTTTTTTTTCTGTAGACAGTGCAGACCTCTTGTTTACCCTTTCCACTTTATAATCACCCATAGTGATCCATCTTCCAATACAAACACAAAGATGCATTCAGCAATTTTTCTCATCATTGCAACCCTTGGCAAAATATAGATTAAAAAAAATCAATTCAGAGGAGGTGAAGGTGATGCTGATCAATTGGTGGAAGCAACTTGACGAAATGGGAAAGCTGCAGCCTTTTCAAACCGTGTGGTGAGCCATTACAATGCTGCTGATATGCTATGCAGGTACCAGTTTTCTCTGCACAAGTGAAAGTTATTATTTCTTGTAAGAGATACGAACTGTTGAGACTATCAGATCTGCCAGTGCTACTATAACATCAGACAAACTTGTGGATTTTTTCATATATATATGTTTGGCTAGTAGCTGAAGATCTTCTAAGGTTATTCTTCCATTTATTACCTCAGTACAGGGCTTCTGCTTGTAAACCAGATATAACTTAATGGAAAAGTCCACAGAATTCTTTCCAAATAATGTGCATGGAATTCTTTATTATAAAAATTTATAGGGTGTTAAAAGCCTCAGGAAAGATTTGTTTTCTGTGCTAAGCTTTGCAAAAATTTCCCACAAATATAAGGTGCATCTGAAGGCCTGCACAGAGCCATGCAGTAGTGTGCGCCGCAGGAAGCGCGACACAACTTCTTTAGGTTGTGTCTCTTCACCCTCACCTGCAATGCTGTTGTCCAGATATTCCAGGTGCTTGCTGCTTTGGAGAAGCCTCTTGTCTCGTCAGACATCCTGGCAATCAGTACATGCGTCAGACACAGACTGAGGATGGAGGCGTCAATAAAGCGAAGGCAGTTCTGCCCCTGCCCTGTGAGGCATTACACTAATGACAGTCTCAGTGCACCCTAAGACTGATTATTTCGATGGACTACTCCCTAAAAGGGTTTTAGGTGAAGATTTCATGGGCCTTTTATTTTAGACGGGAATGAGAAAGATTTAACATCATCCCCCACCCTGAAATAATCTATAAAAATAGTATAAATATGGATTGACTAAAGAAAATGTGAAGGTAGTAGAGGATTATTTAAGTTTACCCTGCAAAGATTAAAGGGGTATAGTGATGCTCCTGTCTCAGCAAACAAACGCTACAGCCCACACAAGCCTGTTTGGCCAGCTAACCGTGTAACGCAAGCTGCCGTACCCACACCACAGCTGCTGCCAGCACCGGTGGTGGATTCACTGGGGAAGATTCATAAAATAGATTGAATGACATCAGTAACATTCAGAGGAAATCATTCTTAGATCTGATACAACTGATCCAAGACCACTGCATTTCCTGTAAATTTCTTTACCTACCTCTGAAGAATGACACAGAAAAAAGAGAAATGTTTTGTCTATTCTATGGATTTAAAAAAGAAAACGAGTGCTTTAATATATTACCTGCTATTGGGAGGTGTTTACATTCTAATTTTAAATATTTTACATGGCTTTGGAGAGTTTTGCATTTAGCACATTTTATAACTAATGAGCTAAATTACATTTATTTAAAATATAGCAACACACACAGACACACACACTTATAAAGTGTTCCCGAAAACAGTATTACTTAATTTTCTCGGATCTTATCTAACATTTTAATAAGCTGAAAACAATGCAACTTATAAGAACAGAGAAAATCACAGGTACTGTGCAGGGCACTGTGGTACTTCTGATAGGCATAACTCTTAAGAAATTGTTTTTTATTTTCCTTGCATTTTTATTTTAATATATAAGGAAACCTCTTAAAATCTACAGTGCATGAAGAAAAAGAAAAAGAATGCTCCTAAGCAGATGTCTTTTATGAATAAATATGTTTAATTGGCTAAAAGCTGGGGCAGAGTTGAAGACAAGATGTTTGTATCATTTTTGTTAGAAATACAACCTAGATATTCACCTTACATAAAGCACACTGCAGTGCAAGAAGCTGAATTGTGGCTTCGATGGCAAAATAAAGAACAGATTACAGCACCAATTGTCATAGCAACTGAAATAACAGACATGAAATATTTTGACATTATTTTAGGCATAGACTCTGTACTTACCAGCCCAACTACAAACATAGCCTGCAGGAATGAAGCAAGAGCTCACACTTCCCAGAGCCAGCAGTCAGTACAGCAGTGGGGAATGAAAAGGTGACAGAAAATGGCAGAGGACTTAACCATTTCCTCTGGAACAATCTGTAGTTCTGGGATGTATGTTACATTCAGCCTCTTAGAAAAAGAGAAAATTAGAAACTCCATTCTATGAACTCCATTCCACGTATGGGGTTCAGGATGTTGGGACAAAAACCTAGAGATAGTGATGGACTCTGAGCAATGATATCAGGCTGGTAGTGTAAGAGAGCAACATGCACTGCCTCCTTGGCCTGGAGAACAGGCTGGAGGATAAGTGGCCCAAAGTCTGCCAGGACAAGCAGGGCTGGAAACCATCCTGTAGTGGCCCCAGATGCCCCTTCTCCCAGCCTGTTCCTTCACCTTTGCAGGTGAATTCACCTGGCTGTAAGTCTTAGGAGCGGAAGAAGGGAGTGTCAGATAAGAAGAGAGTGGCATATGGGAAGGCAGGACCTGAACAAATTTTTTGTCATGGGTTTTTACACTGCTTCTCGTACCCTGCGTTGCATACACAAGCTTTCTGCTAGACACTTGTTTTAAAAAGCGGAAAACAGTAGAAACTATTTATAAACTGTGAAAGAGTCTTTTCTAGAAAGAACAAGAGACTGCTGTGACAGAGCTAATGCTGGTCATACACTATATTACTCGGTTATACAGTTGTGTGCCAAAAATTAGGTTACTATCATGCTATTTAGGCCCTTAGATAAGTTTAGCCTCTTTCTCAAGAGTGCTGAGAAATGTCTGTCCTCTGAGAAGTCCCACTGGCTTTACTCAGCAAGAAGAGAAGAAACATTGAGCTTCTGAAAAGGTGAACTTCTAAGGTGCATTAACATGCAAAAGAATGTTTGCAGAACATGTAAAATTGCAAATATCTGTCTTGTCTATCAAATTAGGAAAGCTATATGGATTTTTAGTCAAGTTTTTGTTTGCCTTTACCATAAGTATAGTGACAAGAGCAGCTGTATTTTCATTTAATACTGAGTTGTGCTAACTATTAATTAAAAACATTCTAGAGGTAATGCGGTGGATCCGATAACAAAAATTTGACATTTAAGAGGTTGCCTTGCATGCTCACATTACAGTCATGTACAGTTTTTTAAGGGAGACTCCTCCTTCTCCAAAACTTTTGCTTTTATTTTGCCTTCTCAGGGACCAAACACCAGCAATTTATTGTAATAAAAATCTGACCCTCTATGAAATGTTAAATTAGTGCCACTGACAGCACAACGGTCAGAAAAGGAGCATAGCCACTTTACTGCACAGTGTGAAGAGTTTAAACAGGTATCAAAATGCCAGTGCATATTACAATGTTGCTATTAACGGTGGCAGTCACCTTTCCCAAAAGAAAATGAAAATCTGAATAAAAGCCAGTTTATATATACATATATATACATATATATATATATATGCATATTATTAGCTGGAACAGAAGCCTGGGACTTTTCCATGTGTCAGGTCTCATTCATTTTAGTAGCACAGTGGAAGTATACTGCCAAAATTCACAACAGAACTGTCACAGATGGTGTGTTTAAAATAGAACTGGCAAATTTTGTTGTTTCACCTGAGGTGCATTGAAGTGGTGCAATACTTTATGGGAAAGAGGAAAATGTTATCCTAGATGAGGCTAAGCAACATTAGATTAACTTCTCAAATATAGTAGTCTGTTTTATATCCAGCCAAGGACCTCACTATGAGGCACTGAATTCTATATCTTCGCTAGTCATATTTTGTACAACGGAGCAAAGAGTAAGCCAGAAATGTTTTTTTCCCACTGAAATGTGACATAGGACAAAGTAGTGTCAGCTCATAAGTGGTCCCAAACCAATAGAATATTCCCAATTTCTGTATTGTCTGGTTCCATTTACCAAAGATATGGAGCTGAACTTTGAAAATCATTCAAAAAAGAAATCTCGTGGGTTTTAGTGTGCATATTTTTATTAGGCTAACAGACCCAATGTTCCCCTAAAATAAAATACTGCAGTAATAATAAAGTTGTAAATATATATATATTTATATACACTCTTTTGTCACTTTGTAATGACCATGGAAAGTTATTTCATCTGGGAAAATATAAGGGGAGACAGTCTATCACGTATCTTCTCAAGTAGTATGAATGTTTTGTTTTAAACTGAAAGAAAACAAAATAACATTATTTCTAACTTTAATCTGAACTTATGACTCAGGCGAGTTGCAAGTAGAGAATTTTAAAAGTATCTGTTCTTATGTCACAGGGCAGAAAACAACTTGTGTAGCTACAGTATAGATTTCTGCAAGCTGTTCCTCTAATAGATCTCCACTGGCAAGAGCCTGCACATGAGAAGTTAGTTCAGTTATGGCCAGTGAAAGCTTGAATGTTTTGTTTTATCCAAAACTGTCATCAGACACTATTAGTTGGTGCACTGATAATATAGACAGGTCTCTGTTGTAGACAGACTAGGAAGTGGAAGACCAGTGCACTTTTAAGCACAATTTCAGACTCATTTAATTCAGAGATAACATGATAAAGTCTTTATATTTTAACATCAATCTTCTAAATGTTAATATGATACAATATTACTGATGTAGGACAATAAATGGGAGTCTGGCTTTTATGGTTATAGAAACTGCTCAAGTATGTTTGTTCAGGTATAGACTAGTAGCATAGATAGCAAGGCAAGGAAGAAGAAAAAAGAAAAAGCTTGAAGTAGAAATTTTTTACTATTATAGAAGAATTATGCACACTTGAGGGTTACAGCATCTCCCAATTTAAATATGTCAGAATATTTAAAAATTAAAAATTAAAATTATTTAAAATTAAAAAGTCATAGATGTGAATCTCTCTTTGCCCATGTTGGTGAGATCCTGGTAGCTGGCTGCGTTGATTACCCTTTCCACAGCTGCCTAGCCGCTCTGCTCTGCCCGCTGCTGCTGCCAGCCCAGGAGGCCGCAGCTCTGCTGGGCTCCCCAGCTAGCTGCACTCCCTGGTCCTCAGTCTGTCCCTGTCCTGCCTCCTGCAGGTACCACACTTATTCATCATTGCCACGGAGAAGCCTGACTTGACACTGGCTACATTGTGCTCACTTCTTTATCAAGGCAGGATGATAATTAGGATGCATGGCTCTATGTAACTGGGATGAGACAAGCTGTGGCATCCTGCTGTCCAGTTTCAAGATCCACAGCAATTCCCCTTTACAAGTTACTTTTACAATGTATCACACATTCTTCTACTGTTTATTCTCTTCTATCCCAGATCCTCTATTCAATTTTTAATTGGTTATCCAGAGACTGAACATGTATTGATATTCTAATCATTAACAGCTTCACGTTCTGCAGTCATTCCGTACAGCTCTAGGTGTTGCATTTTGCCTTTTCCCTGTTGGAAAATTTTCTTCGTGTAATACCACAGGTATTTTCTACAGACATCCTGCTTGTTAGTCTGCTACTTAGCTCCTATCAGTGACACAAGTTCCCTATTAATTCAGCTGTACAGCCACAATAATTACAGTTCAACACTTTCAGGCCTGCCTAACATTTCATTAGCCTACTGAATAAATTTGATTTGCTTTTCAAAGATCTTTTAAAGTAATTTTCCACCTTCAAACAAATAAATGTATAATGCAATACTTCCACTAAATGCAGCCTTATAGTAAGTATGGGAATGTATGTATTAAATAACTAGCTACAAAGATAAGCATATCATTTTGCAGTGTTATGAAAATTTTTGAGAATCTTTTTCATTCAGTTTCCTTAGAGGAAGGGAAATACAAAATTGTTCTTTTCATTCTGAACTCCTGGAAACTTTGGACACAGTGAGAGTGTGGAGGTGGTCTAGAAGTCCCTAAAGACCTATGAATCTGTATCAGGTATTGAGTCCACCTTTTTGTGCCATATAGTGTGTTAGCTTCTCCTTCCAAAACACTTTTCCCTTCCTAACAACATGACCATCTCTGTGGCTCTGCTGCTACTGGATTCACCTAACCGGCTCAGGCCCTTCCTGAGCTGTATGTGATCTTATCTGAGGAGGAGCTGAGAACCTCGAAATATTTCTAACATCAAAGGGAACATCACTTGCTTCAGGAAAGTCACATTTAAATGTATAAATATAGTTGTAAGAACTGAATTTTAGGCCCATAGAGGAGATGATTGTTTTATTTTTTATTACTCCTTGTTTGATCTCCTTTACAATTAAAAAAGGACATCTATTTCACCCAAAGCCAATCTTTTCTTGCTGTAGCCATAAATATCTAAAATATCTTGTTTTCTTTCCTTCATATAGTAAAGATAAATATTGAGCTGTCTCCTAAAAAGTTAGTGAAGACTATGCTCTCACCAGCTGTTTATTCTATATTTAAATCTCTACTACAGTTTTAGTTTCAGCTGTAGTTCAAGAAAACAGCAGGGGAATATAAAACATGAACTTTACATTTTTTGTCTACATTCAATTAAAGATACATTGAATAGTCTAGCCATAAGAAAGATTTTGTGTTGTAAAAAAATATTCTTCAAGGTAAAGTCTGAATTTATTAAGAATATAATCAAGTTTTATTACTTATTCACTACTCAGTCTGTAATCTGTAACTCTCTTAGGCTCTAAGAACAATTCATTATAATTCAACAGAACAATAAAAAGGTCTAGAAGGTTATTGGCTTTTTTTAGTCAGCTTTTTTATCTTTTAAAGTAAATTCATGTTCTTAAAACCTACTATATTTGTGCAGTCTGCAATGAAATTCTTCTTGCAAAGTTATTTTAAGAAGGAAGAGCTAAAGTCAAAGATGAAAAAACAATGCTTATACAACATTAATATATAATCATAAAAATGCACAAATCAAAGAAATCATAAATATGCAAAAAAATAGGTTAATATTTGGTATTAACTGTGGAAGGAAAATTAACAATCATGGAGGGCTCCTGTTGTCTCCAGGTTAACACATGAGTTTATATTTGATTTGCTAATTATGCATAATAATGGAGTGCATTGACTTTTATCTCCAATAGCTTGCTCTTATGATGAAGCCAATACTTCAAGCATTTTCCTCTCAAAAATGGCTTGCCACCCTGAATTTGGATTCAATAGAAAGCTAAATAAGGTAGTTAATATTTATCCTTTTATTTAATCTTTTAGATACATATATACCTGACAAAATCATGCCTAGACAGAAGATGTCATAGAAAATGGTAATAAAATACATCATAATCAATGGCAGTATTTCCCCAAATCCCTCTTTGCTTGTATATTCCACCAGGGAACATTGACATAAACACTCATGAAGAGACATGTCCTCCCTGTCACCTGAGATACTCTGAAAGCTCCATTTATCTTTGGCCAAAAAGCCAAACCTAGCCCCAGAATCCAAAAATGGAAGGTCAGATTAAGGCAATTAAATACAAACAAGCAAATAAACAAACAAAATACACTGCCATGAACTTTACTGTTTGATCCTACCCTCTCTCTTCACAATATGGTAGAGGTATTGGCAATTACACAAAATACTGCAATAGCTGCCTGGTACATATTGGTGAAAAAGAAATTGCAAATCAGTAGGAGTCTTCTTTGCTGTGTGTGCAACCAGAAACCTCCCATCTAAGACAGCTCTACAATCAGACTATACCTTATGGGTTAATGGATCAGATTTCCTACTTTTGCCTCATGCTGCTAAACAGTCTATTTTCAGGGAGCTGCCAACAAATTTCCCAATAGCAGTGAGGGAACCTTGGTGACATCATCTCCTGGGATCGTGAGCAATGCACAACTCTCAAAGATAACTTCAGGCCTTCTGAAGACTAATATTTGTGTGGCTGCACTGGCTATATTTGACTTATTTCTTTGAAGGCTAAATTTACTCTAAAAATACTGTAATCCTGATTTGATAATTTACTGATACGTTAATCTCAGGATTTGAAAAGCTTGTGTTCAGTCTGAACCTACAACTTTTGTATCTTAAGCTTGATGTGAACATGAAGACGAAAGACATCATTGATCGCCCCTTTTGTTTGCTCAGGATTGAAGAGGACGGAGCTTTCATATATAAAAATGTATATCATTAAATAAAATAATGACTATGCATTTACTGGATGTATAAATGAATACAAAGCCATTTTCATCTGGGTTTCTTAGGGAACCAAAGTTTATGCAGGAATGTTGTGTGTATATGTGTTGTCTGTGGATCTGTGCATCCATTTTTCCCCTCTAATTTTTGAAATCATTGGAAATTTCAAATCAATTTCAGTTTTTCAGAGGAGTGGGGTTCTTACAGATATGAAGTTCTCATGTTTTGAGAAAGTAGATGGCTTATGGATTAGGAAAAGGGAGGGCACACTGAGAAAACTGTTCATAAGGCAGCAGAAGAACTAAAGTATTACTGGACACCAAAGAATCCACCAAAAAGAAAGCTATTGTGTCTGTCACACTAGCAGAAAAAGACTCAACATCCTATAACATATCAGAGGATTCAAAACCATGACAAATCCATTGCAAAGCAGACCCATTTGTTCTACTGCTCATGGAATTACTTATTTCAATTACTTATTTTCAAATACTAAGGTATAGGTGTAGGAACAAGGGCCATAATTACAGAAATGGGAAAGCAATGAGACTGAGCAAGAGTTAAGAGACAAGAACTGTAAGGATGAAAATGGTACAGTAGCAAGAAAGACTAATAATATTTTATGTAGTACAAACAGTGAAGTTTTGGGTAGTTGCAGAAAGGGACATTTTTGCCACTAGATATCAGGTAAATTCTTCAATACAAGAACCATTCTATTAGTTACATTTTAAAAAGGATATAGAAAACTTGAAAGGCCATGAAAAGAGCTATAAATATTATTTTAGTGTCAGGACAGAATATCTTATAATTAAAAAATTAGAGAGTTAGATTTCTTTCTAGATGTTTTTTGCGAGATGAAGACACTGAATAGTAAAATATTTTCTCAAACTGGTAGAAAAGAGCATAATGCAAAGGGCAAGTCTGAAGCCAAATATTTCAATATATAAGGAAGAGTTAGTCTCCACAATTTTATTTACCTCAATCGTATCCACCTCTAGAGGAACCTCTATCGTTTTCGTAGGACTGATCCTGAAGAAGTACGTAAGTAATAGCTACATGTGTAAGATATGTCACTTATGAGGGTAAAAATCAGTCAGCACAGATTATACCAAATGTAGTATTTCTCAGCTTTCAAACACTTTTCCCAGTTAGAGTAGAAAGTGTAAAAAGAAAAATTTACATGAATATAAAATATTTAACTTTAATAACTTTTCCCCTCATTTATACTGCTACCAACACATGAAAAACAAAGCCTTCCATGCCATTCCAGAACTGCTACTATTTAAATTTTGAGACCAAACATAGTATCTAACACAGGAGGAAATCTTCTAATCTCAAAGTGGGGACAAGCCTGTGACAGAACTTGCTGTGTGAGGGGAAGTCAGAGCACGTATAATCCAGTTGTTCCATGCCCAAGCAGCTGGGAAGCTATTACTACATGTAATGACCTCAGCGTGAAAGTTAGGTCACTCAAGGTCGCTTGTTTCCCACCCCGCATACATCACTGCAAGCTTTTTGTAATAAATTTTAGATAAACAAAATATAAGGTTTATTATGCCTGTTCTGCCTGTAATAAACATTGCTGTCAGCTACACGTGTATGTCCGTTGAAATGAGTTTTAAAAGAGTAATTCTGATAGAGAGAAGATGCCTAATAATGGTCTTAGGAATAGCTAAAATATATTCATATCCAGTCAAAAGTTTTTTTAAAAATGGTGAATCCAACTCCCAGCAGTCATTCATTACAGTTGATTAATGATAAGAAAATCTATTGGGATTGCATTTCTTTCTCTAAGTATTGACATCTTCAACACTAGGGCAGAATAATTTAATAATACATTACTTTCTTCCTGCCTCTAGTGGTAAATAAATATCTAAAATATTAGATATCACACATTTTATTGCATTCAATTCACCAGTATCACTAGATAGTGAGGAGTACAGCTTGAATGAATAATATTAGGTAAGCTACAATTATCCTTTCACTTTGTATTATGCTTTTACTAATTCATATTTCAAAAAGTTCTACCTACAAAACCACTAAAGTAAAATATTCAGTTGGTAATGCAAACCTTCCCTTCTTAATTTCCCTTTTCTACTTCAGTACAGCTGCATAACTGTATGAGTGAGCAACTTGACCTCAGAGCTAGCTACTAGAGTTTCATGTAATCTATCTCGGAAAATCTTCATTTCTGTTAGGAACAGAAGACATCCTTAGGTCAAATACAATCAATGGTCTAAAAGTAATAATACCAAAATAATGAGCATTGCAATGTCTGACTTCTACACCTGGCCTCTTCTGGTCCCTGCTGGGCAGCACAGATCTCTATGGAAGAAATGCCTTCCTCTTTTCCCTCTCCAGGCTCATGCTCTCTTCTGTGTCCTGCCCGGAAATATCTGCCTCTGCTTGGAATTCCCAGTTCCAAAGTTCCCCCAAAAGGTAATGATTTTATCCTTTCTTTGAACAATCAAGGACATAATTCTTCTCAGACTCTACTGGAATAGGTTGCAATTACAGTGCCATCATCCATTTGCACATCAGCTCAAAAGTAAAAGCATTTACCTATGATGAAGGAGACTGGAAGAGATTCAAACACATATCTCCTATATAGCAGTTCATTAATAAACAGTATGACTCTGACCGGTCCATGGGCTGTTTAGCTCTTCTCTATGAAATGTCAACAGAAGGAACAGCATGAACTCAGGAACAGAAGATTGCTAGTTAGTGTGAGGATGCTTCAGATTAGGTGACCAGAACAGTTTCGCTGGAGGTCGTTAAATATTTTCAGGTAATGGTATTATCAAAAGGTAGGTCTCTGTATAAATGTCTCAGTATAACACTAAACTGTCTTATAAAAGAGGCACTAATACATTCATGAGCTCCATTTTGATAAAAGTCTAATGGGAACTACATTTTCTGTACATTGATGTGATGGCTATATTCCACATACTCAAATTCAGGTGCTTGAGTAACATAGCGTTAGGTAGTGGGTCAACAATGACTTTAAGAATCATTAATCTGGAATTCAGAGGAGTTCAGAGGATTAATTAACAAAAGGTACTTGAAGTTCTTAGTAACCAGACATCAATATTTCTTTAGAGCATGCATTTTGAAAATATTTCTATAGTATATTTTACTTTTATATCTTAGTATATTTTTTTGTATTTTCTAATTTTGTCATAACATTTACTTGAATTTTGTATATTTTGCATAACAAAGAATGTGATTATTAGTGTCATAATGTTTACAGTTATGAAATAATTAAGCAGTTTAGAAAAATTAATCAAGTTTTCAGATTCACAAAAAATCCAATATGTCAGGGAATATTACCCCCAAAAGCAGAAATTAAAGAAAAATTTGTAGCAGAAAAAGTAGGCAGAAAGAAGTTGAAAAGAAAAGAGAAATATCTATATTGAATATCAAATGATAGCAAGCAGAAATTCCATTTGCAATTAATTTGGAAAGCTAAAATAAATGTTGGGTTTAGTATCAAGAGATGTTGGATAGGATATCTCTAATTAGATTATTTAGATAAAATTAGATTGAATAGCCTCTTGGATAATAAGATTTACTTATTGGAAACTTATCTTGACTTTTTTCATATCTTATCAGTTTGAAAGACTACTTGAGACATCCATTCTCTTGATTAAAAGATGATTCTGCATTCCATATTGTTTATATAAGACAAATGGACCTATTCTTTGTACTTCCAAGGGCTGTGTTGCAACAAAACTAAACCTGATTGTCATTGTATACCTAATTTCCTCAAATCAAACAGAACTGGATAACTCTCATTAAAGACATCCATATTGCAATAAATTGTCTACTCTGTTTTGTTAATTGAAGTCGCTAGTTTGATTTCACATATTTGATGTTTGAAACCAGTGAAGGTCTTGTAATTTACTTCAGTGTGGCCAGAAATTTTGTTCATATCTTGTGTGGTGTGTTTACAGCTTTTTATAGGAAAGGGCAGTTGGAATCTCCCTTCAGTTAAAAAAGAAATGTATTTCAGATTAGGTATATACAAATTATAAAAGCTAAATATTCTACTTCTAAAATTTTTCATTGTTTCTATTAAAATGCAATGCATATGCTTCATATAATATATGAGATTTACCTTTTCTTATTCAGATAGACCAGAGGATTAAAAGGTACATCCTAGTTCTTAACTGCTAGCATTTAAACTCAGCCTTTATGTTAAAAAAAATGGCTCCGTCTCTAATTCAGGTTCTAAGAAATGTTAATTTTAACTGGTCCTCATAAACAAAAAGAGTAACAAATTGTTTTCCAAGCATTTCCTGGTGCCAACAGGTTACTTAGGTTTGAATCATTTTTTTTCATGAAAATACTGCATAAACACTCTGTGAAATACTTCAGTCAATATGCATATTAAAATTTAATATTATTTCTTCTATCCCAATATTTCAAAAGGTCATTTATTTATGATTATGTATATATAAGGCACTATTGTTATTACTACTACTATTAATAACAGTATTTCTTCTAATCTGATTTCAAGAGTGGAAGAATTCTGCTTGCTTTGACTTACATGAAAATCTCGTAAGCAATACCAGAATCATCCTCCCACCTTGGTATTTAGTTTTGTATTAATCTGCTGTGTTTAGATTTTTTATTCTTCAGTTTATTTGTTTACCTTAGAGACTATTTTCTAAGTAAATCAATAACTCTACAATTCTCATTGATCTCATTTATAAATGGGTCTACATTCTCATTTTGTTCCCATCTGTCATTTTTTCTGGAAGTTACTGCACAAGCCTTTTAGGCAGATTGATATTTGCAAACCCATGCCAAATTAGATAACTTTGCTGAACCATCGAAACAGCGTTACAGCGGACTGCTCATGAGTGCAGGATCCTACCAATAGTTTAAGGAAATGTGTAAGTATTGATGTAGAAACCAAAGTATGCACATTGAAAACTTGCATATGAAGCTGATGCAGGGCATTTCCAGAGCCAAGCACTGCATGTATCAGCATTTTCTCTCAGAGGCAGCCAGTTCTGCCACAAAACCTAGCAGCTCTAAGGGCAGACACTCCATGGCTGAATACATATTGAATGATGGGTCTGCTGCTACCCTGCATTCTCTTTCTGACAGTCTACTAGGAATTTGATGCACTGCCTGAAAGCGCTCCAGGAAATCTGAGAGGATGTTAATTCTTAAATCACAAACTTGACATCTGGGGAAAGTGCTGTTCATCCTTCTGCTGAACCTTATTTGACTTTCTTGCTCAGATGAACTCAAGATTTCTATGCTCAGCAAATCATTTTCTTTAAGATTGAAAGATGATGTATGTGTTCCAAACATTTTATTCAAGTAATAGTTTGAGAAACATCACTAGCTTTTAGAGAAGTTTAACTTCTTTGAATTAAATGAACCTGCAGGCAATATTAGCCATCAAGAAGGTCAAGCTGTGTGATCAACCCCGCAAATCTTTCAAGGGCAAAAGTATCTTTAAATTCTACTCCTTTCTATACTCTGGATAAATTTTCAAATCAGCAATACTGTGACTAAACTGGATAAGCCTAAACAAATAATCCTATGTAGTATTGTACATAAAAAGGACTATTTGCTACACCATTATGTAACTCCTGAAAGATTTACTCTTTAAAGATGATATTCATGGGCTTTTTGAACATTAAAGATGGTTGGTAAGTTGTGTAGTTTTGAGAGGGACAGGAGAAGTCTCTACGTGGAGCAGCCACATTGTTTGAGTGATTAACATAGAGAGAGTCTATGAACAATAAAGAAAATTTTTAAAAACGGAAGGATTTGTCTGGAAGTAGTGGCAGCTGTTAGTAGTATTAGAAAAGAGAAGAGAACCATCCATGATGTTTAGATATCCTTTAGCTTGAAGACTGGTGCATCCCTTACGTTCAGCCCTCTATCATGGTGAGTTTTGTAGACAGTACGTCACCTGCATGCATCTAAAATTTGTGGAACATAAAACTTTCTATCATTTTTCTTCTTCTTTCTTTTTCCTAAATGGGCTATATTATGACTACTAAGTGGATGAGTAAGGTACACATCCATGGAGTTACAAACCTGAAATATTCTTAACTAATTGGCCTCAGTCTGTCTACCTGTTTATTCACTTGTCTTGGAAGAGGTATCAAGAGATAAGGGGGGGGGGGGGGAGGGGAAAGGAAAAAGGGGTGTTGCCTCCATTCAATCTAAATGTTAAAGAATGCCTGCAGTGAGAGAGAGGAAAACTCAGTTAAAATAACATTACATGTATAGAAGCATTGTGAAAACACAAAGAAGAGAGATTAGTGATAGATTTTATAGTGATAGATTTATAGATAGTGGATAGTGCTGATAGACTTGTATAGTGCTTATATTCAAATTAAATTCATAACAGTAATTTTGTTAGTATTCACCAAAAAATAAACCCAAGCAACTTAGGGATCTTAGTTTTAGGCATGGGGAAGTTCTGTTAATCTTAAGTAATTACTGACCCCAGAAGATGCTGATTACTTCAGTGAACAGAAAAAAAGCCTGTTTTCCAAAAAATGGGTACACTAGATTAGAAAGAAATCTGCATTAGATTAGACCTTCAAATAGAAAATCCCTTAAACTTTCAAAATGCAGTCCACAAATCTGAAAGGTCTTCTGAATTTCTTGTTTTCTCTATTTTCTTTACAGTCAAAGAAACAGAGGAATGAGAAAAGAAGTCATTTTAGTAGAAAAATCAGTACTTAGTTTACAAAATAACACATGTAAATATTGACAAAGATTGTTTTTAACAAAATCCAGCTAATTGGATTACTCTTGTCTGTAGATAGAAAAGATGAGGATGATAGTGCATTAAAGCACTTTTTTTTTTTTTTTTTTTTTTTTTTTACTGTTTAGCAGAATAAAAATTACCCAGAAAGTAAAGCCTTGGAAACACAAAGTTTTTGCATTTGTCATGTATAGCCAGACTCTTTACTAATGAACTGCTGATTTTTAAGCTGCTCTTTTTTGTTACTATGCATCTAGCTAGAGATCTAGCTTTTCCAATAATTTATCTTCTTGGCCCTACAAGTTGTCCTGCTGTTGCAAAGTTGCCTCCTGCTAGTAAGGAATGCAAAGAAGCTCTGTTTCACCTCTGCAAAGATAATTACGGGATTTCAGTCTCCAGAGCAACTGATCAATGATCTACTAGTTTTCTGGAGCACTCAATTCTCCATTTAAAAAAAGGGAAAATAATTGGAAAAATCTCATTACACGAAACAATTTCAAAGCTCTCTTATACATTAAGAACAAACACTTTAATAATTCTGAAAGAGATAATACCAAACTTACTTTTCTTTATGGAAAATACTATGGTTTTCTTAATAGCTTATCACTGTACTGCATGTAAACACAAACTGATAAAAAATCCCAAACCCACAATATATCTTGATTATTATATTTCTCCTTTTCTGACAAAAAATACACGTATTTTTACCCAATTACTCAAGTAATACTAATATAAAATTTTGAATTATAGTGCTGTATCTCCTGCTGCAAAATCAGTTCACATCTTTCCTACAAATAATACAAAGTTATGCTGATTTATACATTTCAATATTATCATAAGTTTAGGATCATGAATTATGCCTGTGTATGTGAGTAGGACTGCATGTGCTTAAGTTCTTCGGCAGACACAATCTAGTGCTCAACACTGGTAGCACAAAATATGATTAGCACCTGCAGAAAACTGATGATATGAGCTGGCTAAAATATGGACATCCTCCTTTCAGACCACAATTTTGTATGGGCCAGAAACAGAAGAAATAAATGAATGGAGAAGAAAAAATGAGATTAGCTAGGGAAATGTGAAACATTCCATTCTTTCCTCTTGCCTTCACCACGAATTACAAGAGTAGGAAGAGGGAAGTGCTCTCTTCCACTTTTCCTGCCGTGTTTTTGTGTTGTCTCTTTGGCAGATTGCATCTATCCCATTCATGTCACCATTGGATATGCGGAAGATATGCGGAAGGCCAGATTTGGTAGTTATGGGGAAAGGACAGGGAATAAGGATCCTATGGTCCGCTGCTTTGGCAAAACTGATTCTCTGGCTCTCAGGTGATACTGGGAGCCAGGCTGATTTCCAGTGCTGTTGAAAAGGAACATAACCACAAACATGACATAGGTAAACTGCTATGACAATTTGGATCTTCTGTCCAGCTACCTGGAAACTATGTCTGAGGAGTCAAGAGGGAAGAGTAAAAGTTAACCTGTAATCAGTCCAACTTCAGCAGGGTCCATCAATATTGGTGATTCAGTTGATCTCTTGATCATTCAGTTGCCTAAATTTACATTGCTAGTATCATTTGAAATGCCCTAAATATCTGAGACATTTGCACAGTGCTGGCAAATATGAGAAATTCTTGTCTTCTTAGAGGCTAGAGGGGATACCTGGGACATCTCCAAGAGCACTAAACACTTCCAATTAGGCAAATGGATCAACCTTATAATGTTAATTTGAAGGTCTTGTAAATGAGCAAGGTGTATGGTCTTTGGTATCCATACCCTCGCCCAGGTTGTTATTATCCTCCAAATTAAAATTTAAACACTAATCTTATGTTCTGAATTATCAGTCTATTGACTATATCCTTATATCAAAAACCTCAGCACCATCATTCCCAATGACTTCTGTGCATATTACTGAATTTCTGAAAAACAGGGCATTTTTGCTTAGAAGAACACATGTGATTTTAGAAATCTAACTTCAGGCAACTAGGATACGATTTAAACTGAAATCCCAAAGTGAAATTTTCTATAATCCATCTCCAACCCACAAACTGGAAAATTCCCAAAAAGCAAATGCTTTGGGGAAAGGCAAAAATGGGTCAGAGTTGCAAATCTCGGTGGGAGGTAGTGTTGTTCAGACCAAACATTTTGTTGTTCTCGAAACGGGCGCATGGGAACAGAGCAAACGTGGAGCTGTCTGTGCCCCGGGGCCCTTGCCAGGATGATTGCGATGACCTGTACAGAAGCAAAGAAAGCCTTTTATACCAATTTCTTCTTCATTTTTGCCATAAGGCAAAGGGAAATAACTACATTTCCAGCAAAACCTCTTCTAAGTTGTATATAAAAAAAAGTTATATCACTATGAAGTAAACGAGAGACTGATGGTACAACCCAGCAAAACAGAGCACAAATTACATCCCGTGCTACATTTCTTTTGCATCAGACAGGAGCAGTTTATAGTCTATTAATGCTCATTAGAAATTTTCATCTGACTAAAAAGCATTAGGTTAGTTTTACATTCAAGCAAGAATGCATTAATACTAGCATGATGTAAAAAGAATCTGAAAATATTTTATAGAGTGATTGAGTTCAAAACTTATAGACAGTTGTGAATGATAGCTGATAATTAAATACCAAGATGTCCCTAAAAAGAGATCACTTTTGTGTTGTCTTAAAAATAGATTGATACCAAAGTTGAAAATAGTAGTCATTCACATTCACAGGGAATAAACTGAAAATAAATGATTTTAACTTTGGCAATTCCTTACCTTTTCAACTTAAGCTTCTTTTTTTAATTTTTTTTTAATATCAAAATGGAAAATTAAATAATCACCATGATCTTCACCAGTCAGATGGTCTTCTGGCTTACAAAAAACCTGTCGTATGCATGAAAATTCAAAGCATTCTGAATTTTTCTGCTACACTGTACAGCATGACTTATTCCACTATTTTGTCATTGGAAAGTTAGAAGTGTTTCTAACTATAACAATACACAGCCTCAACTGTCTAAATAAACAGCTAATTATACATATAATATATATATGCGGAAATGAGGTTAGGAGAACTAGAGGCCACCTACATTTGAAACTGGCAAGGAACGTCACAGGCAACAAGAAAGGCTTCATTAAGCACATAAGCAGCAAAAGGAAAGCAAAATGACTGGCATGGTGGTCGAGGGGAGAGCAATGGATGCTGTTTGTCTCAACTTTAGTGAGGCTTTTGACACAGCCTTACATCACGTGCTTACAGACAAGCTGATGAAGTGTGGGCTGGGAAAGTGGTCAGTGAGGTGGATATGAAACTGTCTGAACTGCCATCCTCAGAGGGTTGTGATCAGCAGCACAAAGTCCAGCTGGAAACCAGTCACTAGTGGTGTCCCCCAGAGGTTGCTACTGGAGCCAATACTATTTAACATCTTCATTAATGACCTGGATGATGAGGCCAAATGCACCCTCAGCAACTTTACAGATGACCCAAAACTGGGATGAGTTGCTGATGCACCAGAGTTTCATAGGGACCTCCACAGGCTGGAGAGATGATCAGAGAGGAACCTCCCATTCAAGTTCAACAAAGGGAAGTGCGAAGTCCTGCACTAGGGAGGAATAACCCCATGGACCAAAACATGCAGGGGACCAACCAGCTAGGGAGTAGTTTTGCAGAAAAGGCCCTGGGGGTCCTGTTGGACAAGAAGTCCAAATGATATTTAATTAAATATCAATATCATCCCAGCTGATATTTACAGACTAATGTTTTGGGACAGTTGCCAATAACAATATTTAAGTAATTACAATTTTACTTAACTTAGTCATCTTCTAAAGCAGGTGCATTTCAGTAAAACACAGGGCAGAAATGTCCCAACATATCTTTGGAAAGAAGTTATTGAAAGATGAAGGCTGAGGTGCTCAGATATAAGAAATCCTCATACATAACGAAGACAGAGTCCTGATTAATAAACTCAAATAACTGGAGAGACTGTAAAGTCTGAGACAATATTTATCCCATCTTGAAAATAAAAGAGGAACAACGTACTGGACCTTCCTGCTTAACTGAGTCTTTCATACTACATCAAATGAGATATATATTTTAATCTGATCAGGAAAAACAAATCTAGGGGAACAAATATTGCAGATGATACTAAACTGGAAGTGGATGATACACCAGATGGTTGCACTGCTATTCAGTGCAACCTTGACAGGCTGGAGAAATGATCAGAGAGGAACCTCATGAAGTTCAACAAAGGGAAGTGCTAAGCCCTGCACCTGGGGAGGAATCACCCCATGCATCAGTTCAGGCTGAGGGCTGACTGGCTGGAAGACAGCTTTGCAGAGAAAGATCTGGGGGGGGTCCTAGTGGGCAAGAAGCCCAGCATGAGCCAGGAATGTGCCCTTGCAGCAAAGAAGGCCGACTGCCCTGGGCTGCATTAGGAAGAGTGTTTCCAGCAGGTTGAGGAAGGTGAACTTTACCCTCTACTCAGCACTGGCAAAGCCACATCTGGAGTGCAGTGTCCACTGCTGGGCTCCCCAGTACAAAGAAGACATGGATTTACTGCAGCAAGTCTACCAAAGGGCCACAGAGATGATTAAGAGACTGACTGGAGAATCTCTCATACAAGGAGAGGCTGAGAGAGCAGAGATTGTCTATCCCGGAGAAAAGAAGGTTCAGGAGGGATATGATCAATGTGTATAAACACCTGACTGGAAGGCCACACTCTTCCCAGTGGTGCTCCATGACATGACAAGAGAGAACAGGCACAAACTGAAACACAAGAAATTCCACCCTCCGTGCGTGTGGTTGAACAGTGGGACAGGTTGCCCAAAGAGGCTGTGGAGTCTCCAACCTTGGAGACATTCAAAAGCCATCTGGACACAGTCTCAGGCAACCTGCTCTAAGGTGACCCTACTTGAACAAGTGGGTTGGCCAAGATGACCTCCAGAGGTGCCTTTCATCCCCAGCTACTCTGTGATTCTGTGAAATCTTATCCAGAATAAATGTGTCTAAAGTTGTTATAGCAACCAGATGTCCTGGCTTAGATTTGGACTGTATTTTGTTACGTCATGAGTGAAAAGGATTTTAGGCTCTCCATTGCAAAGACTAAAACTAAAAAGGGAGGGAGGGTGGAAAAATGCTCAAAATTGCTAAAGGGCAAAAATCCTTCAAAATCTGAACCTGGATCCCTATGTATGTGCAAACATCACTCCTTGTTTCTCCCTATTCTTTCCTTTACTTACTGTTAAATAAAATAGATGTATGTATGCAGTTTCTGAAACACCAATAATTCCATGTATATACTAACCTTTAGAAACCAGTTCTTTTGTTCTGTTTTTCTAGAACTGCTGAATACCCACTGTATTTGTTGGCAGTACCTCAGTGAAGGAAACCCTGCTGGGGTCAAAGGCTGTGACTTCTATCAGGGAATGTGTATACGTAGAAGCCCATTTGATACAAGAAATGTTATGTAACATAAATTAATTCTGCAAAAGGTTTTGTGTTGGTTTGAATTCTTATGACTCTGGAGACCTCCTCGCTTTAATATTGCAAAACATATCCATAGACATCTTGAAAGAAAATCTATGCCAGGCATATTGAAGAAATGCATAAACTTTACACATTATTTCTACTGAAAAGGATACTATAAACTTGGCATAAATATCTGATGCTAAAATGTTCCATTTTCCATTAGACATGTATCTATGTAGTGTGTTATATTCAGGAGATTGATCTGCATGTTGCTATACAGTTATGTCATTCCATAATCCAGTAAATTAAATCAAAGACCAAAATAATCCATTTAGCTCTCAAACAATCAGTTCTAAACATTTCTGTAACCTGAATTAAGGAAAAGGGAAATATCTTCTGGGAAGCACAGAAATACTTTGGATTACTTAGAGCTATTTTAAAATCATCTATTCAACAAGTGAAACTGCCACACAGACTGAATATACCCTCTAGAAAACAAGAGCAGATCAAAATGAAATGTGGTCCTTGAGAATAAAGAAGACAGAAAGGCTATCAGCTGCTTAAGCAGCTGACTAACCAAGAGGTAGCTCCAGAGTTGTCAGCACAAACTGCCTGAGTAGTGTGCCAACCAGTCAGATGGTATGCTGGAAAAGTCATCTTTCCTAGCTTAGCAGCCGTGTCCTGTGATTCAAAGCAAAAGAGTAAAAGTGCTCCATTTTGACGAGAAAAATGTTCTCTTTATAAGGTGCTTTACTTAATTTAAGAAAATAATAGAAAAACAATCTAAAAATATTACTCTTCAAGGAAATACTAGTGCATCAGGCTTCAAGTTCTTATAGTAGTCTCTTTCTAGGGGAATAGAATAAATGTGTGCTTTTCTCTGGTGGCAGATGTTTTAATAAAACATAGAAGCTGAGAGTGAAGCAACATTCTATTGCTACTGGGAATAGATTCTATAAAAAGACATTTCAAAACTCTTATTTTTTTGTTAGTAAATTGTCACTTTTGCTCTTGATATTTGGGGGAGAGGGGGTTGGGGAGATAAAAGTGGATAAAACCCTTCCTTTCCAAACCTTTCAAGCCAAGGTGTTTTCATACCCTGATATAAACTATTGAACCATTCACAGTTGATGAAACAGTGTGACATGACTGATAACAGTCAGCATGACCAGTTGTAGTTCAAAGCCCACACTGAATAAAAAGAAGGGAGAAATATATGCTATGTTAGCCTATGGTACAGGAAGTGCTCATTTTTATTTAGTAGGATCTGGTTCAATGCTCCTTTAAAATATATTCAAAGTGTGATGCATATGGTAGACATCACATATAAGACATTTCCATTATAAACTGTGGTTTCCATGAAGCTTCACTAACCCCATCTGAATTTAATCAATTCAGATGAAAATATCAAGCCAAAAAAAGAAACAGCCTTTTCTGCACTGAGTTAGCAGTTCAGGTCTAAATTATGTCCCATATGGGCTCTATTTTGAATGGTTACCCCAGATTATTGAAGCAAACCATGTATAATTTTTGTATTTAGGCATACGTAACGGGTAGTAGCCAGCTCTGTAATAATGCCCTAAGTACTGCTTAACAAAGAGACTCTTTCATTGGTTCCTTTTTCCTGTTGTATGCACAGGGCTTTGCCTTTTGAATGGGGGCCAAGCCAGCTGAAAGCTTATGGGTAAGGATCAGAGGCCAGACCATCACTAGTGACACTGCTACAGGCTATGTGATAAAGGTGAAGAATTAGAGGAAGACATTTTAGAGAGCTGGAGGAAACCTCATGATCACAGGCCCTCGTTCTCATAGGGAACTCCAACCATGCCAATATCTGCTGGAAGGACAGTGTGGAGGGATGCAAGCAATTCTGGAGTTTTCTGGAGACCACTGAGTGCAATTTCTTGACACGGGCAACCAGTGGGATGTACTGTGCTGGGCCTGTTGCTCACAAGTAAGGAAGAACTTGTGGGTGATGTGCCTACTGAAGGCGGCTGTGGCTATAGCCACCATGAAATGGTGGAGTTTGAGATCCTGAGAGAAATGAGCAAGAAAATAGTAAAATCACAGCCACAGACTTTTGGAGAGCAGATTCCAGCTTTTTTAGGAATCTGCTTGGTGGGATCCTATGGGACACCAGCCTGCAGAGAAGAGCCCCAGACATCTGGTTGATCTTCAAGGACAACATTCTCAAAGCATAGAACGTACTGTCCTCAGAGAACAGGTTCGTTCTGACATGCCAGAAGTCGAGCAGATGAGGCAGAAGGCCAGCACAGATGAGCAGTGAACTCATGACTGAGCTCCAGTGTACAAAGAAAGCACACAGAGGATGGAAGCAGGGACGGGCTACCCAGGACGTTGCTCATGTGTGCAGTGTTGGAGTTCAGAAAGGCAAAGTTGAGCTGGAGCTGGAACCAGCAAGGGACATGAAGGGCAACAGGACATGCTTCTAGAAGTACAGGAGCAGCAGGAGGAGGAAGACAAAGGCAAACATGGGCCCACTGCTCAGTGGGCAGGGGCATGGAGATGAAGCTGAGGCAATGAAGCACATGCGAAAGCTGAGTTCCTCTATGGATTTTTTGCATCTATCTCTATTAGAAAGGTTTGCACTCAGGCCTGCCAGGTCCCTGACCCTTCTAGTAGAGTCTGGGGGAATGAAACTGAAGATAGAGTTAGAGATCACTTAGCATACTTAGACTTACAGAGGTCTAGGAGACCGGATGTCTTGCATCTGCAGGTGCTGACGGAGCTGGCTGATGTCATTGCGAGGCCACTCTCTATCACCTTTGAAAGGCTATGGCAATAGAGCGAGGTTCCTGAAGGCCTGAAAAAGCAAACATCACACCCATCTTCAAAAAAGGCAAGAAGGACAGTGTGGGGAAACTACAGGCCAGTCAATCTCACCTCACTTTCTAGGAAAATTAGGGAGCCAATCCTCCTGAAAGCCATTTCTAAACACACAAAGCACAAGAAGGTGATTGGGAATAGCCAACATGGATTTCCCAAGGATGAATCATTGCTGACCAAACAGACTGCCTTCTACAATGAGATGCCAGGGTGTGTAGACAAAGGAAGAGCAATAGAACTTGTATACATTGACCTTAGCAAGGTCTTTGACACAGTTTCCCACAGTGGCCTTATGGCCAGAGTGGTGGTATGAAGACTGGATCAGTGGGAGATAAAGTTGGTGGAAAGCTGACTGAACTGTTGTGCCCAAGTGTGCAGATGACAACAAATTACGGGGAGTGGCAGATAAACTGGGAGTAGGACTATTATTGAGCAGGACATAGGCTAGAGAAATGGTCTGACAGGAACCTCATGAAGTTCAACAAGAACTAATGAGAAGTCCTACACCTGAAGACCTACCTACCTGAGTCCTACCCCATGCATCAGTACAGGCTGGGGGTTGAGGAAAGCAGCTTTGCAGAGAAAAGTCCTGTTGTCCTGTTGGGCAACAAAGTGAACACAAGCCAGCAGCATGTCCCTGTGGCAAGAAGGCCAACAGCATCCTGGGCTGCCTTGGCAAGAGTGTTACTGGCAGGTCCAAGGGAGTAATTCTTCCTTCCTCTCCTCACTGGTGAGATGACATCTGGAGTTCTACGTTAAGTTTTGGACTTCCTAGTACAAGAAAGACATGGACATACCAGAGTGAGTCCTATGGAGGGCCACAAAGATGAGTACGGGGCTGGAGAACATGAGTTAAAAGAAAAGGCTGAGAGAACTGAGCTTATTCAGTTTTAAGTTGTGAAGTTTGAGTTACTGAAATCTTCAGTTACTTATTGGGAGGCTAACATGAAGAAAATTCTCAGAGGTGCACAGTCATACAAGAAGCATTGAGCACAAGTGGCAATATGAGAAATTCTGCTTAGGTATAAGGAAAAGCTTTTTACAATGACTATGGTCAAACACTGGAAAGGGGCTGTGAAATCTACACTCCTGGAGATATTCAAAACCCAACTGGGCACAGCCCTGAGCTAACTAGACCTGCTCTAAGAGACAAACTGAACTAGATGACCTCTTGAGGTCCCTTCTAACCTAAATTTAATTGTATTGTCACAGGTGTACAACAAGATCCTTGCCATGGCAGACACTCTTGTTTTGTTCTTGATACCTATTTCAAAATACTAAATTAATCAGAGAGAAGAACATAATGGGGCAGATTATCCTTTGATGTTACTAATAGTTTTACATTAGCTTTACAGATGCTGAATTGACTTAAAGTCAGTTAACTTAAAGTGTGACTTAAAGTTTAACAAAAAATAAGGTGCAGACAATACTGTTTTTTTCAGAATACAAAATTGCTAGGTAAATCACATACAGAAGTCAAAATTCTTTTCTTTGATTTAGTAAAAGACTGTTCTGAGTGGCTTAAAAATGTGTCATAAAATCAACAGGTCCTGTCCTTTCAGTTGTACGAAGTCATATTCCATCAGTTCAAGGTCTAAACAAGTGTTTGTTTGTTTGTTTTTAGAAAAGTGATTACCAGATCCTCTAATCTAACACAAAAAATAGACCTTAAGAGGAGCAGTAAAGGGCTGTGTAAGTGTATTTTTATGTACTTCACGTAAATTTACATATCAGCCAAGCTTGTATGCTAATGCTGGTTTGTGTGCTAGCACTATGTGCTTGTATATGTACCTCATGCACATACCTAGATGTTTTCAATTTTGTAGACTGGGCCTGATTAAATTACTCAAGACCACGAAGGAAATTCAGGTCTAGTTATGAGTTCAGTCTTTGTTTTCATCCCGGTTTAACTGCAAAACTATCTATTCTTCTAAGGAGATGTTCAAACTAGTCAGGAGTTAGACCTACATTTCTTAAACTCATAGTAAAAGTTGTTATCCTTTGCAGCTGTGGTGTATTTAAATTGAACTCTGAAATTATTTCAAGCTGCAGCATCTAACTGATCTACTGATGGCCTGTGGTAAGTAGACTTAATGCTTGTTCTATCAGTAGATAAACAAGACAGCAAGGATAACATCCATCTCTTACTGGTCTGCATGTATATGTATAGCACATAGTTCCATCTGGCATTTATCCAAGATAAGCCTAATGTTAGGTTGAATTCTGAAAAGTTAGACAAACTCCATCAAATATTCTACTAAAGTAATTCAAATATATAAACTATAAAAGGTTTCTTGTCAGAGTATCCACATTAGAAGTCAGTCATTGTAAGATTATATTTAAAGAAAACCATTCTTACTGCCAAAAGAAACTATTGCATGATTAATGTTAATTATATATTTTATAGCTGCTAATAATAACCATTAAATATAATTTGCAGCAAGAATACTAGTCATTAAAAACTGAACATTATACAACTGCTAATCCCACCTAGGTGCTGTATAAAATGCTCTATTACTTAGTCAGTAAGAGCTTTTTTGTTACACCAACCTGTCAAAATAATCCAAGTAGTCATCAAATAGTCTTTATAGCTAAGTTTGTTTGAGAAATAAAATGATTTTTGCTCATTACTTTCTATTTTACCCAAAACAATAGGTTCACAACTTTTTTATCTTTCTATAACTGTGCATTCAATGTGCTGTTTTGATTAAAGATTGTGGGAATCCTGTTAGGAAAAAAACCATAATATTTTAGGTTATTTTATTTATTTATTTCATGCCTCTATGTTGTATACTTTTCTTTTTCTCCAACTTCCTGCTTAGGGTTTAGACACACTGTTTTTTGCCCAACTGGATTGCTATCTGTCCTATAATTCATCCTTTTTATTTCCGAACCCTTAGAATTTTTTTCTTTGTGGTTCATTAGCAGATTAAAATTAAGGATACTTTAAACTGAGTATAGTTAAGAGAGACAGTCCTAGTCTAACAATATGTTTTTGAGCCCTTTTTTACAAGTGAAGTAGAGTCACTTAATGGAGAAAGGAATTCTAGTCACACAGTACGATGGACATATCTCTGTATCTGTTCTTACTGAAAGCATGATGTTATTATAAACATTTTAGTTTTTGCCTCATCTGTACAACTACTGCCCGAAATTGTTCTTAACTTCATCACTAGATCTTTTTTTCTTCTGGAGAAAGGCAGGAACAATTCTTGCTTGTATTGCCACTAGGACTTTATCTAGTCAACTTGCCCCTGTGTCAGCTCTTACATCTGTTTTACTTTTTCCTACTTCTTCTTGACAAGCCATTTTTCTTTTCCTGTTCCTAGACGTCCAGCCTCCAGTCACTTGAGGTGATCTCTATACCTAGAAGTACGTAAGATCTACATTGAAATTCTCTAGAGAACCTCCTAAGGAGGTCATTCTGGTCATTCTGGCTTGGTCATTCTGATTGATGATACCCAAATAACTGTCACCATATAGCTGTCATTTTTAGTTAGGAAACCAAATGACCTTCATTCTGACCTGTAATTAGATATAATAATATGCAATTTAGATGAAATTCTAAAATAATTCTTAAACTATTTCCTCATTTTTCTTTCTCACTGTCACTGTTAAAAAATAAATATGCAGTTTCAGTCTTGAATTACTTCAGCTTTAAGAGGTTAGCTTTGAGGACAATTACAGTATTCTTGTTATTTTGGAACCCTCATATGACTTTATGTTCTCAGCTCTTTTTAGAGTGATACTTCTGAAATATGAAGCTGTCATCCTCACTTGAGGAGCACTCTGACACAAGGACAGAATACAGCACAGATTTCTCTCAAATCATATTTAAGTGCTTTTCTCTGTAGCTACAGTTCTGTCTGCTACGATTTTTATGTTTCACATTTACAGAGCTGTTCTGAGTTAAGAAAATTTTTACTATTGCAATTTAATGGTCATTGCCATGCATTTTTACACAGGAGAACTGTTAAAGGAAGAAACACTAAACAAGCTCCAATATTTCCACTGCAGCCATACTGAGGTGAGGTATATAATCAGTTATGAATACCTTTCCCTTTTAATAATTCTTGACAGAATATTCTGTTCCTTATTTCCTGGTGCACTGGCTTTGGGAATGCTGGTGCAATGTGCTTTCTCTCTTAAATACATGACCACACTTTTCCAGCTTCATAATGAAGCTGGACAGTACAGCAAACAGTAAGAGATTCAGTAATCCTTAGAGATAGGGATTATATAAAACAGACTAGAAGAATGACATCAAAGGAACTCTCAAATGAGCACACCAAGATTATCAAGTAATTAAATACAAAAATGATAGCAATTTCAAAACATGAAGTGATAAAAAATATAGGCCATATTCCTATTGCCAAACGCAAGCAAGTTAACAGCAACCTTGAGACCCAATTTATGGAGCATTGGATGAAAACTTCTTGTGAATACATTTACTATGTTTATAAAGGGTCACTGACCTCAAGTTTGCAAAACTGCCATGTGTTGTTAAGTGGGCTTAAAATTAAGGATAAAAGAGGTAAAGGGAGCTGCCACTTAGCACAAAAGAACATAATATCCCAATCCACAAAATAAGCAAATGCTGAATACATTAACTATCTTTTATTTCAGAACAAAAAGATGAATATTAATATTATCAAATGTCTAGATAAAGAGAAAAACGAGATCAAGAAAATGTGTTATACGATGGGCCTGTTCTAGCATGAATAACAACTTTGTGAGTTTTGCATAAATGGTCATCAGCATGTAGATATAATAATCTTTTTAGAAAGGATCACAAAGGAAACTCTAGTATAAGGATATCAGAAAGGGTGAACAATATTAAAATTGTGGAATCTGATAGGAAATTATTTGGGTTATTATTAAAAAATGAAAAGCAGAACTGGAAGAGGGAGAATTTTTCTCCAGCTAACTTGAAATTAGCTATATGCAGTGTAACTAACTGATTATCTGCTGGCAGAGTCAAGCAAACCAACAAGAAAATGTTTCTCAAAAGAAGCTGTTGCTTTCATGTTGGGTTTCTAAAATATTCTATTGAATAACAGGAGAGCGAGTATTACTGCAGTCTCAAAATACAATATAAAACATCACCTGTTATAAAAATGCTTTTAAATGCTATCAATTTTTTTTTATTAGAATAGATTTAGAAAAGTTATGGGAAAGATTATGATGATCTATTACCATAGAAATTAACTCTTTTTAAAAATAGAACTGTGTTCTCCTATGAACTATCAGATATGGGCTTTAATTGAGAAAATGGCTAGGGATTCAAAAAGAAACTATAACTGAGGTCAAGCATATTAGGAGTCCATGAAGACAGTCTGTATAAAATGCAATATTATTCTGACAATGATAGCTTTCTTCATAAACACAACTGAGTCCCCATAGGTTTAGGCTGAACTGAGGGATTTTTTTTTGTATTTGAATAAACTCGGCTTTATTAATTACACACACGCACACACACACACACCTTGTAGCATCTGTACAGCCTTCTAGTCTTATACGTTTTTGTTAACTGACTTGCCTTCAAGTAGGTTAAAAATGATGAAATGATAAACTATGCCTTTCAGTTCTGTGATACTATCTGAATTGGTTACAGAAGACATCCAAAGAGAGTCATCTGTCCATCAGTAGTCCCAGGCTACCTGTCACTGTAATAAGTAGGTACTAATTACAAGGATTACAAGAAGTATCCATGCTGTCCCACTAGGATCATCTTGGAGGCAGGTCTTAATGACAAGTTGTGTTCCTGTACATCATTAAAGTATCACATTATTTATAGCCATTTTTCCTTTAATATTTTTGCTTTGTTAGCAACTGATGAAGGAGCCACCAGTGATATTTTAAAAATTTATTGACTTACTTTAAAAATGTCATTGAAAGATTAATGACTGACACGGTATCAATATACGTATTTGGGCCAGATATTTTTCTAGCTGCAGCAGAATTCTTTCAGAGTGCCAAGTCTAAACAGGAAAATTTGTTCAAGGTCATTTACGTTTTACAGAATATGGCATGTGGCAGCTCAAAATTTGAGGATAATGAGTGATACTGATGAAGCCTGATACAAGGTGTCCCTTCTGTGTGGCAGCTTTTTCTGTTCCAGTTTTATTTCTGCAAATTTCCTAATTAATTATCACCTCTATTTAGGTGCAACAAATGAATAAAAAATGAGATAGTTCAGGGAGCTTAAAACCCATATATGCAAGGTTGATTTTATTCAGATCTATCTCATGTCTTTTATAAACCTTATTTGTGACTTAAGCTGATTTATTATTGTTGTTGACAGCCAAACACTGCTACAGATAAGTGATTCTTAGGACAGCTATTAAAATTAACAGCAACCGTCATTTTCACTGGGAAAGCTGCAGCTCATATGGTTATCTTAATTTATATTCTAGCTGAGTATAATATTTTTCCTCAAGATATGATTGCAGTATAGAATTAAGCAAACTGCTGAATGCCCACTGCAAAGATGGATTCAAAATTCTGTTTTATCTGAGCTTTGGGTTTTGAATTCCTGGGCTTAGCTATATTGGAGAAATGATAAAACATTCAAAAATGATTTGAATATTCATGAAACTATGCTACTTGCACTGGTGAGAACACGTCAGCTACTTCAGTGCAAAAACTTACGTTCTTATGCTTGTGATGAATTCAAATTAGGCCTTTGCTGGGTGAATTAATAGAGAAGAACTGGTCTGGAAAATGTGGGTGTCTTCATTTATAGTTCATCCAAACTGTTTCATTATACTGTGGACACCATAATTCTCTAGTAAGGGCTCATTATTGCTATGATTTAAAATCAGTGGCAGAACCACCATTGGTTTCGATAGGAGCACAGCTCTGCCACCGGAGTGCAGTGGCCATTCTTAAGGCTGGGGTCCCCAGAGCAGGAAGGAACTGAACCCACTGCTGGTACCAAAAAAACCCAAAAAACAAAAAAAACAACCAATGTTCAAGCTCTGAACTATAGTGAAGGTTTGTGAAAAATTCTGGACATACCATCAGGCATGTGCATCTAGGGGTTTTCAGGAAGCTACAAGGAGCATCACTGTTTGAGTACGAGTAACGCGCCAGTGTTAGCTGTATACAGAGCACAGAATTTCAAAATACAGCAAAACTAGGCATCGAAAATTGGTTCAGCCTAGGACATACCAAAGTCAAACACAGGGAAAAGGATACTTTCTGCTATTAACCCTTTCTCTCTAAAGATATTCCTTGGTTTTCAATTGAATCTTTAAAAGATACTTAGCTTCTTATTTTGCACTTAAGCTATGTCAGTTTAACTTTACACATATTTTCAAAGCCATTCATACCCACTAACGGATTTAAGTGTGTCCTTGAATATCAGCCTAGACATGTTTGCTCGGTAGTAAGGTGTTTATGTGATAAAGGTTAAGTTTACCTGAAGTGAAGCATCATTTCCTTTCATTTGGTAATTCCAAAAGTGAGTTTGGATGCCTTTGCTACTGGGAGAATTTAGTTCACACTGGGCTGAGCTTTGTTAACTGCTGAGTATTAAACAATACAGGTCTGAGTTTACTAAGAGAGGGTTGTGCAGTAATGACTGAGTAGTTAGCATGATCAATTTACCAGTGTTAGTATGGCTGGGGTGGTAAGGCTCAGCTTAAGATGGAGAACGATAGGCTGGATCCTATGGTCATCTCCTAGTGAACATCCGTTCATAGAGTTGACATTCTCCCTCCCCTCTTTTCTTCTGCCATTTCAGCTAAAGGAGCTCTTCACAGGACAGTGAAGCGTACCTTTGCTAATAATGTATTGTCATTGTATGGCTGAGAGTGTTAACACAGAGAGCAAAACTTTCAGTGACAAAATAAATGTGATGTGGGAGGGGACCAGTGCAGTATCTCCACCTCTCCAGTCAATCCTGACATCAGTGAGACTTCATCCAAGCCAGGGTGTTCCAGGAAGCACACAAAACATTTCTTTAAGAAGGCTAGGTTTGACTCTGAAAATTAGTCATCTGATATTACTTATCAGACTGAAACTACCCGACATTCGGTATGACCGACAAAATCTATGTTGTAACCAGCAGTTCTGTCCTGTAGTGGAGATGTATGAGAGCATTTTTGTAGTTAAATCTCATTTTAAATTTTCTGCAAGTATGCATAGGGTTCAGAGTGAATTATCTGTATTTTTCAGAGATTACTCCAACCCTACAGAGTTAAGCAATTGCACTTTTGGTGCTATACTTTCCCTATGCTTTTTCACTCACAAGGCTGAACACAGGCATCTCAGCACTGCAGCTAACTTAAAATTTGTAACTTATGTAGAAAAAGGAGCAGGATATTCCCACCAGAATGGGGCAGGAAGAATGAAGAAGGAAAAAGAAGACTGCGAGTTCTGGCATGTTGCTCCTGGGTAATGGATGGGGTAGAGCTATTGCTGGGAGGTATCACACTGCCACAAATACACCTTAATGCTCCCTTGTCAGCAGCCAACCAGACATCCTAAGCCACTGGCAAAATTTGCAGTAGAGCCATGATTATTATATTTCCCTCAGTAGTCTCCTGCTCCAGTCAACTGTCTTTTTGGCTATGCATAAAACCAACTATTTTCATGTTTCTTGAAATCAAATGTACCACTGCTGAGATTACATTGCAGATATGTGGGATATACATTTGCATGGCACACTGCTATACTCTAGGCTTGCAAAATCGTCCTGCCTTCTCTCCAGTCTCAGCTGTTATCTATTGACTTGGTGATATTGCTGGTGTTATGTGGCAAATTCCCGACCAGCTCCTCATGAAATGCATATGTGGATCCCAGCACTCTGGAAATCCATTTACTTTCACTTGCCTTATTGGTGGAAGTGTTTCACATGTTTATTTTTGTCTGAATCAGCCTGATTGTAATCCTGTTGCACCAGTATTTCATCTCAAAGTTTTTGTGAACATTTGCTTTTCCACAGAGAACAAGAAGACCTCTTTAGGTGTGCACAACTCACAGTCTGATGCAATGAGGCTGGTAAAAAATGTTGACACTGACTTTGAAAGGAGTCTGACCAAGGAGCATGCATCCATTTAACATGAGACAGAGCAGTTACAGCTACAAGGGCAATAGACTGATCAGCTGTAGCAATATTCAAAGGAGCACAGAATAGAAACTGAAAGAACTAGCAAAACAGTGTACAGCCTAGGTGCCCCCACATTAATATTAAGGCACAGTAGCTGAACATACAACTGGACTTATTAAACTTTCAAATAGAAGCAAAGCATATGCTTTATCTTTCCAATCATTCATACTAAGAACTGTGTTTTCTGAAAAGTGGTTATTGACCTTAGCACAAAATAACCATTTTGTCCTTTGTGGAATAGAGATATGCTCTGTAGGTCTTACTTTTACTGGTAAGAAATATGACAAAGGAAACTGTTATTTCACTCCATGTTATTCTGGATGTGAGGGTTTAGACAAAGCACACAGTCAACATGCTAGTTACATTTTGGCTGCTAAAAAAGCAAACACATTTGCTAAATTGCATCTCATGTTTGCTGGTATTTACATATGTAGATGTGCCAGAACACTAAATCTGTGATTTCATTAACATAATTTTTCTTAATCCAGTACCATAAAACACAAGTAGAATATGCAGTGATTTTTCATCTGTATACAAACATTTGGCCAGGAGCTTGGATTATAGAAATACTGTTAAATCCCAGATGACATGAACTACCTGTATCACTTGATCTGATCCTGAAGGACTCATTCCCAACACAGTCATATGTTTTCACACTACAGTTTTATGTTGGTGATGGCGCAGAACTGATTACATTTACCAGGATCAGTGTCTGCTCAGTTTGCCTACAGAGATGGCTGTACAGCTACGTGGAACAAACCTGTGTGATACTCCAGCTCCTGTGTGCAGACTCCAGACCCCACGCTGGAGATAACAGGCAGGATGAAGGCTAAAGTTGCTTCTAGCCTTTCAACAAACCAATGCCTGCACTCTGTACAGTGTTCTTATCTGTGTTAACATTGGTAAACCTTTCACAAGCACAAGTTTCTTTTCCCTCTTTTCACATCTCTGTAAGGTTTACTGCAGTCCAAAGAGAATTATAAGCCCAGTAAGCTCCAAGTGGTATCTATGAATTTGGCATGAGGCCAACTATAGATCTGGTTTGTGCTCATCTGGCTACAAGCAGTACATGAACCTCAGGTGATCTGAAATCCCATTTTTACATTCCTTGTGCCAGTTCTTTAGCCTCAGAAGTTTCCATTTCACAGTTGAAAACCTCAGACGTTTTTGATGATGTGAGCTTACCACTACTTTTACATTGACATTATTTTTCTCCCTTGGCACATGTGACAAAGTAGTCTGAAAAGAGAAATTTGACCGGAGCTCAGAGTTTATCAGCATTCAAAGGTGGGAAAGAACTCCCTCCCTCCTCCCTCCCCATCTCAAGCTTGTGCTTTCAAATCCCCTGTATTTAACACATAGCATTTTCCTGTTGGAAAGAAAATTCAGGTTCTATCAGTGTGGCTCCTCTTTTTTCTTTAATTCATCAATCTTTATTTTTGAGAGAGAGAGAGAGAGAGATTTTTAAAATGCATGATTATATTATTTTAGCCTCATTAAAGCTAAAATTTAAAGGTTTTTTTGTTATTATTTTCTACTCACTTTTTTTGCAGTAACCTGTTGAGGTGCAAGCTGCTACTCTAATAAATGAAAAATGCTTTAGCACCTCTTAATCAGAATTCATCTTTGGAAGGGGAAGGCAGGCTTATTCTGAGTATAGAAATCCCCACATGTGATAGGGAACTCTGTATTTGTGTATGTTCCCTCTGTAAACACTTTTTTGCCTCTCTTCACTAACTTAAATTCTCACTGCATGTGAGATGCAAATAATTCTGATTTTTTTTTGAGCTCCAGTGATGTGCTTAGCGCTATTTAGAGGAAAAAAAAAATTAACCAGTGACTGTCCTGAGTTGCTTTACAGTCTAGATGATCTGAGTAAAGAACGATTTGTGCTTGCATTCTTGTGCCATTTATTTTTCATTTATTGACTTTTCAACAATCTCAGCAATCCTCTTAGGACACCACCCGTGAAGTACACCAGTTAATGCTTTGTGCGAGGGGCCATTGTTCAGCGCACATCTCAGGGGAAAGAGCTTTTGGGTTGTTTGTTTTTGTTTGTTTTACAAGACAAGCAGGGTAGAAGAAAAGGTTTGGATTAGATCGACATAGCTGCACTGATTCCACAGGGTTCTGCAGTGGCCAACAACTCAAATACTTGTGCAATTGAAATTCATTTTTTATATTAACTTTGAAGTATATCATGCCTGATTTAGCCTAGATCTGGTAACGAAGAATATAAAAATAAAAGACAGAACTGCTCATTCCATGACAGAAAACAAAGTATGACACAGACCTGCTGCATCACTTCTTGGGGACCCTGGTTTGAAACACCCCAAAGACTGCCAGGAGAGGCAGCTGCTCACCACTTTCCCATCAATAGATATTTCTATTGGGCTCCAGCACAGCTGATGCACCCACAGACTGCAGTATCCAATATCTGCTGTCAGTGATGAAAATTGTTGTCATGGATGTTAATATTGTTATCATGTTTCAGTTATCCAAGTGTTGGATGAGCAACATTAGTGTTGTGAGAGACAACAAGAGGATACTGGCATTATTTAATATCAGACCAGAGATAGAAAGTTAATTGATTCATACCAACAGATGTTTAGTAGAAGGAATTTAAACAGCAGAAGCAGCACTATTTAAAGAGGTTTAGAGCATTTGATAGCAAAGATTTCTCACTGTATGGATTTGGGAGCCTGAGTTTTTTGTAAGGCTTAGGGTGTTCTCTTTTATAACAATCTTTGCTGTTGTTATAACATTGCTCTAGTTGTGATGGGTAAGGGATATTTGTGAGCAATGTTTGTGAGAGATAATATCAGTTCATCTAATAGAAAATACTGTTGGAGGGGGAACAGGCAACCTTCCAGGCAGAAGAAAAATGTTCTTTTATGTGTTCAAGAGCTTGTTCCTTTTTCTCCACTATAGCAGTTGTTATAATGACACATTACTTCTTCCTACAAATCTTACCTCCTTCACATCATTCCCCAGGGTAAAAAGTTTTTCAAGCAACTTTATACGAAAGATGTTAAAATGCTTTAATTTCTTTTCTCATTCCTTCCAATTCTATGTGTTTTTAAGGGCTGTCCAAGTGGATCCGTATTCTTGACAATTCAGGTAAACCCCAAACATACACTTTCATTACACGGTACTTCCTAGCTACACAAACAGTGGTATGCAGTGCTATGTTATTGCTTGAGAAAGGACACAGGACAAGGATTGCACAGCAAAAATAACTTAAAACATAGTTTGTTTAAATTACAGGTTTGAAAATGTTCTAAAAATTGAATTCAGAGTGGCATTTGCTTACTTCACCAGAGACTGAATTCACACCTAAAATGTAAGTGCTTAGCAAGAAGTGCCTAGTGAGAAAACCTTCCAAAACTTCAGCTTTTTATATAGTCAATACAGAATTAATCTGCCTTCAGAAAGGTTTCTAGCAACCCCAAGTTAATTTTCAAAGTAAGTTAATTTTCAAAGTACTTTCCAAATTAAAACAATAATAGTAATTTCAAGAAAATATCTGTTTATAAAGAGAGAAGAGGGTTCAATTTATTCTAAGGATGCTGAACAAAATAAACATATAAATGTTAACTTATTTTTAAAGAAGCTTTTTAAGCCAATATTAAAGTATAGAGTTGGGTCAGTATGTGTATGATACTGGCTGGAATTAGTAGAGGCATCCCAATATATAAGGGTTTATATATTTCTGAACTTTTCCTGTAGAAAAAAAGTATCATAGTTTTCTAACTATAATTATTACCAGTTTTATAAACTTAAACTATTATTGTTTGCCATAAAGCTATTACTAGTTTCATAACTGGTCAATTTGAACATTATATTTACTGAGTCCAGTTCTATCAATTGATCTATTGGGAGTGAATGTTTCTCTTGGAAAGTAAGTTTATTGATCTTGCTACTATTCTACTATCCAGATAAGTACACCATTAAGTATTTTTGTATGAAAACATGTAGTTGCTAGAATACAGAGAAACCAGATATGCAATATAATCCTAAGAAATGTTAAACAAAACTTCAGAACATAACATAGAAACTTTATCAGATATTTTATTATATGATATAGCTTTCAAGACAAGACAGGACTAACAGGCAAGAATCAAGAAGCTCCATGAACCTGACCTTGGATCTGAATGAAAGGAGAAAGTTATTTGAAGAAAAGTTTTGATTAGAATATTTCATTGTTCTTTACTAGTTTTATATCTAATAAATTTACATAGCATGATTCATACAAGTCAATAAAATAATATATTGGGAGAGATATGGTGCCAGACAATGTTGTTAATGGGGAGAGAATTTAATTAAAAGCTGCCAGCATGGGTTATATAAAGTTTGGCTCAATGACTCAGACTTTCTAATGTTTGGCAATCCTTATGATATTGTGCAGTTGCTATGAGTGATGAAGTTGGGATCTCCAGATGATTTCAATCATGTTACTGGTGTAGAACTGAGAACAAAAACAAATAAATACATGTATGTGAGAAAAAAAATTAGTTTACCAAGCATTACTGGTTAGTTGCTATGGTTTTATCACCAAACCATGGTTGACCACACCGTTATGTAAATGATTATAAACTATTTAAACAGCTTAATGAATTTTGAGGTTCTACAAATATAGAGCCAGATCCACAGCCTTATTGCAGCCTTTCTTGACACTTTTTTTCCTGATAGTGCAAAGAGATTGTGATATGAGATTGTCATAATCTTCCCTATCAAAGTGACAGGACGGCAGCGTGAGAGAATCACCTAGTTTTGCTTTGGCTCCTTTGGTCAGGATTTTCCAAAGAAATGAGGATGGCTTTAGTTGTAAATGGAAGATTACTTTTATTTGCTTATTAGTTCAGGCTAACAATTCCCAGAACTGAGGAAACGTGAAGGGATTTTAAAACTGCTTGTGTCCTTGCCCTTATTGTATCCTATTTCTCCAGCTAAATGCAGCTAAAATGAATCAGAAGGTTTGGTCTGTTATAAGCAAGAAAGCTTTCTTAGTGCAGTGCAGACTCCAGAGCCCAGAACTGGCCTCCAGGCCAATTTCCACTGCTCTCTTCACCCCAAGATTTTAATGTTAAAAGACCCAGTTCTGCTATCTTACCACTGATAGCATACCAGAGAAGGACATAGCACTTTTCACTTGTATTTTAAATGAATTATTGGAAATATATGCCCTCCATCTTTCAGAGTGATACATCACTAATAATACACTTTAACATGGTACCCATAGTTTTGGGTGTTCTAATACTTTTTCTCTTCTACAGATATATGTGTGTTTTCCTAACAGGCAAAGATAATCTCATGTGATTTCTGCTCCAGAGGATTTGAGAGTAGGTTCATATTGCTGCCATTTGACAAATATGAAGATTGGTTTCCAGTCTGATTTCTTTACATGATGTGCCAAATCCTTCTGGAATGCAACACCAGATGTTTTTATGGTTACTGAAGCAGTGATTTCCTTATTGTACTCAGCACAAATTTGTTCTTACAAATGCATTTCCAATCCATATGTATACGTTTCTGTAACACAGTTTTGAACTTACAATTTCATCAAACCTAGATATATATGAATATACAGGAAAATGTGAATACATATATGGGCATGAAATTTTAGTTTGTCATTTACATAGGTCATACACATTTGGCAAAGTTTGGATTTGCAAGTATCTTCTCCTTAGTTTTTAAATCAACTATTCCTGCTTTGCCTTCCTTAAAATGTTGCTTAGAAAATTTACTTGCTGGAAATGCCACTTCTTCTGATAAAATTTTAGGATACTGATACAACAGTATAACAGCATAACTGCAAATGTATTTATTATATAAGCTTCTCCAGTAGAGTTTTTCTAATCAACGTTATTAGGTTATTGGGTTGTTAGGTTTCTCGCAACACTTAGCGCCTACTAATTGTTTTATCTGAAAAATTCACTAATACTTATCAAGAACCAGTCTTTTTCCTTTTCTCTTTTTTGATAGCCCTAATAGTTATATCCCCATAAAGGTATGTTGCTTGCAATTAATTCACGGTAGTTCATACCTTATACTCTCCCTTTTATTCAGAGAGGCTATCTCACCATTCTCCGTACTAGCAAGAAGTAGGCAAGTATTAGACTTCTTTAAATTTAACAGAACCCATGTAATTGGTCACAGTGGATTTCTCTGAAAGACATTTTACACTTTAATTGAAATATTGACTTTTGTGAAGTGAAAAGCTCATTTTGCATACTCGAGATCTCAGCAACTTTTTAAAAAGTCTCCAGGCAAGTATTAACTGCAGGGTACACTCATGTCAGTGCTATATACAAGATAAAGTGACTTATATAGGATCTATGATTATTTTTTGGTCCCGTATTTATAACTTATTTCTGACATATTCATGTAGCACATGCAGAAGACAAGGCAGTGGGATATAAAATAAATATGAATAAACTAAATTATATAGTAATGCCACTTTCTACTGTCTTTTATTGTTCTACTGTCTTTATTGTTCCTTTTTCTTACATTTAAATCTCACAGAGTTTGAACCAAAAGATGAACTGCAACTTAACTTTTCTGCATTGAATTGTAATCTAGAAACCTGAACACTTTTATAAACATGGCCTTTTCCTGCAGTTACAAGTGTCATACTGAATGAGCCTACATTATAAATCTTATTAACATTTTGTCTTGTGTTCTAGCATGAAGAGTATGAACCATAATTGCTTGTGACAAGAAAATATCATTAAGGAATGAAGTGGAGCACTGAATATTTTGATAATCTGATGTATTTTCTTATAAGTCTCAAATTCAATTGATTTGAGTGATAAAGTGAATTTTAAAATATAGTGAGGTTTTCTGACTGAGCAAATAACAAGTAACAGCTACAACTACAAAGGTCCCTTACATTGTTGGGCTTAAAGATGGACTATTTTCAGTCATTGATAATCCAAACTTGTGGATGTAGCTATAAATTAAATCATTTTTATTCACCTTTCATTGAGAAATAAAACACAGAAAAAAATCACTTGCTCCCAAGGCTTAGTCTTATTTTTCCTATTGAAGTGTTTTTTTCTTAAAATTTTTAATAATTTTGCAAATATGTTTAATGTAAAAAAAAAAGTAGCCTGAAATTATTATAAAGGATTTTTCTTAAATTTTGATAGGTATTCAGGGACATTGAAATTTAGCTTCTAAAAATGCTGAGAAATCTTCTTGACATATATTTGCAGGGCAGAAATGAAAATAAGAATTGAATAGCTTTGAACTACCTTCATGGGTCAAGCTAAAGATCATTCTGTTCTTATTCTCTATTTTGAGCTGCATTTGAAGATGTTTAGGATGCATTTGAACATGTCAAAATTAAACTTTTCCCATACTGTTGCAGGTTTCAGCAATAGTAGGATTTGAGCCATCTTGTTTAATAGCAACTGCAAGCCCTTCTTCCCTTCAACTTTTGATTGATTTTGGACACACTTATACTTTTGATCTCCAAAACATTGGGTGCCGAATGCATTCCATAACTTAATTCTGTGTTTTCTGGAAAGTATCTCCTTTCGTTCCAGTCTTCTGCCTGATGATTTTCCTGGCTGCCACATAGTTTTTAAATTAGAAAATAAGTGGATCATCACTTCCTATTCTGTTCCTGATAATATGGACCCTTTTCATATCCCCTGCTCATTATCTGTTTACCAAGGTATAAAATCCTAGATTATGAATCTGTCCTCACATGGAAACCACCGCATACTTTCTTTTCCTTCCCCAAACCTTCCTTAATTCTCAAGACTGTAGGATAATGATTACTTTGATTATTTGCCATGTTTACCATTTCTGAGCTCTAAATTAATGATTTTGGAAAACTAACTCTAATGTTTCCATGATTTTTTTTTCCTAAAAGGGACTATCTCAAATTGAGCTGTTTCCTATGGATAGGAAATACTTTATAAAATACTTTACATAGATATTGAATTTAATGTTTTTATCCTTCAATACTGCAAAACTTTTCTGTAGCTCTTCACAGTCAAAATTGCCATTTTGTAGTTCAGGATGCCTTATTTTTCCTAGCTCAACTAAGTATAAACACATTCTAATATGATCCTAAAAAGTCAAGAATATGGGAAAGCGAGTTTTCATATTGTTTGAAAAAATATAGGCCTTCATTTTATGGTAGCTTAAAATATCTTTCATTGTATTTTTTTGCTGTCATTTCTGAGACGAAAAATTCTCTTAAACAGCCAGAAGATTTGCAAAGAGAAGCTGAAATACATTTTTTAAATATGTATCATTAGCTCTCCTGCAACTTTTGTTACTGGTGACCAAAAAAATAAATTTGACTTCTTGATCATACTACTTTCAACTGAGGAACTGCTGAAACTTTGGGAATGTAGGCAAATTGTAACAAAAACAAAAATCTCTTGACTGCTGCTAGGCCCAAATTAAACAGGTGGTGCAAAGGATTCATAATACTTAAGAAAAAACAGTAGGGAAGACTGTGAGAGTAGGAATGTTTATTAATAAATTGGAATAGAATTAGTGATTGCAGGTGGACACAGATCTATAAATTATGAGCTGTCGTAAAACCTGTAGTATTTCAGTTTGGATTAGTTAAAAATGCTTACACATCTTCGTTTAACACCTACCCGAATCTGCTGTATGTAAGTAAACTTGTTGGATAACCATGAGTCAGGTAGTAGGGCATGCATTTGCCATACCCTGAAGTAGCAAACTTCACAAAATAATTCCATTACTTTATTGTACAAAGAGGAATGGCAGTCAGCACTCTCATTAATAAAATTTATCGCAAAATAATATCCTTATTACTTGGCTCCATGTTAACATAATTTGCTTAGAGGAGTGATTTACGTGATCACAAGGACAGGTACTTATCCTTAGAGCATAATCCATGTACAGATAGATAAAACCAATCCAGTCTTAAAAGTACTATTTGAGCTATTTGCTTTTTGCTAGGAAGAAATCATCCTGGGTTCCTAATATTCAGACTGCATAGAAGCAATACTGACTTGCCTCTGCTTGGAGACTGAGAGATAGCTATACGGATATATGAGTGCATAGGTACATATATACATATATGAAGTACATTCTAGAAAATGGAAGATGACGTGTTATGTCTGGAAGAGGTTTATCATGACAGACATTTTAGCTAGTCCTCAGCTAGTGAAATGCTGCCCCTTGCATATCCCCAAGGATACAGGTGCTCTCGGTTATGCTAGAGACGTTGTAAGATATCAGCAGCACAGGGGAAAAAAAGAAGGATGGTGGAGAACAGCTTTTCCTTGCAATCTTTCCTCAGTCGTGAAATATATGAGTATGTTCCTTCAGAAATTGTCTGTTTAACCAGCTATCTACATGCTTTTGAAATGATTTACAGTCATCACAAAGACTGCTTAATGACACAAAGTGCAAATAAAATTAGGCACGACGACAGCACCAGCTGAGCTGATGAACCAGCAGCTCCTTGGTATTATGAGTATGGAGTTCACTCTGTGTTGCAACTTGCAGATTCAGTTTTCTGTCTGTTTGGGTGGAGCTTCTGGTAACTCATCTTTAAAGGAACTAAAATTTCAAGGGTTACCATCATGTGATCCTCCATCTATAAAACTTCAAGAACTTCAAATATGTTATGCTGTAGATAACTTCTCACTTTTATGTAATGATCAGTATCTTTGACACTTCTTTGATTGATATATTTCCCCCCAGCTGTGCAGTTTTCAGTGCACAGTTAAAGGTGGAAGTGCTAGAATATCTGGTATCTCATCAAAGTCAGATTTTTTGAGTCTTATTCTTCAGTTCCAAACTAACCTGTTACAAGCCATGTATCTTGCATCATTAGGATCAATCACCATTTTTTGTGGGAGAATGTAGGGCTCTAACAGTTTCTTGCTGAATCTCTGAGTGATACGTGAGCATTCTTAAGACTTCAAAAACATTGGTGTCATGCTGTTCCTAGCTAATATTTTAAGTTTTACAGACAGTATCTCTAATCACACCCTTTTCTGAAATTTCTCTGTACATCTGCCTGAAGCTGATGTCTTTCTCAAATATCCGAAAATCATGTACTTGACTCCATTATCATCTCTTAACATTTTCTTTCTTTTAGCAGCATGTATTAGATATTCTATTGCATTGATTGACTCATTAGAACCCATTTATACGGGTAACTACTTACTTCCTCAATGATTTATTGGTTTAAAGAATTTAAAGAGATAATATTAGTCAAACCAGATTTTATTCTCTAAGCAGAAATCATAAGCACAAAAAGGTCAGTTTCATAAAATATAAACAGGCAGCTCAGTTAGAATTTTCAAAACAAGCTGTCCTTTAAAGAAAAAAAGTGTACATAACCATTAATATTACAAAAGAGACCAAGCAGTAACACTTAAAGTACAAAACTGTTTGCTTTAATATAATTTCGACAGTTGCCTGAAACAGCCTCTGAAATCACAGTTGATTCTTAAACACAGCAGAAAAAATACGAGTACACTACTAACTTCATGTAAAATGAAGTGCACAGCAGCATTAAAGCCATTTTGTAATCTGCCTTACTTATTTGTTTTTTCAGGTAGTAGCACAATTTTCAAACTATTTTAACAAAGGTCATATATTTAATTCTTTATCTAAGTACTAGTTTCTTACAGAATCATAGAATTGTTGAGGTTGGAAGGGACTTCTGCAGTTCATCTTGTCCAGCCCCTCTGCCCAAAGCAGGGACAGCTACAGCAGTCTGCTCAGGACTGTGACCACTTAGAATATCTCCAGGGATGGGGACTCCACAATCTCTCTGATCAGCCTGTTCCAATGGTTTGACCAGTGTCACAGTCAAAAAGGTTTTCTGTTTAAATATTAGTAATAAATTAAGAAGAAAGAGATAAGAAATATATATAAAATGCACAGTATTACAAATAATTATTCAAAAATAATTTTAATCATTCTATAATAATTCTAAATAATAAGAAATAAAAATTTCCTGTATTTCAATTAGTGTCCATTGCTTCTCATCCTGTCACTGGGCACCACTGAGAAGAGTCTGACTCCATCTTCTTTCTCTCTCTCCCATCACGTATTTATACACATTGACAAGATCTCTCCTAAGCCTTCTTTTCTCCAGGCTGAACAGCCTCAGCTCTCTCAGCCTTTGCTCCTATGAGAGATGCTCCAGTCCCTTAATCACCTTTGTGGCCCTTCCCTGGACTCGCTCCAGTATGTCCATGTCTCTCTTGTATTGGGGAGCCCAGCACTGGACACAGCACTCCAGATGTCTCACCAGTGCTGAGTAGGGTGTGAGGGTCACCTCCCTCAACCTGCTGATAACGGTCTGCCTAATGCAGCCCAGGATGTCAGTGGCCTTCTTTGCTGCAAGGGCACATTTGTAGCTCATGTTGGGCTTCTTGTCCACCAGGACCCCCAGGTTCTTTTCTGCAAAAGACTACAGATAATGTTAATTACTACAATTGTAATATCATGCTGTAAATGACATAAAGCATCACTGTTTAACCATGATGTGCATATTTGGTCATAAAAATTCTTCAGACAGAGCCTTACTCATTTGTGAAGCCAAACCATGCAATAAGAGAGAAACACAAAATTGTCACTACTCTTAACTGATATACCTACTACTTGTTTGTAGGGGTAGCGACATTTCTGCCAAATCTGATAGCTATCTGGATTTTTATCTATATTTAAAGGCAGATTAATACAGTGCAGAATGTCTTTTTACGTCATGGGCTGACTAGCAGACGGAGTGAAATGAAAGCAGAAGAATGAAGCTATAGTTTCATTTCTACTAGCTGGTTCTTGTAACTTCTTGCCTTTCCTCTTTAGAGTTTGAGACCTATGAATCCAAGTATGTCTAGGTGAATGTAAAGCACCTAAGCCAATAAGTATTGTAGTCCATTTGTACTAAAAAATATAAATAATCAGCAATGATCTACTCAGAGGGGAATATTTTTTTTAATTTTTAGCCAATATACTGGACAGTCTGTCTCACTTTCATCTGATACTGAGATACGGAAAAGCAATTTAAATTCATGAGCTATCCAGGAAAAAAAAGTATTTTATATATTTATGCATTAATTGCAAAAACATCTGTTTATTTCTTCTCCTACATCTGAAATTCCCCAAATCAAATATGTCTGGATTTCAGAGGGATTCAGCTCAGACATTTAAATGTCAGTAAATCTGATTGGTATGAGTGACATTTTTTGCAATTAGAGGTTATTTCAATTTTCAAACTTTTTTTTTTTCAGTTATGATCTCATCCACAGTATTTCAGATTAGAAGCCCCATATGCAAATATTGTATCGATTAATACTTTCTATGTGGTCTAAACTGGCCAATTGCTGAGCAGCTTCATTATGATAGTGCAAGAAATTAGTGAGTGTAAAGGGATCTTGGACTGCAGGGTGGGGAACCAGAGTGAGGAGAAAAAGGAAAATCTTACTAGAGGTGGAGAAAATTACCTAAATGGTGGAACAGCCCTGGAGAAACAAAAAAAGAGGAAAATGTGTGGTTATTTGTAGACTTTACCATGTAGAAATTTTTTAAGTGATTTTTGCTGCCTCAGGCAGACTGCAAACACATTATTTTCCTTATTTTGTTATCTTTATTATGAGAATCATCTCAATTCTTTTACTAGATATCTGACAGTTTTTTCATGTTATTGTTTGCCTTGTACAGGTGAAGGCACTTTACATTTTAGACATGGGAATTGTCACGGACAAATGAATTGGACTTGTCCAAATTCATTAAAAGGTCAGTGTGTCATCTCCAGCTGAGCAAAACTTTGAAATATGACTTTGATTTTTTTCCTAATTGAATATGTTTTCTTAGTAAATTGCATTTTATTATATTATACTTTTGTAGGAAACAGGAAGCATATGTTATTTGCCTATTTACAATAACTTTCTATGTTTTAAAAGACAAGAATTCTAGCCACTCAGTTTAGATGTAGAAAAAATGGAAGATGCCTTCTGTACAAAGTATAACAGTAATATGATTCTATTTTAAAATACTTTCTTCACTGATACATGCATCTTTCTTCATTATATCTTGCAAGACTTAACAGATGCTAAGAAAAACAGGATATATAATCTGTCACTGTAAAATCCTATAGATGCTAGGCAGCTTGGGTTAACTAACACATGAGTCACTATTTTAAGGAGCTGGGGTTTTTTTGTTATTTAGGCAGCTTGAGCTTACTTTAGGTGTCTGTATCTTTGGCTTCCATACGTAGGGGTGCAATTAAGAACCCTTTTTATAAACTCTAAATTTACTCAGAAACTAATTAAAGGAAAGAATAATGAAGTAATACAGTTGGAACTGTATGTCTTGGTACTTTCCCTTGCTCACTTCACAATGCTTTGAGTAGTTTAAGTAATTGGATTAAGCTATATGAATTCTCTTTTCTTTAATAAAGATGTTGGCAGAAAACTTCTTTTTGTTCTTTTTAATCCATTTAGCAATTCCCTGCTGAACAGTACACTCATTACAAATAGTAGGTTTCTGTGAAAAACAGATAAGTAATTTATTCTCCTGTGTCAAGTAGTTTTACATGCAGGCATGCAAGACTTTGTAGAGTGTAAGGATACTGGGTTTTTTATGCATGTCCTGGACACATGTGGACAAACAAGATAGTCAAAGGATATGTTTAATTCAATCAACATTAGTTTATTTGGGAATTAAAACAATGGGGCACAGGTCACTATTCTGCCCTCAATTATTTTCCCCTACTGAAAAGTTAGTCGCTATGGGTAACCCAAGTTTTTCTACTCATTGCCAAGACCCCACAAGTGGTCATTTAAATGATGATTAATTGAACATGTTGTATTGAAGCTTAAAACTATATGTGATTTTTAATAGAGCAACTAGAAAACTAATGAAACAGTTTGTTGTAATGAACCAGGAAGGGAAGATCTTGCAAGGGAGAGAAAAGGATTTGTCTATCCTACTTAGACTGTTCATCAATGAAGTCTCCCACAACTTCTCCTCATAGGTCATGTGCTCCAGTTCTCTTATCATATTGGAGACTTGGGTCTCCACTAGACTTGCTCCAGTTTGTTGGTAGCTCTTTTGTACTTGGGAACATAAAATTGGACACAGTATTCCAGGCATGGTCTCACAAGTGCCATCACTACCCTTGAACAGGTAGCTATGCTGTTACTTCTACAGACTAGGTGAGGTAAGACTAGGAAAGAGCACGCAGCTGATATTCACTCAAATTGGTCTTTTTCTGCAAGGTTACTTCCTAGCCAGTCACTGCCCAATATGTACTGCTGCATGGGGTTATTTCACACCTAATGAAGGACTTAGCCTTTGCCTTTATTGGACTTCAAGTGGTTTCTGTCAGCCCATCTCTCCAGCCTGTTGAGATCACTTAGAATGGCATCCCTGCCTCCTGTGTACTGACTGCTCCTTACAATGTGGTGCCGTGGTTAAACGTGATGTGGATGCTCTCCATCTCACAGGCAAGGTCCTTCATACCTTTAACAATATCAGTCACAGTTTTGACTCCTGAAGAATGCCAACAGCAACCAACTTCCAGTTAACCGTCAAACCACTAGTTCCTACTACCTTTCATATGATAACATACCTTGCATGTCTAACACTGAATTTAAAACAACTGACAGCAAAATTACCTATTAGGAACTTGAAGTTAGGCTGATGAATCTGCATTAAGAACTGTTTATCCACAGTTGAACATCTGGCGACCTTAGGAAATCTTCTGTTGGAAAATAGGGATAATTATATGACTATTACTACATTTGACTTGTCTGCACTGAAATCAGGATGAAGTAACTTCAAAGAGTGCAGTATCAAACTGCCTGTAGTTATTCATAGATAAGGTTATTTAAATTATATTGTTGCAAGAATAATTTTGTATCCCATCAGTGGACCTCTTCTGGCATGATAACTCTATGTTTGGAATTTATTTCACCAGTCATCTGAAATGACTTTTAAGACTAAGTGACTTTTTTCTTTTAATGTTTAGAAATATAAAAAGTCACTGAATTGAATACCATTTGTCCTCCCCACATATCATTTCTATAAGATTAATTTAATGTCAGCCAGCATAAATACAAGTGACACAATTTGTTTTCCAGATTGCTCAATTTAGATAATTATGTAATCTAGAAGATAATTTATATCTGCTTTAGTGAACTAGGTCCTGAAATTTCTTTCCCATGAGTGATCTTTCTCCCTCCTCCCTCCCCCCTCCCCCAGCCCCCGGGAATTCACCCTCGTAAGTAAAACCTATGGTTGTTGAAGACCTAGTTCAACTCTTGTGGAAGTCAGCAGAAAGATTCACCGCAACTTTCAAGGAAGCTGAATCAGACTTTTATTCTTATGCTGTGTATATAGTCTTCATTCATATTCCAAAGATAGTCACTTTAGAAGCTGTCTGCCCACACCCCGAATTTATGGTATAGTCAACTGGTCTGTAATGTATCCAGTGCAATATCAAGAACTCTGCTACAGGGAACAAGAGGCCAAAAGACATGGATGGCCTTTAAGAACAATAAACCTTCTATATCAAGTCTTTCTCAGTGGTATATGTTGCATAGGTCAAGCCCTAACAGAGATAAAAACTTCAAAAGATTTAGTGGATACAATGGATAAAGGCAAAAAATTAACTTGAAAACCTGATATGAAATAGGAAATGCTACAAAAACATGCTTCTCTCTCAAATTGAAAATTTGCAGTCAGTAGGAGATGGATTTCTAATTCTTACAGGGACATGTGGTAAAAAAAGAAAAAGGAAAAATGAATTCATTGGAAAATAAAGTGCAAGTAAAAATGTCAACATTTTTATGTATTTGTGATATATTTACATACCGTAATACTAACTGACAAGGCTTTTAGCTAGGATGGTTGCTTTTAACTGTAGATCAACAACTTTGATGGGTAAGGAAAAAATGAGTAAGCAACATCTTACCCTTCTAATTCCCTCTATATCAGTAAGTTTTCCAAAGAGTTTGTCAGTATCACCGCACAAGATAAAACTACATTTGAAGGCAGCCTTTTAAAAAATATATTCCTGGATCATACAATATGAAGCTAGTTTTGGTCACAAAGGATGAGACATTTTGCTGAAGTGAAAAGGTGATAGGATCATGATTATGCCCTTTAATAAAGTTGGAACTGCTTCTGGAAGATACATTTTTGCTTCCTAACCCCTCTTCAAAAGATGCTGTAGCCTGATATCTAACTTTTATATAAGTTAGATTCCACAGCTAAAATTAATATGCTTTCCTTTACTAATTAAATGTG